>NW_027211737.1:32487500-32747500 GCF_022749685.1 Semicossyphus pulcher
CCCCCTGCCCTCCCCTCTGATGGCAGATACGACCTCCACTTTCTTATCGCTCAGGTTCACACACACCAACAAAGCCGCCTCTCACAGGAGCGCGCTGCGAGAAATGAGGCTCCTAAGTTATTATAACCACGAGTCCATGCCCACGCTGGACACGTCATTCCTTCATCATCCCTGCCGTCAGCGCGTCTGAATGTTTGTGCTCCGAGTTACAGAACAAACACGAGAAATACAAAAGAACTCAAAGTGAATATAAAGTGTGTCGAGGTTAAATGCAGAGACAGTGCCTCATGTTATAACAGTACAATAACATACTTACTTACTAGTAAGTAGTAATGGTGGCGGTTACATTAAAAGTCGTATTTGCAGTGAAAATCTGCAGGCCGCATTCAAGAAGTTAAGTTGTTGCACATGTGACTGGTGGCTGGATCTATGTGCAAAGGAGGAGGAGGAGGAGGAAAGACGTATAACAGAAGAAGAAGGACAGAGGTATAATATGTAGTAAAAGGAACAAAAGAAGCTGATGAAGTAGAAGAAGAACTCCGGCATATGACTGGATCGATGTGCAACACATGGTTTATTTTCATGCATTAGAAGAAGGAGAAGCAGAAGAAGGGAAGAGGAATGATATGTAGTAGCAGTCAAAGAAATTAAAGAAGAGGGAAAAAAAGTAGTGGAAGAAAAAGAAGTCGTAGCAGAAGAAGAAGAAGAAGGAGTATTGGAAAAAGAATAACGAGTTGCAGAAGAAGAAAGAAGGAAAAGTGAATAAGATAAAGAAGAAGAAACTCTGAACAACATGACACAGAAATCTTTCTCTGTATTTTCTCTGGTTTCTGTTGTTTTAGTGACGGACTGATTTACTCCTCCACAGTCCTGTAACGTGACCGTGTCCTCCGTATGTAGAAACACAATCACTCATTCATTCACTCATCCTCTCAGATATTTAATACGTGTTTACAGTTTCAGTGAGCCGGACTCAAAGATCACCCCCTCATGCTCCTGTCTCAGGAACCTGACCGTCTGATAAATGCAGGTTTGTTATTTAAATAAGAAGAAAAATCCTCCAAAGAGATTCTGTGTTCATGCCAGCAGACGTCACATCAGTCAGATCTCACGTCAGACTGATGGTGTGTGGGAGGAGGAGAGCCGAGCCGGACCGTTCCAAACTAAATACATAAAATCTCACCCTCCTAAACCTTTCCCTCCCCCGTCCTCCCCCTCTCCGCTCCCAGTCCTGCTCCAAATTTGGCCTCTGTGAACGGACATTTCCCCGGGGGGCCGGGGGCTCCGCAGGCTGACGGACGCGTCATTTTCCCACAGGAAAATAAAAACAGATACTTTGACATAACATGTTTTTAAAGGAGAGGATCAAAGCGAGGGAGGAGACGCGGCGTGGGATTCATGTGTGCCACGCTCAGACGCGATACAGGAAGCAGCTTCCAGCAGATCACAGAGGCAGGGAGATCACAGGGAGATCACAGGTAGATCACAGACGGCTTTATTAGCCAACAACTCCTGATTATTTCAAAGTCAGGTTAGTGACACGTTTAAGGACGTTACAGTAGAAACACAGACAGCTGAGAGACAGACTACAGAGATCAAAACGTTTTAAGATTATAAATATGGAACATTATAACATCATAACTACGCAAGCTTTTTACTGTTTGTGCAAATGTATAATTAAAGTTCAGTTTAATGACGAAGTAGGAGGAGTTACCTTCATCATGTACCCCCCTCTTCATCATGTGTCCCCCCTTCATCATGTACCCCCCCTTCATCATGTGTCCCCCCCCTTCATCATGTGTCCCCCCCTTCATCATGTACCCCCCCTTCATCATGTACCCCCCCCCCTTCATCATGTGTCCCCCCTTCATCATGTGTCCCCCCCTCTTCATCATGTATCCCCCCCTCTTCATCGTGTGTCCCCCCCTCTTCATCGTGTGTCCCCCCTCTTCATCATGTGTCCCCCCCTCTTCATCGTGTGTCCCCCCCTCTTCATCGTGTGTCCCCCCCCTTCATCATGTACCCCCCCCCTTCATCATGTATCCCCCCCCCTTCATCATGTATCCCCCCCCCTTCATCATGTGTCCCCCCTTCATCATGTGTCCCCCCCCTTCATCATGTACCCCCCCCCCTTCATCATGTGTCCCCCCTTCATCATGTGTCCCCCCTTCATCATGTGTCCCCCCTTCATCATGTGTCCCCCCCTCTTCATCATGTATCCCCCCCCCTTCATCGTGTATCCCCCCCTCTTCATCGTGTGTCCCCCCCTCTTCATCGTGTGTCCCCCCTCTTCATCATGTGTCCCCCCCTCTTCATCGTGTGTCCCCCCCTCTTCATCGTGTGTCCCCCCTCTTCATCGTGTGTCCCCCCCCTCTTCATCGTGTGTCCCCCCCTCTTCATCGTGTGTCCCCCCCCTCTTCATCGTGTGTCCCCCCCTCTTCATCGTGTGTCCCCCCTCTTCATCGTGTGTCCCCCCCTCTTCATCGTGTGTCCCCCCTCTTCATCATGTATCCCCCCCTCTTCATCGTGTGTCCCCCCCTCTTCATCGTGTGTCCCCCCTCTTCATCATGTGTCCCCCCCCTTCATCATGTGTCCCCCCCTCTTCATCATGTGTCCCCCCTCTTCATCGTGTGTCCCCCCCCTCTTCATCGTGTGTCCCCCCCTCTTCATCGTGTGTCCACCCCCTTCATCGTGTGTCCCCCCCTCTTCATCGTGTGTCCCCCCTCTTCATCGTGTGTCCCCCCCTCTTCATCATGTGTCCCCCCCTCTTCATTATGTATCCCCCCCTCTTCATCGTGTGTCCCCCCCTCTTCATCATGTGTCCCCCCCTCTTCATCATGTATCCCCCCCTCTTCATCATGTGTCCCCCCCTCTTCATCATGTGTCCCCCCCCTTCATCATGTACCCCCCTCTTCATCGTGTGTCCCCCCCTCTTCATCGTGTGTCCCCCCCTCTTCATCATGTGTCCCCCCCTCTTCATCATTTTTTTGGAGTTCCCAGCGTGTGGCCGCGGCCGTGTGACCGCGGCCGTGTGACACTCCGTTACCTTATCTTGACGCCTAATCTTGAACAGAGTCTTTGTGTTTCACGTCCTCAGTTATTTTGGGTGAGTGGGGTAATTAAGGGGTCCTGCGGCTCCATTAGCCCTGGGGCCACCGAGGAGGTCAAGCCGGCCCTGTTTGAGGACTTTTATAAAATCAGGAGGTGAAACTTTAAAGGAAAAATATGAATCTGCTTTTTGTAAAAAGACACAAAATAATTCATCTGCCTGGTGTTGTTGTTGCAGGAAAATCAGCCTCACATCAGAAATATTACTGCTGGCTGTGAGCAACCTTAACTTCTAACATCCAGCAGCATCTCTCTCGGTTACGTCGAAGCTTCTCACTGACTTTGAGGACACAGAGGACACGTGTGGACGGGTCACAGCTTCTGGACGGGTTCTGTGTGGACGTGGAAAACAGCGTGATCATTAAACACCTGCAGGACCAGTTTTTTTCTTTGAGGGTTCAGCTGCAACGATTAATCAATTAGTCGTCAACTATTGAACGAATCACAAACTATTTTAAGAATTGATGAAGTTTGTCTGATAACAGCGTCTTGTGTGAATTGTTCGTGTGTGGATAAGAACACTTGTGGGTGTCATCTTAAGGTTTTGGATGGTTAACGGTAAAATGCATCTTTTAAATAAACTGTGAGAACGTGAAAGAAGTGACTCTCATGCAAACTCTACGAGCACCACCTCTTCTGCGGAGACGAGCAGAGGAAGATTACACCACCTTCTGCTGTGACATGGTTTGATATACAGATGCACCCATTCTGTAGCATGTTTTTCCTCCCTTACTTTCAGTGGAGAACTGACCTACATATCATTTACTTAGTTAACTACATTTGGCAGCAGCTGGTATCAACATTCATTATTAGATATTCAAGGAGTTAAATTAGTTTGGTGCCATTTTTTTGTGTTTAAGAAATTGCATTTGTACTGTGATGAGCCCCGATCGACCGGCCCCATCCCCCTTTCCTTTCATCCTGACCGCTGTGAAGACATGCACAGCCAATGCATTAGACGCATTAGTCAGGCAGAGACCACCACACTCCTCATGTCACACAGAAAGAGCTTCATCAAAGCTCCATCAAACATCGCTGAGGAAGAATCGCTCACACGTCAATCTGCAGCAGATTAACAAGTGACCACTTTAACATCACAAGCTAAAAGTCGAAGTGCAGAAAGCAGAGAGAGAAACTGCTTTGTTTACTGAAGCTACAAGACAACGTAGTTAAAGAAGTTTAAATCGACAATGTGCACGTGGCAGGAAACTGACACCGGTGTAAGTCTTTGCTTTTAAACGTAGTTTTCCCAAACATGGTCATGGTCACAAAAATAAGCAACTGTGCAATCTGCAACTTTCACACTGCAACCTGCATCTGCAACTGACTCCTCTCAGACTCACTGTGACACGGTTCACCTACTCAAACACTTTAGACCAGCATGCATCGCCCTGAAGAACCTGCACATTTATCTGACACTAAATATTTCATTATGTGCTTCTCTTGTTTTGAACTTGGTTTATGAACACAAACTAGTTCTCATCCGTTTCTGCCTCTTCTTCTCGGCCGTATGAGGCTGGAGGATTTTCTTACACACACATGTTCAGGAAACACAGATAGAAAAGGAAACTGTTACCGTAGTGATCATAAATAAGCTGCTAATGTGTTTTCAACATGCTGTAAAACACAAAAACAACCTACTGCAGGACAGTCGGGAAAGTGGTTCAAATCAAACAGAACACAGTCATCAGAAGATCACATTTTAATCACAGTTATTTACAATAATCTGCAGCAGATTTTCAGAGTATCTTGCACGGGTCACATGCTCGGCCACAGATCATTAAAGCCCTTTCATTCAGCTTTTTCTTCCGCTGTCGTTGATTGGCTGGAGGCGCACCAGCGATGTTTATTGCACTGACTCCCACAGCTGAGCAGCAAAGGGCTGCTGGCAGGGAACAGTGACACAAATCTAAAAGAGACCTTTGATGCTTTCTTTGTCTGATTGTAAAACTCTAAACAAAACTTCACTTTGTGCCTCTTCGGCGTCACTGTTCCCCGACAGCAGCGACAGAAGAAGATCACAGTCACGCCAGAAGATTTTCTGCAGGTCGTCTTTGTTTTTTCTGACATGACGGCAGCAAACAGGAACCCTCATGACAGAACACGATAAGCCGTCTGTGTTACACAACAGCAGCGAGCATACCAAGACAAAGAGCACAGTCAGTACAGAGCTCTCAGGAGCATCATGAGACAGGAACACGGATCCACAATCATGCAGTTAAGAGTCTGGCGGTGGACGGCGTCTCGCGACCAATCAGGCAGGAATCAAACACTGTGCAGGAAATTACATCTTCATAGCAGACACTGTACATAACACAGACGTTACATGGAAAAATGTGGTAGAAATAGATCATACTGAGGGTCAGCAGGGTCGCTGGGACGTTCAAGGCCCCTCACAGCAGCTGTAAAAGTCTAAACTCTGATCTTTATTCTGACCCCTGAATGCACCACCTTACGGCAACAGCAGCTTTTAAAGTCGCAATGAAACGAAACATGACCTTTTCAAAGGTTCAAATGTGAATGTTAATTTGAACATGTGAAAGTCAAAGACAACATGGCCGACGTCGTCTGTGCAGGAAGGTCATGTTGAAAGCTTGGATCAGCTACTAAACGGACCTCCGGATCACGACAGCTTCTTTCCTCCTATCTTTTTATCATAAGCACCTTTAAAATTATATTTAACAGATTGTGTGCGCATATTTAACGTAGCCCTTAAAAAAAGTCAAAGTAGACTAATAAAATAATTATTCCTCTCAGGCTTCTGGAAGACTGCGTGACGACATGAACCGACTTTGGTCCTTTTACCCCAAAACTATCGCCATGCGATTTAACGAGAGGTCCTGTCCTGGTCTGAAAGGTGAACCAAATGCAGAAGCGTCTTAAAACTGAACTGTTTCTGACATCCAGCAGGGGGCGACTCCACATAGTCTGATTGTATAGAAGTCTATGAGGAAATGCTCCTCCTCCTCTCCTGATTTATTCCCTCAGTAAACATGTTCCTGACGAGTTTATGGTCTCAGTCTCTAGTTTCAAGTCTTCTTCAACACAGCATGATGTTCATTTAGTCACTGTTGCTCCAGTTGGAGTCACACAGACCAGGAAGAGGGGTGGAGTTAGGGCGGGGCTTGATTAGTGTTTGTTTGTACTAAAAGTAACAGTGAAATAGGGATACAGCTGGCTGCCATCCAGCCAAGCCGTGTTTTAACGTTTGCTAACCCCGCGCTCCTCTCCAGATTTACACTCTCTTCCACGCCAGCTCCAAAAAACAAGATGGCGACTGTCAAGAACCAAACGCGAGGCACACAAACAAGTGTTTCATTTTACTTACTACATTCTGCATTCAAGCAAACATTATGTATAAAAACTGCACTTCAAAAACTCTCCTGGGACGTGACGTGATGATGCATTTTTTATAATTACATTTAAATCAACATAAATTAATATATTTAATAGTTATATATTTAATGTGCATCTCGATTATATTATAATAATAAATACATTTAAATATGTGGTTTTAAAAGAACCCTGACCAAAGTAAAGCTGAATTTAGGAGCAGTTACGGCTGCGCTGCTAAGCTAGCTTCAGCAGATGGTACTTATTCTCTAACAAGGTTTAATAATTAGTTAGTGCCTTAATTATTGGGGATGACAGGGCGACATTATCAAGCTGTCATTTACATGTAACACTTGAGGGGAAACTGTAGCTTTAGTAACAGCTAGCTGTGGACAGTTAGCTTGTGCTTCACATAGCGCTAATGAGGCTCGTTCACAGCAACATGTTTATTACAGTGAATCTAACAAATAAAGAATTCAGCAAATGTGGTTCTGTTTTGGTTCCTGGTTGTCGTTTGCTTCTTGTTCTGCATGCTGAAAAAGATCACGTTGTTCAGACAGCAGAGAGATGATTGAAATACCATCGTATGCTGTTGCATTAAAGTTTCCCCTCATTGCATCATCAGAGGGCCCAAACTATGAAACAAACACAAAACCAAAGTATGTGTTTTTTCTTTCTTCTTCTTCTTCAACAATAAACACGTAGGTTCAGGAGCAAGACGCTCTCAGAGATGTCTCTTCATTGTGACTTTAAAACCACCTGAAGTCATCTGAAGGATCCTGCACAATAATCATCCACACTTTTTCTTCTCCAGTGCAGCCTGTCACACACCGCTCGGCTGTGACAAATAAGTTACCTTAAAAACACTTTATCCACACAATCCTCTGTAACCCTGGAGGTCTATTTTACATCACGGCCAACATTAAATCCACAACAGGCCGTTTGGATGCTGTTTGACACGTTTAAAGTCTGGAGTGTATTTACATGAGGCACAGGCCCTCGCTGGCTCTCACAAAGTGCTCTGACCCTCTCACACTCTGAGGTCGGCCGTGTGATGCTCGGCGATAACACTTCTCCTCCACTTTACAATAATGTGACCAGCTATCAGCTGCTGGAGGCTAAAAACAGACATGAGCATTAAAGTCACAGAAAACAATGAAGCCAGTCTTTGCGTCAGTCGTCGCTCATTACGAGCGCAGACACCGGCTGCACCGCAGGTCAGGAGGTGATTATCTTACGACAATACGTGGCTTGTGATTTAAGAGTCATGTAAGAGATCAAAGGCGAACGGCCCGCAGGCTTTACAGCGGACGGCTAACCCTGAGGAGGAAACGGACAGAAAGTAAAACTCTCCAATGAACACTTTTAATTTATTGACGAGAATACGCCTCCGTCTGCTGGCAGGAAACCTTCCTCCCGGGTCAGCGGCCATCTTAGAAAGTAAAGCTAATTCTTAAATCAACATTTTCATGTGAAACCGCAGACTGTGTAAACATACTCCGAGCTTCCCACCAACACGACTACAAAAGGGTGAAATCCTTCTGATAAAACACTCGTGAGCTCCTCAGTGAATCTCAATCTTCTCTCTGGGACGTGAGCTCATTGGATACACGTTTAAACTCACACACGCAGGCTGATTGTATTGTTTTCACACACTCATTAGCTCATCAGATCCCGAAAGGGAAACAGATCAATAGTCTTAGTTTTTTTTGCATCACCTTTTTCTACCCTGAAGTAACCAAGAAAATTTGCAGATTTAAAGACTTAAAATATTATTTGCATTTCAGCGGATCACAAAACACAAGTCGTGTTGTGCTTTCCTTTTTTTGCATCTGGGAGTTCTTCGTTCAGCGCAGGCAGGAGGGAATCTTATTCCCACAGTCAGACTTTAATATCAGACTTCTTT
The DNA here is from genome assembly GCF_022749685.1 of Semicossyphus pulcher. Classification (NCBI taxonomy): domain Eukaryota; kingdom Metazoa; phylum Chordata; class Actinopteri; order Labriformes; family Labridae; genus Semicossyphus; species Semicossyphus pulcher. The sequence continues at coordinate 32,495,848 of NW_027211737.1, forward strand.
TCTCCGAGTTGCAGCTTTGAATCCTTGCAGGACATTCAGAGACCCAGAAGGAACCTCTCAGCCTCCTTTTTCCCCTAAATCAACCTCTGAGACGACCGACAGGCATCTGCAAGGGCACCTCTCTGAGCTCCGTGCAGGAGGTCCTCAACACTGTGGGACCAAAAAGACCTGTGTCATGCTTCTGCAGCCGAGAGCAAAGCACACACAGAGTGGTGATGCCTCCAAAGTGAGCGAACCGAATCCCTCATCGTCAGACCTCATACTTGGCATCGAGGGTCCGGTCGCTGGCTGACAGGAGCCGGAGCCTTCTTTGCTTCCGTGCAGCCGAGGCAGGAAGGAACCAACGGGCTGAAGAGGCGGCCGAGACCTTTCCGGAAGACGCTGTTGGAGAGGCTGTAGATGAGACAGTTGCAGAAGCTGTTGCTAATCGCTAACCATGTTGTGAGGAAGGACGCCACCTTGTGATGATACAGCCCGGCGCTCTCCAGGAGGAAGTAGAGGATGTAGGGCATCCACAGCACGTAGAAGACACTGGTGATGCGGAACAGCACCATGGCGTAGCGTTTGTCTGCGTGGCCCTCGCAGCGCTCCCCTCGCTCAGGTTTATCCCCCTCGACCTGCGAGCTGAAGCGCGCATGTCGCTGCGTGATCTCCCTCGTGTGCTGCCGGCAGATCCGGAATATACTCCCGTAGGTGAAGCAGACGGTGAGCGCCGCTGGTGCATAGAGCAGCGCCGCAATGAAGGTGCTGAACCCCGGGTTGGTCTTCCAGGAGTCTGCGCACCACTGAAATATGTCCCCATGATAACCCGGCTTCCCCCAGCCGAAGAAGGATGGCAGGAAGATAAGAGCAGAATAAACCCAGATGAGGACGATGCACACCCTGAGCCGGCACGGCGTCACCAGCGTGGCGTACGACAGCGGGCGGGTGATTGCGATGTAGCGGTCCACGCTGATGCATGCCAGTGATGCCATGGAGACGCTCTTCAGCACAGACACCATATAGCCAAACGCCTTACAGGTGAGCTCCTCGTTCAGGCCGCGGAGGTAGTGCAGGAGGGACAGCGAGGGCACCAGGCAGCTGACGCCCACCAGCAGGTCGGCGTACGCCATGGTCTGGATGAAGTGGCTGGTGGTGTGGTGGTGCAGCAGCGGGGCGCAGTGGAAGACGAAGATCACCACCAGATTGCCGGCGATTATGAGCACGGTGAGGAAGAGGATGACAACAACCTCCAGCACGCAGGTGTCCAGGCTGCGGGAGTAACCTACAGCGCCGAGCAGGCAGAACGGGGAAGAACCGCTTTGGTTCGCATCGTAGGAAGAGTTCATGTTTGGACTGGAGGGGAGAAGGGGGGAGAAGGGCAGGTTTTAAGTCAACATAGCCGTCATCCGGTCATCCAAGTCTCTTTTGTAATCCCAAAGTTAGTCGTCCTGTCTTCTGCTGCAAAAGCAAAACCTCCAGTTCTTCTTAAATCAGCATCTTTTCTCGCTCAGCGGGCAGAGAGTCTGAAGCAGTAATCCATCGCTGGATGCAGAACGAGCCCCGCTCTGCTGCTTTGTGTAAAATATGTGCATGTCTCGAGATCTCGAGAGGCAAAACAAGATCCCCAACGTAGAACAAGAGATGCCAGTCTGATGCTGCAGTGCAAACCGTCCTCCCCTCGCAGCTGTTTATCACACCCCCCTCCTCAGCTGTAAATCCTGAGGTAAGCACTCTGCTCCGGCACGCAGCCACAGAAACATCCAGGCGTCCACTCCTGCTCCCTGAGAGCCGGCACAGGAAAAGGGAGGGAAAAACAAAGCTGAAATTCCCGGCTGCTCCGACGTTAACACTCCTCCACGCTGCTGACAGTGACGGCTGCCTCAGCAAACAGAAGAAGTCCAAACACACACACACTTTTACACACATGCACACACACACAGCATCTCGAGCAGGGCGAGCGCAGGATAATGTCACCAGGATCTCCAGGAGCTTGTAGTGAGGCTCAGAGGCGGCCGGCTGTGTGTGTGCTGATGTGTGTGTGTAAAGAGAAAGTGTGTGTATGCATGTGTGTGTTTAAGAGAGAGAGCTCAGCGAGGCAGCCTCTCCTCTCTGCTGTAGTGGCAGTAGTGATGATGCAGTGCCTCCCTCTCCTCCCCCTGCTCGCTCGCTCGCTCGCTCCCTCCCTCACACACACTCACACACACACACACACACACACACACACACACACTTGTCTTCCCTCCCCTCCTCTTTTCCTCCTTTCCCTTTCACCTCGCTTCCTCTCTTCCTGCCTTTGCCCCTTTTTTCTTGCACACACTCCTCCTCCTCCTCCCTCCATCTTTTACTGGGACAACATGGCAGTAAAATGTTGATTTATTGGATTTGCTTTGTTTTAACAGCTTTTCAGTCACTTATCTCAGTTTGAAGCACATCAGACAAAACTAACAATAAAACATAAATCACTGAAAGGCTTTGGGAACATTTTATAATCCTATAATCACAATTTCAATCAGCTTTATCGACCAATGAAGTGCGTCAAGGAATCTGAAGTGGCTCACAATGTACCTACACACAGGAACAGGTATGTAGAAAGCTGTGTGTGATTCTGGAGGGTTTCTACTATAGTACTAAACTTTTCAATAAAGCATGTTATTCTAGTGCTGCACAATTACTCCAATATTAATCCCGATCACGATTCTGTCGTCCCACGATTAAATAAACATGACTGACGGCGATATTAACATCGCTCCCTAAACTAACAGCCCCTCCCCCAGGGGGCGATGGAGAGGTTTGGGCTTCATTTATGGGGGAGCTGGCATGTCATGTGATGAGCGCCGACCTTACAGAGAGGAAGAGTAAACAACAGAGACGGTCGGAGAAACGAAAGTCAAACGTCTGGAACAGAAGACGAAGAGCTGGTCCCCTGAGACGACCCGTCAGCGCTTGTTTGGAGGTGTTTCAGGTTCAGGGTGCGTGATGTGAAAGCTCCTGTGAGGAACTTTTAGTCTGTGTCGATTTTGGCGCCCCCTGTGCACAAAGCGGTACCTCTTTTCTTTGCTGATTCTGTCCTGTACATGTTAAAGTGGTGTATGTTTGGCTGACCGCCGGGGTCAGCCCTACACACGGGTCTGTATCTGACTGACTGAACTTTCACATTCGTAGAGAGTTGCGACATCACAGTGGCGGATCATGGAGCATATTGGACCTCCACTGACGCGACTCTCTGTCTATACGGCTCTGGATACTTTGTTAGGGGAGTAGGCGGGGCTGCTCCTCCGCTGCTTGTCTGTTGTCCTCACCTGCTTTCAAACACGTCGTCATTGGCCTCATAAGGACAGTCCTTGTAACACATCGCCCACACAAGCGCACATTGACCTGATGTGGTCAGCCACATACGAGGTTTGAACCTTGTCTTGTTTAACAAAACATCTCATCTTGTCGCTGCTGGTCAGTTTGCCTTTGTAGCTCATAAAGAGTCACGATTAATTTCAGTCAGTTTCAGGTCATGAAACCTGCGTCTGCGCCGCAAAGCAACACGACTAACTTGTTGAAGCAGCTGAAAGAACAAAGTGCAGCATGATGAGTGTGTGAAGGCCGAGAGGGAGAACGAGCTGCTCCCCGTCCTCCAGCGTCACGTCAGACATCCAGAACAGAGACGCTGCACAGAGACACACTGTCATTACCCATGATGCACCACATTCAGGTAAAGAACCTGATTTTAGTTTGATGCTAAATTTGTACATGAGCCTGTCTGAGAACTAATTTTTTATTTAAAGGTGAAAGTCCAATAATAAAAAAAACTGTCTGTAAAATTAAGAAATATTCATGATTAATAATCGAGCTCAATGTTGATCAACATAATTGTGATCATCAAACATTCATTTAAACATTTTGTTACATTTTTTTATGTAAATAAGATTTTTTCCTCCATCACAGTCCTTCTGCTTTTAAAATGTGACTTCACCTCTCTGCTGTGTTTCCTCTCGTACTTACTGTACGCCCCCCCCCCTCCTGTCTGCCTCCCTCCATCCTCGTCTCCATGGACCCTCTCACCCTCTCACTGCTCCTCCAAGGAAACCCCTCCCCTTTCTACATCTGTTAGCCAATAGCAAGCAAGCAGGTTCCCATCTCCACAGAGACAGTTCACGCCCACCCACGTGTTCACACTCACACACACACACACACACACACACACACACACACACACACACACACACACACACACACACACACACCTCCCTGGCAGGCTTCCCTCACGTATGAAGTGAACCCGTGCAAATGCAACGACACGGCAACACACACACGTGTTCAGAGACATAGCGGGGGATGTTCAAATAGCATGCGCACACACACACACACACACACACACACACACACACACACACAGATCTGAGGAGCATAAAGTGATTGGTGGACTTCCTGCAGCTTTCAAATAGAAGGAAGATAAAAGATGGAACAAAGAGGGAATACATTTGAGGTAAAGGTGTGCAGGAGAGGACACGGCTGGAGAAAAGAAGCGCGCGCACACACACACACACACACACATCTAACCTGCTGCTTGTTAACATGCAGCAGGAGCAGGAGGGGGCCACCTGCAGTGCCTGTCAGGGTGCGTTAGAACCTCCATCGTCACGATACGATTCATGATGTAATTCAGTGATGTACTTTTCAAACCTTAATCAACCATCAGGTGTGCTTACAGGTGCTTTAAGCATCTGATAAGATAGATCTGTATTAATCCCAAAGGAAATTAAAGTGCCTGATAGCTATATGTATGTGTATATATGTACATATAAAATCTAAAGTGTATGGGTTAATGCAAAAGAGAGTGCCTGATAGAAAAACTATATAAAACTAGTTTTTTACAGAAGTAACAGGAGGTGACAGTGGCAGATAGATTGTTCAGTAAGTAAGAAGATTATGAGTTTAAAGATGCATGAAAAAGGTAAAAGATATCAAATACATTAAATTAAATCAAAGATGGCGAGGAGCGACTCGAGCAGGCTGCCGCCCGGGACGGCGCCGGAGGAGACGAGCATGGTGACGACCTTAAACATCTCTTCACACTGCGTCTTTACGTGGTTGAATTTTCAGGTTTAGTAGAAACGATAAACATCCTTCTTGTTGTCGAGTCTCTTTGTCTTCATGCTGACTCACTGACTCAACCAAACTATGATTACGCTCTTTTATCTGCTTTAACATCAGAATGTAACTTCTGTTCATCCGAGCCGTCCAGAGAGGAAATGAAAAACCTGAAAAATCATCCGATCTGAGTCACATGACCGATATTAAAATGTGGACACCAATGGGCCACAAAACGGAGGCGACCTGCTTCTTACATAAATCCTTTCATCTGCTTTTCTCTCATGCGCAGTTTTTAAAAATAAAACACAAAACAACAAATAAAGCACCAGATCACAACCCGAATGTGTTATCTGCTGATTCACCACATCAAACCGAAGCATCGCTGCTAAATTCAGCTCGGAGGGAACCGGAGAGTCAGGAGGAGAACATCTCCTCCTTCCAGGCCGGCTCGATGGGGAACAGAGACGCCATTCAGACACCGTTTGTGTTCATGTCGAGCCTTGAGGTGCGGAAGAAGTTTGTTAGCCGCCATGTTAGCATCCACGCAGGGCTCACGGGCCCAACAGTATGTTTGTAACCCTCAGGGCCAGGACAGACTGTGACGCCCAGCAGGCGAAATCTGAACGTGATTATCATTACAGCACAAGCCCTGACGCAAAGTATGAAAGGGCTTTTATTGTGAAAATTCACATAGTTACAACCAGGAGGAAGCTGTTAAGAATAAACATCAAAGACTCTCGAGCCACATCAAGAAATGTTTTATTGGTTGAATCAGCTGTTTTATGTATCACATGTTTCCTTTCAGCCGTCAAAGCTGCTCCTGTTATATTACACGATAAATACAGAAGCTCTTTAACAGCAGAGTCACTTTGCCAGGAAATCCATCTGCTCGGCCATCATGAAGATTGGATATTTCACAATATACACAATCTAGGGCTCTAAAGATTCATGTGAAGACGTTATATCCTCAGGAACGACTTCCAGCCCAGACGTCCTCCTCCGTGCGCTGCATTGTTTACAGTCCAGTCAGCAGCTCGAGCAGCGACCGTGTGTTCAGATCAAAGGTAAATTCTCCCTCCAGATGTGTCTGCTAAATAAACGCTGTCATCTCTCGGTTCGTCCCATCCCCCGGAGGAGCGCCCGTTCATCTGTCTGTGCTGAGTCTCAGTCTCACTGTAAACAGGAAGTTACACAGAGGCTGCACTCTGGCTGACTTCAGCGGGATGAAGCCCAAACAGAAACAGATTGAACATGAAGCTTTGTCAGGTCTGTCCTCAAGACGAGAAGAAAACTACTTTAACATGAGACGGAGGGCGGAGCCATCATTTATGATGCATTCAAGGAAGTCAGGAAATCTAAACGCTGCACAGCTTTCCTGACACAGCGTCAGGCAGATTTGTCGCTCAAATACATCATCACAGTGGTTCAGTCTCATAATCTGAAGGTTGCTACAGTTTAGAATTGAGTTCGTTTCGCGGTGTACAGAGGCTTAGTACTTCACACACACAAAGACACTTGAATCAGTACTTTATAAATGGAGAATTTATTGACTAATACTACTAAACATACATGAGATAACTAAATATGGTGATGAACGTGAAATGATTATAACAGGATGAATATGATGAAAGATGGATTGAAACCTGCTCAAAGGAGTGAAGTGTAGCAGCTGAGATATTAGGAGGTATATCGCCCAAAACCTTATACTAACCTTCCTAACAAATCTGTGACTAAAGCATCAACCCCAATATACAGTAAAACCAAAGTTAGACCTACTCGGGGGGTGAGGAGGGTCAACCGCGTTGCTGATGAGGCGTGTGGAGAGCATGAGGTCGGAGTGGTTCGGAGCTTCTGATGCCGGGCTTGTACCCGGGTTCCCTCGGAGCGGCGCCGCCGGTTCGGTCTCTCTAGATGATGACGTGCTGGTCAGTCCTGCGTTGCGGCCTGAGCCGGATGGAGGCTGAATGCGTCTTCTGGGTTCAGGACTGAGATTCTGTCCGAGCACCGGGGCTTGAGCACCGGGAGAGCTAGAGTCTGTATTTTGAGCAGTCAGATCTAATGCTGGAGCAATATGGACACGCGAGGTCTTCAGCACGGCAGAGTGCACGCAGGTTCTGGGCCTACTCGCGGGCAAAACTTAAAAAGGGGAAAGGGAAGAAGTTACGGAGGAAGAGGGAGGCGGAGGCGCTCGTCAGCGTCCGGGACGCAGGGTGTAGCACAAGGAGGGAAGAAACAAGAGAACGAGAGAAGTTGTCACCTCTCATTTAAATGGTCTCCCCTCCCCGGGGGGGGGGCGTCCGGGCAATGGCGCGAGTTTGACCACTCCTCATATCCGAGACTTTCTCTACTTATTAAACTACTTATTTTTACCCCAAAGTAGTTATCCTTATCCATCTAACCTCCCCACATGTAATACCTCTGGATTCTCAGCTGCACATAGACTCCAAACACCACAGGATGAAAATACACAGAATGAGGTTACATGGCAGATTCCTGAGGATAAAAGTACAAGTTAATGATGAACGTCCAGATCAACACATAGCAACCTTCCACAGTCTTTATGCATTTCCGTGTGAATGTGACACCTGGATCTATATAGATATATATATAGATATATATATACATATATACTTGTAGGGCATATATGTATTCACAGACACACAACTTTGCTAAATTCATTAATAGATGTCCTGACTGAATCAACATCCCTTTGTCTCAGTCTCACCCCCCCCCTCCCCTGCCTGTCTGCAGGTCCGGCAGAGAGAGGGGTGTTGGGGGGGGGGGGACAAATGGATGCTCCAAAACTCTTTCTTCTCCCCAGGGCTCTGGAGTGTGAGTTGTTTCTGTTGATCCACCGTCCCTGGATCAAAGCATGTGGTTCCTTATTTCCCCACAGCTAATCAACTAAGACAAACATTAACTGACTGTAATCCCACGGTTTATCAGGTGACGTCCTTTATCTGGTGTCTGTGGAATGTTGGTCCTGCGGACGAAGAGTTATAAAGTTTCCCCTGTGGATACAATCTTTAACTTATTGGTCCCCAGAACAGAGCTAATGGCTTAGCTCTCTTCCTGCTGGGGTCACAGGACCAGGTCAGGCCTGGATCAGGCCTATCCTGATACCACGCTACATACGTGATTGGTTGATAATACTCGGACTACAAACGCACTACAAACAGAAACCAGAACACTTCCTGTACTAAAATCTGGTCACAACTTTCATTCATCATTCATGTGTTCATAAATCCACTCGTAGGTATCTGTGCCCCATTTTCATTTTTCTCCAGAGAGTCGCTGTGACCTGCGAGAGCTTAACCTCACGCTCATGGTTCATCAAGGGACGGCCCGCCTGGCTGCCTTTTACAGCCAGGGTCTGCATTTTCTTTTCATTCATGTGTGTCCACGCTGTCAACAGACGCACAAACACAGGCCACGGACGCACAAACACGCCATTACAGGAGGAAGCAGCCAGTTAGTGTCAGAACAGAGAGACATGCCAACAGATGACTCACAATCAGCTGTTCTCCAAATCTCCTGCTGCACCCTTCTGTACTCAGCTCAGTTTAAGGGCTGCACACATGACGCTGCGACTTTTGCTGTTGTAGCATACGTATATGATGCTGTCTGAGGATTGTGGTTTTGAACCCGATTAAGCTAAGATGTGTTCATCCTGCAGCAGTGAAACAGGCTGTAATGGCTGCAACATAATCCTTGATGGGTCAAAGGTCGTCCACTAAAAGTTCTTGTTGTTTCCACTGACAGGCTCAGATTGTTATTCTAAGTGTGTGACAACATTAACTCAACTCAACTCAACTTTATTTATAAAGCACTTTAAAACAACAGGGTTGGCCAAAGTGCTGCACACACACATAAAAACACAAAAACAGTTAAAACAATAGAAAACAATAAAAGCCAGCATCTCAAACTGAGTTAAAAGCCAAAGAGAAAAATGTGTTTTAAGAGGATTTAAAAACAGGAAGTGAGTCGACCTGCCTAATGTGCAAAGGCAACTCATTCCAGAGTTTTGGGGCAGCAACTGAAAAAGCTCGGTCCCCTCTCGACTTCCTCTTCGTCTTTGGGACGACTAACAATGACTGATCTGCTGACCTGAGGGAGCGTGCTTACAGAAAGGATCCCTACAGAGAGAGACCTTTTTGTTACAGAGGAAGATGTCACTCGACACAACGAAACCGACCGTACACCAGCAACTCTCATGTTCTGGCAAGTTAAAATTTGCAGTTCTGTAAATGGAGTTTGGTGGCTGTCCTGAAACTACAAATGATTACCTCGCTACCTTTCCAAAGACGCTGAGCTTTTGATCATTTAGTCCTTCAAACCAACTGGAATACATCCTGCTGACCTCCAGCTGTGACCGTCTGTAGTCGCATCAAACGGTACATACATTTTCTTTGTATGCTGTGGTTTACATCCTCTCATACAGCAGTGCATGTCTCATCACCTAAAGGTCAAAGGCCGGCCGTGCTGAAATAAACCTCCTTGATTGATGTGGACTAACAAACAGAGCTGCAGTCAGCCTGCTGATCAGCTGCTGCTGCTGCTTCATGGGAAAACAACAAAAAGCAGCTGAATGAAGCTTTTAGTCGTTACAAACTTACAAAGTCAGTTCATTCAAAGTCACAGAAACAAGAAGAAAAATATGCATCCAAACTGTTACATGTACAGAACTTCTATTACTGTTTATTGTTTGTCTTGTCTATTTAGTGTTAGCTTACAATGCTAACTAGCCAACTTTAACCTTAAAAGAGAGACTTAACAACCCTGAAATTCTTGTTTGTGCTGCCCTCCAGTGGTGTAACTGTGGAGATGAATAAAGCTAAATGTAAATCTTATAAGAACTGCAGATTGAAAACCCTCCGATCAGTGTGTGAGACGTGTTGGACGGTCTGTTAGTCCAATAAAGCGCACACACAGATTATCTGTCTGATATTTACATGAACAAATCTCCAAAAGGCTCCAACAGCACAAACACGGCCCAGAGGTTACGTTCAGTGACTGAGTTAGCTGAGGGGACACCTAGCAGACAGCTAGCAGCTCCCAGCTGTCACTCAAAGAGGCCACGCCCCTAATGATGCATCACTGTAAGCCTTAATATAATGTAAACAGGTGAGCTGTATAAAGATTCTCCCCGTACAGTTGTCATGAAGAGAGAAATGAGCTATAGAGACCCAAACTGTTTTTTGTACCAGGCTGTAAACATGTTTATTTCTGCTGTAAAGTTGGAAACTTTATCTGCTTTCATGTGCTAATAGCATAATAATAAGCATGCATGCACGCATGGCCTTCATCAGCCTCTCTGTGTCCTTCATGCTCCTGTTCCTGTCCTGCAGCTTCCTTCCAACAGACCGTTCAGCTCCTCTCTTCCCCCGAGACCTCTGACCTGAACTGTATCAGCCCATCCACCAAAGCAACCAAGACACACCCACTTCTTTACACCATCACATATTTCTGAGCTGCTCGGGGCCGCTGTGACCTCTGAGACCAGCGCTGCCTCATGTTTGCATAAACTCCAAAATAAGGTCAAAGGTCACAGATTTTATTCACTTTTATGTCAGTCAGCAGCCAAATATTCAGTTTATTGGTCCTTTAGTTACAGAACTGAGCCGCTCCCACCCTGAGAGATAGTACAAATAAAATCAGTTCCCTGCTGACACATACCATCCATCCTTCACCTGCATCCTTCACCTCCATCCTTCACCTGCAGCCTTTACCTGCATCCTTCACCTCCATCCTTCACCTGCATCCCTTAAATATTCTTAACCTACTCAGTATTCTGCCCCATGGTGTATTTTACTTTTTGGGTTTGGTTCCCTGTGAGTCCTTTTATATCAGTGCTGCATTAAATCATCAACACACTGAGTTTCTGAGGCCCAGTGTGGCCGTGAGCTGCTCAGCCAACCATTGTAATAACTTAATAATCATAATGGGCTGTAGATTAGCAGCTCCCTGCAGGTTAAACTCACTTTTCCACACTTTTAACTAACGGCTCCCTGGATAGACAAACAAGGGCCTCCAACATACACAAACACACACACACACACACACACACACACACACACACACACACACACACAGCTGGCAGACGAGCTCTAATTTTAGCTTTTAATTAAATTCTCCGCCTCTTGAATTCATCTCAGCGTTGTGACTGAACACAAAGCTAACAGGAGGGAGCCGAGCTGCTTCACAGCTTAGCGCTCCGACAGATAACAGATCAAAAAATACCTTTTCCTGCACATGACTGATTTTCTCAATTAGCACGGCTGAGGTGTGCAGAGAGCGTGTGTGTGTGTGTGTGTGTGTGTGTGTGTGAATGACGGCAGGTCCGTGTGCATAACCAGTGACTTTTTAACAAGCCTGCAGGAATCACGTGTGTGTGCATGTGTTCATGCTGTATGCATGTATGTAAAGCATATGGGCCTGTACATGTGTATCTAAAGCTCTGCACACGGTTAGCCGTTAGCGCTTCTAACAACGTTCTCATTCAAAGCTTTTGATTTCAGACTTTCAAACCGGATTAACTGGAGAATAATTTCATAGTTTGCACATTGAGGCGGTTCATGGAGGCTCAGGCTCATAACTCAACTCAGTTTGATGCCAGAAAGAGCGAAAAGGTTGAGGTGTGATCGTGTTAGTGACGTGTGGCTGCAGGAGAGAGTGATGGACGTGCAAACAGAGAGAAGACAGGAAACAGAGGGGCGTTGTAATGTAATGTAAGTGAACTGTTACATTCGGTTTTGGTTCGTTATTAGAGTGAGTATAAAACAGCTCAATCAACCTAAAAACAGAGGGCATGACTGTGGAGGCCTACGAATAAGACACCAATCACATAACTGCCTCTAAGAAACCAACAAAAACAGATTTTTCTTCGTCCTAACTTTAAGAAAGAACAGCAGGTTCAGTCATGAGTTCTGTGAGACTCCAGGACAAACACTGGATGCCAGAGTGTATCAGAGCTTGTTTCAAGGTCTTACTTGACAATAAAAGTCATTTTAATTGTTCATCAAGAGACTCCAATTTAACCGTCTACATGTATCCGTTTCCAGAGAGGACCTCACTAGCTTATGTTTGAGTCCAGGAAGCGCTCCTACCTTATTTTCATTGGTTACAGACATAAAATATTTAAATTATATTTCTGCACATCATTTTAAAGGATGTTTTGTTTTGTTTTTTACCACTGATCAGAAGGTGTAATGTCCTGAAATAAAATAAAGACTTGCTGACTGTGCATGCAAGACAAACAATCATCATCATCATCATATCAGAGAGCATCAGACGTTACTCCACCTCAAATCCTTTGATTGAACCGAGCAGACAAGCCAAGACACACAGGTACACACAGGTACACACAGGTACACACAGGTACACCGAGCTACAGGTGTAACAGACACCAGCCAGCACACAGCCAGCTTAAGGTCGACAAGTTCACTAACTAACGAGCAGCCCAGGAGCGTTTACAGTCTGAGACATGAACCCAGCAACACAAAAACATGATGTACACTTACCTTCAGCCATGATAATTACGTCATGTGATCGCCGCTGTCTGCCCCCTGCGTTACCTTTGACCCTTAACCTTTAGCTAACGGGCAAATGTCAAATCTAGTGAACTAAAAAAAAAAAAGTAAATAAAAAAACTGCTTGTAGGTTTTCTCCGGGTTGCTCCGGTTTCCCTCACTAATCCAAAGATATTTTGTTTTATATATATATGTGAAAAATACATTTTTTTAAATGCTCGTTAGGTTCACTGGTGACTTCCCGTAGGTGTGAATGTAAGCGTGAAAGGTTGTCTGTCTCTGTTTGTCAGCCCTGTGATTGACTGCTGACCTGTCCAGGTGTGACCCCGCCCCTCAAACGTCAGACTTTATCAGTTATTGTTGTTTTATTTTCAAAGTAGCTTTAAGATGTCAGATGGTTGTAGTGGAGTCGAAGTAGAAAGTAGTATGAAATTAAATTACTTTAAAGTACGAGTACCTCAAATGTATGCTGAGGCAGCGGAGGTGCAAATGTCTTCATGTAATTCAGACATCTGTAATTAAGTGTTTTTCTTTTACCTCCTGCATGTTCTTCATCACTGCGAGCCGCCATCTTTCTGCACAGAAACAGCTGGTAGTAATGTCCCTCAGAGGGACCCTTCTTACTTTATACTGTGAGGACATCTCAGCACAAACCAACACAACACGTCAGACTGTGTAGCTGCAGTCTGACCTCATATTCTCACGTGTGTTTTGTTATAAACACATTAAATACACGTTTATTGTTCTGTAGGTGCACTGACTGATTCGTCCATCCATCCGTTTAATCTGTCCATCCTCCATCCAGCTGCAAATCCATCCATTAACCCATCTTCCAATGTGCATCACATCATCCATCCATCCACCTCCAGCCAATCCCATAATCCATCTGAAACAGCCCTCCACCCTGTTTACACTTCACATGCATCCATCCAGTCTGCAGGTGAATACATGAGAAACAGCAGATAACATTAGAAAACACAGCAACTGAACTTGTTTGACAAAGAGCTCTTACATTATAAAATGGAGCATTGACAGAAACGATGGTGGAGGCCTGGAGCAGGAGCGAGGACAGTTAGGGCTTCAAAGAGCTCCTAAATAAGCCACCTGAAGCTGATAGAAGTCCGAATACGATCTGACAGGACGTGTTGTGTAAAGGCTGACCGGTGGAGCCATCTGTAAACATGACGACAGATTTATATCTGAAGCATTTTTATTTCATGGTGTAAATCACAGGTGGAGCTGCAGCAGAGGTCAGACACACAGACCAGCTGCAGATTATCATCACATTCAATTAATTATTGTTGCTTCTGAAGTCCTGAAATCCTGTAGATACCTTTGAATGCTACTGTACTCTGATGTTTCTGCTTCACTCCAATTCAAAAGGAAATAATTCACTTGTTACTTCTTCCACTGCTGGATGTAATTGTGTTAAATGCTTTAAGAATGACCTCTCACTCAGCAGGTAACGCTCAGGAGAATCAGAACACAATGCCTGCGGTGAAGGCTCTCACAGGCGCAGACGTGCCAAATCATTAATTGGTGCAGATCAATGAGTGTATATAAAGATGGACGACGCGTCTCCATCTGCTGAGAAAAATGTATTTGACGTGTATTTAGATTTTATAGTTTGACTCATGTCCCATCTGTTAACATGGAGAAGGCGGGCTTTATGAGCTATACTGCAGCCAGTCAGCAGGGGGCGATGGAGAGGGTTTGGCTTCACTGTTAGGAAGCTGTCATGTCAGCCATCTTTTTATACAGTCTTTGGTCCAGACCAGTTCCTGGCAGCCAGTTGAGACTCCAGACAGTATTTGTTCCCAACAAGCAGTCGAGCTCGTAAAGCCAATAAAAAAAACCTTTTTCATAATCACATTTCATTTTTTGAAACAAATTTTAAAAACAACATACGTTAGTTTTAGAATATAGAAAATACATATGATATAGTTATAGAAAAATGAGCGGCTGATTTTTGTCTTTATTAGATTACAGTCATGACTGTCGGGGAGGATCCAGAGCAAGGTCTGATCATCCATGCTCGGTACTTGTTCTCAGAACGACATTTTCTCCTCCCATCCGTTGCTGCAGGAGTCAAGTTGCCAGAATCCTGTCATGAAGAGAGAAATGAGCTATAGAGACCCAAACTGTTTTTTGTACCAGGCTGTAAACATGTTTATTTCTGCTGTAAAGTTTAACATGGGGCTCTATGGGGACTGACTCACTGCTGGAGGCAGCCTCAAGTGGACACCAGAGGAACTGCAGCTTTCTGTATTTCAGTGTTAACTTTATCCCTCGCCCTGGAGGCTGCAGCTTCGCGAAAGACTTGGTTTTGGATTTGGTCTTTGGTTTTGGAAAGTGTTTTGATTGCTGCCTTTTTATCCCATGTACAAACAATACGTACGCGTATATGTGCACACATTCCTAGCAGGAGAAATCTGACTTTGTTAGTGATGTTAAAAATGTTATTATAAAAGGCTTAAAAGCTTTAAGGAAGTAAATTGAGAAACATGCTTAGTTCATTAAATGCATAGATATTTTTACTGACCGGCCAGAAGAGAACACAGATTATGTTAGAAAATGCAGGGAGGTTCTTCCTCTTCTGTTTAGTGAGATTGTTCTTTTTTGTAAAGCTGATTTAACATAAAGATCCTGTTAGTAGTTCAGTCAGCTGTGGCGTCCCTCTCACAGCTCTCCGTTAGCGCACGCCTGCATGGACGCCATCCTGGCCGGTCTGAAGCCGCTGTACTGTCCGTCCGGGCTGGGGTACTCCTCCCTGATCCTCCACACGCAGCAGCTGGGGATGGCAGGGTGGCCGTCTGAAGGCGGGACCCCAAACCTCCAGCTGATGTACTCTCTGTAGGCGCAGTGACGCAGGGCGGCGGTCTGGCTTCGATCAGGGGGCGGAGTCAGGGGGTCCCTGAACAGGAGAACTGCCTCCAGCAGGGGGCGACGCAGCACGAGCTGCTCAAACAGAGGAGACGAGGTGATGCAGGCGCCGTCGCTCTGCCGGCAGCACAGCTCCTCCTGAGGGAGCGAGGAGGCCCGGCAGCGGTCGCAATTACACCAGGCGGGACGACGCGGTTTAGGGTTCTGGTCAGGGTTGTGTTCGAGGGGAGGCGGAGCTTCACGATCCACAGGGACGTCAGGCTGCAGCAGAGAGAGGACGGCCCGCAGGTGTCCCATGTCCTCCTGTCAGGACAAGACGAGATCACTGAGAACGATGACTTTTTACATGTTAATGTACATTGATACGACTCAGGTGTACGTCGATACGACTCAGGTGTACGTCGATACGACTCAGGTGTACCTTGTGTGGCTGAACAGACGTCGGTTTGACGTCTTGTAAACTTTTCTTCTGCGACCTTTTCACCAGTCGAATGTTGTTTTCATCGACGTAGGAAACACAGAGGACGCACTGCGACACACATCACATCAGGATACTCACAATGATCAGTTACCAGCTCATTACAATTACACATAACACAAAATACATAAATACAGGACAGGTAAGATTTTACAGGCATCAGATACAGCTACAGATCATTTAACTTCATCACCTTCTGTCTGTCTTGGATCGTCTCCACTTTCCTCTCCGAGTAGTTGTGTCCGACTTCTGCAGAACAGCTCGTTCCAATCAGCCAGTCGATCAATATGGTCGTCTGAGGAACACACACACACACACACACACACACACACGAGTTTAATCATAATGAGGGCAGAAGGGTTTTTTTGTTTTGCATTGCTTTTTTTTCTGGGAAGGTGGAGCTCTAAATATTTTCACAATCAAAAACAAAGAAAGTTCATTGTTTACAGCTTCCAGCTGCATTAGTAGCAAAAAGAAACCCATAAAGGAACACTTAATCCTTCACTTTCTCACAAACATTTAAAATCACAACATTTGGAGGGAAACTTGGGCGTAACACACGTCTGGATCCCAAGTCTCTTAAACTGCATCCAGACGGCCCTCGATATGGCGGGTCCCAGACTACTTCCGGTTCGAGGGAGGAGCGAGGAAATATCAAATAAGGGACTTGGGACGGTTTTCACTGCACAGGGAGGGATTTAAAGTTGTTATCTGACAAGTCACTAAAGCTGTCAGAAAAATGTAGTGGAGCTAAAAATACAACATGAACCTTTAATGGAGCAGAAGTACAAGGGCCCGATCAGACGGAGCGCGTTTGGTAGGCTGTAAAATGTGAGGCGCACCGCACTGCCTTTTTTGTTGAAGCCTACGGTTAAAAAAAGAGCAGCTCGCTGCGCCTTTTCTTTTTCTACTGTTAAGGCAACCACCGAATCATTAGCTGTCATTAACCTAACCGTTGTATTGTAAACTGACAGAAGGCCCGCCTCTACATTTATCCGATTGGACAATGAGAGAAAACGCCCATGACGTCGGGCCATGAACTCGAGGCGCTCGGAGCGTTTCCTCAAAAACACGAGTCGCACAGAGCGGAAAACGGGAGGCTCTCTGCAACGCAAAAGCAGAGCACAAAAAGCATCTCACTGAAATCGATGACAAAAAACCCCTAGCTGCTAAAACGCGCTCTGTCTGATCGGGCCCTGAGGTCGCAGAAAGAGAAAAGACAGAGCTACCTCAATTTTTAAAGTATGAACAATACGTTAGTAAATGTACTTTGAACGTCTTCATGGGCAGAAATCTGTGAAGTTACTCATAAAAGCTGTAGGCGATAATATGCGGGATGTCTGTCACAGCTTCATCAAGTCCATTCAGCAGCCTCCTCCTCTCTTACCCTGACAGCCTCTGTGTTCAGCACTGATGTGGGACGAACGCATGAATGGACACTGTGTGTGTTTGCGTGCGTGCGTGCGTGCGTGCGTGCTCTCACCAGAGCGTAGTAGGACAGTGTTGATCCAATGTAGATGATGAGCTGGATGAAGCTGAACTTTCCCGCCTGGAGAACCAAATCAAACGTGTCACATGTTAAAGTCAGAAACACACAAAGTAATAGAGAGAACTTCACTGCAAATCTAAAAGCCCCGAATAGTTTTAATTGCACTCAGTCTAATAATCCAGCTTTGTACTGCCCTCTAGTGGTGACAACATGCTTATGTACTTTTGCAGTGTAGCACAATGTTCCATCACAGCAGGATGATGTTACAAGTACAAACACACATACACACACACACGATCAGCACATTTGTCTGATAATCAGCAGTGAAAATGTATTTACCACGGACACATTTTAATGCAACATCGATCTTCATCAGGCATCTTCAGATGAAGCACAAGAAGCTTCAAAGAGCCACAGAAATAGTCCATGTTCAAAGCAGCAACACCCGAGGTTAAAACATGAGAGCCAACACCTGCAGTTCCTCTGGTGTCCACTTGAGGCTGTCTCCAGCAGTGAGTCAGTCCCCATAGAGCCCCATGTTAAACTTTACAGCAGAAATAAACATGTTTACAGCCTGGTACAAAAAACAGTTTGGGTCTCTATAGCTCATTTCTCTCTTCATGACACCTGTACGTGGAGAATCTTTATACAGCTCACCTGTTTACATTATATTAAGGCTTAAAGTGATGCAGCATTAGGGGCGGGGCCTCTTTGAGTGACAGCTGGGAGCTGCTAGCTGTCTGCTAGGTGTTCCCTCAGCTAACTCAGTCACCGGGCAGGAAACACAGAAAATCACCAGCATCAGGAAAAACGTAAAACAAACGCACCTGTCCGAACACCATGACGTCAAACCTGATCCCGAAAGCTTTGTACAGCGTCCGCTCCTCCACCCCGTTCACTGTGTTGTACTTTGCATACCTGAGCAGAAGACATGTTCAATAATAAAGATAAAGTTCCTGTGGCGGTCCTGACTGTCTGATGATAAGGAATGGGCCAACAGTACCTGAACACAGTAAATTTGACCTTTGACCCCCCTCACCTAAAGTTCAGTCCAGGGTACAGCGTCCTGTTGCTCTCCTTCTCGTCCAGACGTCTGAAAGAGTAACGGGGGAGGCAGCGCTGCGTCAGCCGGTCCAGGTTACAGTCCCACTTTATGAGGATGCCGATGACGCCCCCCTGTGGCCAACAGAGGAAGTGCATCATTAATCACAAAACGTCACTGATCATGGCCTTCGTCACACTGCGGTTCTGCCTCAGCGCTGTAATGAAGCCACCTTTGTCATTCTACATGGGACCACGCAACACCGGCGTAAAGCCGCCCCAGTGTGTTTTTTAAAAGCGTTTTGGCGTTGCGGAAGCAAACGTACGTGAGGAGTAAACAAATGGACGTTTACACGGACGCTGTTACGCCTCAGATGCCGGCTCAGAGACTTCGCCCCACCATTCCGCCTCTGTGCATTCTACATAGAAGACAGAACGTAACAGAGCCATAATAATCCCACCTTGAACTGGCAGTGTAAAAAGGCCTAATGACTGCGCTGGAAAACTCTCAGGGAAGAGGTAACTCTTTAATAAGTCTTCCAGGATCAATTTCGCCCCAGTCCAGAATCATTTCCTCCCTTGTTCCTTGAATTAACTCCCTCCTTCTTGAGGTTACAGTTAAAATGCTTCTTTATAGCAAGAAACAGAAGTAAATGTTTCTGTTGGTGTTTAACAGGAATCACCTTCGAAGACTTTTCTAGAAATGCATCATTGGTTCCTGAAATAAAATGAATAAGAAAGAAACTCAGGTTTATTTACGACATATGAGAGACACGTCGATTCCACTGGAGGGATGATTTATTCTAAAATCATCACACAGAAATTACTTAGTTCTTGTATAAAATCCAGATATTTGAGACTTTTATTTTGAATATATTTTGGGTTTTGAATTTAATGGTCACAAACTGAAGGAAGTTTTCTGTGGCATCACTTCCTCTTCTGGGTTTAATTTCAACTTTACTTGATCTCTGCCTGAGGCTGCACATGGCTGACTTCAGGAAATGAAACATAAGGAAAGTGGATGTAACTAAAGGTCATTCATGTTGCTGCTTCCTGACATTTCCCCTTTATTATTAAAAAAATGTCTGCCTAATGCCCACACACACAAAACATGTAAGCTCACCTCCACTGCCAGCTCAGAGAACTTCTCTCCGGCCTCTCGGACGACGTCTCCCAGCCTGAAGATCGGGCACAGCGAGTCGTTCCCTCTGTGGCAGCTCCTCAGGTAGGCGCCGTTCATCCCCGGGAGGATGTTCCTCCTGAAAAACAAAATACACTTAAAATATTCACATAAGAGAGAAGAGGAGTTTCCTGAGCTGAACAGTCGAACTGCAAACCCTGAGATTTCAGTTAACTATGATACTCTGGATGTTTGGATCTATTTAGTAATGACAAAGGGGAAACACCTGATAGATATGCAGAATATTGACTTTTTGAAAAAGTAGAATAGTAGTAGTATAAAAAACAACTGTAAACAGTCGTTAAAGCCACACAGAGAAAAGAAGCTTAGTCTGCTGATGGACGGATTATTCATGCTTTTTTTTAATCAAACAAACAAACAAAAAGAGTTGTGACAGAAGTGACATACGAGTGTCCTTCTGTTCTGCGACTGTTCAGAAATAAAGAAGTTGTTTGCAATCCACAAATAAAGATCAATCAGCGACGCAAAATGTTGGCGCGTCGTAGAGCATGCCAAAGAAGAGTCGTACAAACTGTCCCTGTGTGCAGCTGCAGGACAAAACAATGAACATGTTTCCCCCCTGAAGCTGCTGCTGCTGCTCACACAGGTGTTAGGAAACAGTTTGAGGCCCCGTCAGCAGAGGCTCGGCTGTTTCAGCCTCAGAGTGATTAAAGAGTGACGACGTCTCACCTGATGAAGTTGAAGGCAGGAAACCTGATGTTGTTCTTTATGAGGACGGTGAAGTTCTCAGCTGCTGCCAGCAGAGCGGGTCTGCATCGTCAAACATCAAACTGTTATCCAGTCAGTATAATAAATACGCCTTCATAACAGAAACACACACTGATATTCACTGGACCTCCATTTTAGCAAAAACAGCTGCGTCAAAAAACCTTAAAGATTCTGTTGATTCGTTACTGCCGGGGCAGAAATATAATATTTACCTTTATTTATTAATTGTTCATATTGACACTCTTTCCTTCTTTGTACTGCAGCTGTAGCAGAGGAGTTTTCCAATATCTACTGAAAGTCTGATAAATCTTCTTTTCTATTTTACATGAGCCTAAAGGTCATTGTGTCGTTTCCACCGCAGACAAAATGAAGAGTTAGAGGATCACAGTTCTTCCCAGAGTGAGATGTTACGAGTCAAAGATCTAAAATATAAAAACAGTTCACCTCGGAGGGTTGGTCTTGGTTTCAACCGGACACCACGCAGAAACCTCACAGGTTTTCTTCAACACATCAAACCTCACACACGATCCTGTTTGAATCCCTGCAGGAGGAAAACAAGAACATTTTAAACCATTGTGTCATAGCTCAGTCTGAAAGTCACAGGTTTGATTCCTGCAGCAGCTGATGAGCAGATTAACTGTCGTCCAAATCCTTGATTTAGCAGAGAGCTGAGAGCGAAAACTGCAGCACGTTCATGATAAATTCCTCTGCTGTGTGTGGAAACAGGTGAGGACTGGTGCCAAACCATCGAGGACGAGCAGAGTGAAGCTGTGACCGTAGATCCTACTTCTAAAACAGGCTTCTGAGTGCCTCTGCAGTACCTTTGAGTAACCAGGTGCACATGTTAAAGGGACGGAGAAGTGACTGTACCGTGGCTCAGCTGATCCCAGGCTCCTTTCTCACAGTCTTTATCGGAGCGACACAGTCTGCCTTTAACGGGAACCTGGAATAAAAACACTGCTGCAAAATAAGAGAGGATGGCTAACTTCTCGTCTCCATCATCGTATCGTTAGAAGAACTTTTACGCAGATAATCTGTCAGAGATTTAACTGAGAATTCAACTTAAAATGTGGTTAATGATAATATTTATGATAAGGACGATGAAAGAGCACCTCGGGACATTTTCCCTGCTTCTGACTCCTCGTCACGATGACGTTGGTCACCACAAAGAACGAGTTTTTGTCCTGAAAGAAAGAAAGATGCACCTTTACATTCTCCTCTTTACAAAAGACCCTGAAGACTGGGATAACTTACCTGTGAGGGCCCGCTGTAGTCCACCACATCCCAGACCACGTCCCCGACCCCGGGCAGGTGTGTCTGAGCTACACCTTTCACCTTTGCTGTGACGGAGCTCACCACCAGCTCAAACTCCTGGTACTTTCTGTTCCACAGCATCATGATGCTAAAAAATAAACATTAAAACACAGTTTAACACAAATAAGACACATTCAAGTGCGTCTGTTAGGTGTGTATTTTCAACAACACTCCTGGACATAGTCACACACATCCTTTACTTATAGGGACCGCTGATCATTTAGCCTAACGCTAACTCTGAAACAAAACGTCAGAAGGTAACATTTATGTTGATTGTATCACTTACAAATAATTATATGAATTAAAACAGCTTAATTAATTTAAAAAGGTTCCTATATAAAGAAAGGAAAAGATGAGCCTCTGTAGTAACTTCTCAATAATAGCTTAAACTGCCTTGTGACTTATAATATGAAGTACATTTGTCATCAGACCCTGCAGCATACTTTTATGTGACAGACAGGAACCAGCAGATGATGAGAGGGGGAAAGTCCAGCCATTACACGGCATCAGCTGTATAACAATAACAATTCTAGAAAGACAGACATTTTAAAAGGTACACATATCATTTTATAATAATTAAAACATTCCTTTTAAGTGTTCTGATTTATTGTGCTGCAAAATGGCGTGCAAATAATGACAAAAAGTTATGCTACATGTTGAGACTTGGAAGTCGGTCTACTTGTGGCGGGTGGTCCGGGGGCAGGGGCACCAACTACAGGGCACAACAATGTCTGGAGACGGCCCTGGTCCTCCTCATGTTTGTAAGTGTGGGGGTCAAAACATTATCATCACCTCTCAATATGAAGCGTGCTCAGAAGTTTGTTCATATTTTAAGCTTTTTTCCGATGAATGCATCTTAAGAACAAAACTTGTACTGTTAAATATGTAAGAAAAACACATTTATTATGTTATGGATTTGTGGCTCAGCTTCATCCAAACACTAATAAACTGTCTTATAAATGGTCAGTTGATGTGTTTACGTTACCGTTACGTTAACGGGACCCTACGTGAACAGAAGCAGCAGCAGAGCGCGTGCAGCCTCTCCCTCAGCCTGCGGGGCGATGCGGGGGTTCAAACACTCACCAGATGACCAGCAGAATGGCTCCGTTCAGACTCCACTTCAGAGAACCGAGCCGGACGCTCTGGATCCGCACCAGCTTCGTGGTTTCATACTGACACAGACCGAGAAACCGGCCGCACGGCATGACGACGGTGGCCGAGAAGCTGCTGCTTCCGTTGTCTGGGTTTTACGTTGCTTTTGTCTGATTTTATTCTTTTCAGTGAGGAGGAAGAATCTCTGACTCATTTCTTGACTCTTCTTCCTGTGTGCACGGTCACATGTCCAGACTCCTGCAGCTGCCCTCGCTCTCTAAATCACCAGCTGTTCAACGGAAAAGCAACTGTTTTAATAAGATAATCATTTATTTCATTTTGAGATGCACCAAAAGCTGACCAAATGACTTCAAACTAAAAATAACTTATAAAAATATTTTTTACAATCTAAGATATATGGGCTCTCACACAATCTCAAACCACACACATCTGTTACCTGTTTGCTTGTTGAAGTCAGTATAACATTTTGAGGTCAACCAGCAGTGTGTCATGTTTTTGACAGACAGAGGTCACAACTTGTTTTACAGGATGAAAAAAATACACAGTGCTAAAGTTTAGCAGTTGAAACTGATTTCAGTTTACTCCTGTAAGACCTGGTTAGTTGCTACACGTGGCTCTAAATATTATCCCCTAAACAGCTGCACAGTTTGTATTGAGAAGCAGAGGAAACAGTCTATACATCAGCTTTATTAGCAAACATAAGGAGAATAGCTGAGGCCCCAGGAAAGAGCCCTGTGGGACTTCACAAGCCAGAAGAGGCGACAATTTATATGCTAAAACTTCTGTAAGTGAGATAAAAACACAAACCAGTGTAATGCTCTGCCTTATTGAGAATCAAGATAATATCCTTTAATTAATGTGAAAAGCAGAGTCTCTCTCTGAAAACAACTGCTCCTCTCCAACCATCTGTTTGTGTCCCACAGTCACAGCTGACTCTCCTGGTTACTCCGCCCTGTCCTCTCTCTTTACACTCAGGCATCTCCTGGGACTTCTCTCTCCTTCCTGCGTGTCAGCGTCTGTTTCCAGATGTTTTGCTTATCTTCGTCGTCCAGGAGATTCAGCCTCTCCTCTTGGTCTCTCTTGTGTTTGTGTTGGTTTTCTTCTTCCAGGTCTTCATGGTACAGAGGAGGTCATGTGGCTCTGCTCTGTTTGGTGACACCTGAAGTTGCACGTCATCCTCCTTGAAGCACGCTTTTTACGTATATGTGAACAACCTATCTGTAGACATCCTGATAAGTCATTTTACAGTGTTGGTATTTCTGTTAACCCTTGATTTCTTGTCTGTCTGTCCCTTGTTGGTGTTCCTGAAGTTTCCTCATGTTTTCCTTGTTAGAGGTTCAATTCTAAGGAGTTTATTGAGGGTTTGCAGACTGTAAAGTTGATATAAAGTTAATGTGTAAAATTTGCCTTGAGTTTAATTTGTGATTCGTGACATCAGAGTTGGAGAGTAAGGAGAGTAAGTTGTACTTTACTTGAGTATTTTCATTTTAGAGAACTTTGTACTTTTACTTCATTACATTTCTAAAGTAATATTGTACTTTTTACTCTACTTCATTTATTTGAACCCTGCAAGTACGAGTTACTTTGCATACAAAACTAGCGATAAGTAGATGAAAATGATTTCAAATATAAACCTGGCCAAATTAAACCAACCACTTTAACATGATGTAACCTTTACAGGCCAATGCACTGAGGATTGAAATACAAGAACACATAGAAAGAATACTTTTACTTTTGATACTTAAGATTCAATATCAAATACTTTTACCAGAGTTCTATAGTATCAGGGTATTTCTACTTTTACTTAAGTAAAGGATTTGTGTACTTTTTTCACCACTGTGTGATATTGGACTACATGACTGCAGCTGCATCCAGAACAAGACACATCAAACAAGAAAAAGGTTACGCTGTTTTTATTTTCTATATATTGATTAGCTGTTATGTTATTGATCAATATCTTACAATATTAAGCTTCTCTGTCGTGAGGATTTTCAGATTATCTCGTTTTCCATCGTTGTTAATAGAATATATTTGCATCTTGGCCTGTCGCACTCTAAAGATGTCATCTGACGCCCTGAGTGAAACACATAGGTACGTTTAAATCATAATAAATTAATCATTACAGCCTTAGAAAGGCAGAGAGTAAGGACTACAAAAACAGTCGTCCACTGCTTATATCTCCAGACAGCCACTAGATGGCAGTGTAATCTCAACTACACTCACGAGACCGCATCAGACTCATCCTAAATATTCTCATTCAAAGTGTACAGATGGGACAGAACGAGGAAATAAACATATAGAATCAAACACAAACTCCTCAAATCTTTCTTATAAAAGTTGAAGAACACGTCCGGTTCGGAAAAACAACCCGGTCCTTTTTTCTCCGACCGTCTTGGACATAAAGACGTTTTTGTTCCCAGCAGGACAAAAAGATCTCTGTGAGGAAAACTGAGCAGATCAGACAAAACAAAGGTTCATGTCTGTGTGCAGAGCGGGCATGAAGCTGAGAACATGGTGTCTTATGTGTACTTTCCATTTCATACCACAAATACTTCAACTCCACTTCATCTCGGAGGGATGTTTTGTGATGATCTGAATGCTTCACCCACCTCTGCGCATGCGCGTGTGTTGTCCTTCAGCTGTTGTAAGTCCTGTTGCAGAAATATATCGTACATCTCATTTCAAAATTGTGATCATAAACTTTGAAAGGTGCCTGTTTTTATTGATCTGTTTTTATCTCTTTTGCAGCATGTTGTGGTATTCCTGTGTGTCCTTACTTTAGTAAAAAACACTCAGAGTGAAACTCCGTCTAAGACGATCAGCAGAATGAAAAGTGCTCCTAATGCAGTGTAAAGTTCCAGGTCAGTGTTTTACTACTGTATCCAGTGTTTCTGGATTGTTTTATTACAGCAGTAAAAAAGTGCTCATTTGAACTTTTTGCACACTGTTAGCTAGTTTAAGCATCATATTCCAGCTAATCTGTGCGGGTGAAAACGGGTTATTTAGTTATTTAGAAGTTTCTTCAACACATAAAGGAAAAGTTCATTCTTAGATTCAACACATTTGGAGATTAACCATTTTTTCTAAAGTAATCTTAATCTAACCAAAGCTTTAAGATGTAGAATACAAAGTATTAAACATTGAAGATACTAAAAGAACAGTACTTTAGTAAATGCACTTACCACTGGTTTTTAAACGCCACATTAACTTGTGATAATCTTCTTGTGAAAAAAAACACAGTCAGATGTTTCACATTTGTCCTTTATGTCCTGGTGATTTCTTCCAGCAAAAGTTTAACAATTTATTTAACTTTGACATTTTTTTCAGAACTTATTGCATGAAAATAAAGATTTTTTGGTTTTTGGCGAATGTTTAATTTCTGCAGGTGGAGACGAAGCAGCCCGACTTTTATAGTATTTTTTATAAGTATCTAAAAGTTTTAATACCTGAAAGTTGATTTCATGAATCTCTTCACTTTGGGGAATGAAACAAAGATCATTTCTGACATTAATGACAGTTGTGTGTTTTTTTATGCAGAAGCTTCCTCAGCTGAAAATCTTGCGAAACATTGGTTTGAGCTTCTCCAGCTGGCTGTTGTTCCTCATCTTCTCTGGCAGAGAGCCCACCTTCATGATCGTGTCGTTTGCTTCCTCGAACAGATTCTCACCCACCTCCTTCTTCACTCGCTCCCTCCAGGCCGCCAGCTTCGGCCGGCTGGCGAACACATCAATGCCGGATCCAACGGGCTACAAAAGACAGAAAACACAGCCTGAACACAGAAATACTGCAGGAACACGAAAATACAACTCCAGGTTCATAAAGAGGACAAACTAGGGTTTCTACATTTATTAATTTGAATGCTAAACTGGCTTTCATTAACTTTTAAAAAACATCCGACTCCTCAGAGCATCTTTTACAAAAACCAACCTGTCAATCACAGGTAGCCCCCCCCTAACCCCTCCCTCTTTCTGGTCTGTGTGACTCTCGATGGGAGCATCAGTGACTAAATGAACATCATGCTGTTTTGAAGAAGACTTGAAACTAGAGACTGAGACCATAAACTCATTAGGAACATGTTTACTGAGGGAATACATCAGGAGAGGAGGAGGAGCATGTTCTCATAGACTTCTATACCACCCTAACCAGGTTGTGCCCCCTTATGGATATTAGCAAAACTACAGGGTTAAGGATATTCTTACACACAGTCTGTGGAGTTACACCCCTTGCTGCTTTAATCAGTTGTAAATAGTGGAGGCATTATATGAAATATTTGTACCTGCATGATCTCGGCCACAGCCACCACATCAGCCAGAGAGATCTTGTCGCCGACGATGAACGGTTTGTTCTGCAGGAAATGTTCCTCCAGCAGCATGAGCGACTTATTCAGATCCTCGATGGCGGCGTCCATCTTGTCCTTCGGGACCTCAGCGTCCATGATGACAGGAAACATAAGCTGTTCAGAGAGACAGGCAAAGATCACTGATGGACGACTCAACAACTTCAAGCCCCGACACCACGGAACAATTTCTTTTTTCTTCTTTTTTTTGAGGTTATTTTTTCAGCCTTGTTTGCCTTTATTCAGAGAGAGAGGTCAGTGGATAGAGTCCAAACCAGGGAGAGTGAGGACCACGCAGCAAAGGGCCGAGGGCGGGAGTCAAACCCTGGGCCGTCACATCGAGGTCAGCAGCCTCTCTTCTTGGGACAATTTAACGGCACCCCTCTCAAACAAACTTTAACTACTTTGGTGAATCCATAAAATGTTTCAGACAAATGCAGGAGAACATGCTCCTACCATTAGCCTCAGCTGGTTCTGTGTTTAGCATGCTAACACGATATGCTAAGATGTCGAAGAGGGCACAAATTTAAACTGCTAAACATGATCATATTAGCATTGTCATTAGCTTCTTCTTATTTCTCATTCTGTACATACTCGATTCTTTTCCTTGGCTCCTCTCTCCTCGTGTCTTAGGAGTTATGGAGGAAAGGAAAGGACATAAGGAGAGAGGGTAGGCAATGGTACCTAAAAGGCCGCTGTGGAGGAAACATTTGTGCATCCTTGTGCATATTTCCTCCGGCAAGTCTCCTCTCCTGAAGGTGCATTTAAGAAATTAAAAAAAAATCAAGATGGCTGCTGAGATCGATTCCCGAGCAGGAGGACAGAGGAGACAAGGAAGGAAGGAGGCACAATATATGTTAGCATGCATAAATTAGCATTTAGCTCAAAGCTGTGCTTAAGAACAGCCTCAAAAATCAACCAGCAAGCCTACAGGCCTACAGACCTACAGACCATGTGAGAGTGGCTAAACATCAGATGTTCAGTATAAATGTTCATAATAACAATCAATTATTATCAATTATTAAACTACAAGTGTCAGAGCTGCAAAAGAGAACCAAACAGCTGATCTCATGTTTGAACTGTTGAAATGTTTGCACTGTCGGCTGAGGACGCAGACGATCTGACAGTCATCGCACCTTTAACAGGAAGACCTTTGACCCGTGAGCTCTGAGGTTGGTGTGCTGCCAGGACAGGTACTCATTAACTCGAGCTCGCTGCTGCAGGTCAGCCGGATACCAGTGATCCGCCACAGAGTGTTTCTGCACCAGGTACTTCAGGATGGCAACGCTGCAAAATAAGAGGAACGAAGAAACACTCATGAAAGAGAAGCTGATCTATAAAACCAGTTGTCTCAGGGCCAGGTCTCAAACTGTTTTATCTCATATTAAATAAAATGACCAATCAAAGAGTCGCCCTTTGGACGACACTTTTAAAATAAGTGCAAATGTTCAGAACAACCAGATCCAGTTAAATAAGAAATAAATCAACTGTCCATCGTTGTACCTTTCCGTCAGAACGAAGCGTCCATCCTTCATGACGGGAACCTTCCTCAGAGCGCTGATCTTTCCAAACTCCTCGCCGTACTGCTGCCCTGAAACACACAGAATGAGAGTCACACACGTGTCATGTGGAAGGAAGAAAAGAATACATGCGCACAGAACTTAAAGTCTCAGGGTTTAACCAGATATATTAAAAGATGGCCGACACGACAGCTCCCTCAGAGTGAAGCCAAACCCTCTCTATCGCCCCCTCTATCGCGGCGCCACCCGCCGATCTCTACTGCACAGCTCTGGCTCCAAATGACGTCACCATCGCAAGATGGCAGCGCCCCTCACGGGGGGGTTTTGGCTTCAATTTCATAGTCGAACAGTCGTCAGGCCGAGTGGAAAGCATCTTTCTCTGTATTCGCTCGAGGATCCACCAACAGGTTCAAACTGATCACTTTAAGGCCGAGGAATTTATTTTAACTGTGTTCTTATTTACTGTTTATGATAAACTTCTGAAACGTCCCGTTTGTTTCCTCCTTAATTGGCGACTAAAGGTTTTTGACCGCACGTTGTCGACTCGGCGGTGCAGTGATTCTTAGGGAGGAGATACAATATCTGCAAGTCACCATTATCAGCAAATAGAGCTTTAAAATTAAATATTGACCTCAGCCCAAAATAAACATAACAAGAGGCTGATAAGAGAGACGAGGCTGTAATCATGCTTATGTAACGCAGATACAACAAGAGCAGAATAACACAGTATTAATAATCTGTTTGTTCCACTACAGGAGAGACTCTGTGGTGTTTGAAAGTTGGTGGAAAAAACTTTTTCTGCATCAGCAAACAGCTAAAATAATTAGAGTTCAAGGAAACGTCAGCAAAAATAACAAACTTAAACTTTAATGCTTCCATTAAACTTTATTGTCCCTGAGTGAAACTTTGCAGCCAGATAAAACAAAACATAGACAACATGAATGCAGGCATGTAAAACTGTCACCTCAAGCATCATCAGTCCTCAGTATTACACAGGACACGGTTTCATTGACAGGATCCTCATGAGAAGTGTGATGGCCTGAGTGATGAAGGAGTTCCTGTTAGACTTTGGAAATCTAAAACTGTGACGAGAGGAGCTCGAGCTCCCCGGAAGAGGATGTCGAGGACACTGGAAGACGTCTCAGGCCTTTGAGGTCGCTCTCTACAGACAGATCAGGTTGTTTAACACCAATGACTTCACTGGTCACTTCAATAATATGCTGCAAAACATCAAAACACCTGTGTGAATGTTTATCCCTAACAATCTTTGACTACATTTCTGTAACTAAGCCGCTGATCTGGGGAACTAGTTTCGGACTCGTGTTCTGGGTGAAGCACCAAACCAACATTTGCTTTCCACGTTGGATTCAGTGATCCATGCCTTCAAAGTTTTAGTTTATATTCTCAGAAATTGATCTTTCCAACCGTTATATGAGTTCCAAACGGAGCCAGCCGTGTAACTGTAGCTAAAGAAACATTTAAACGTACTCCTGAAGTGTCGACCCTGTGATGTCGCTCCCTCCCTTTCCAACGCTTCTCTTTCCTTTTCCACAGCTCTCTGTTAAACTCGATCATCTCAGGGACATTTTGTCTGGATGCTTTGACCTTTGACCCTGACACCCCACCCACTGTTTGTCTTGGAAGTCGGTTATCTAGAAGCTAACGTAACTCTACCCCTCACCTCCCTGGACGAGACTGTCAGCTCTCTGGGTGAAATGTGAAAGTGTAAACTGATCGCACAGAGGAGGATTTTCATGCGACTTCCTTTAGAGCCTGAAAGACGTTCAACGCCCAAAGTGTTTGTACAGAGTTACAAAGTCAAACACTCGGAGGAATACAGGCTGGATGTTAACTGTACAGACTTGTTGGCTTTATGTAACAAGTTCAGAGTCTGCAGGTCATTCACTTTAACTGATTTGGCAATCCTCCACTGTCAGATGATTTCACAGTTCATGAAGTTCTTGAGCATTTATCATTCTTGGTTGGCATGAGCGAATATTTTAGCACTTTCAGGCAACAGTTATTTCTTCTTTATGTCTTTGTGATCAAAATATATTGTGTTTCCCCTTTGTTCAATAGTTTTACTCTCTAAGCGACGACACTGAACTGTTGAAATCTGCAGAGAGGCATTGGTTTGAATTGTTGTGAAGTCTCTTTACTGTGTTGTGGAGCAGTGCAGGAAAAACACGTGCAAATGTACGTGAGTTTTGCTTACCGTTCTCCAACTCACTTGTGCTTTTGTGCTGAACGTTTTTCTCCATTTCTTTGGCACATTGCTCTGAAGATGCATTTCCCAAAAGAACTCATGCAGCGAAACATTAAACTCAACGTGCAGAAGACTGTCACTAAAAACACTTTGTGACTTTATGTTAAAATTATGCTGATTTCAAGACTCCAAGTTTCCACAGCACACTTTGTAGAGCAAAAGAGCACTTCGGGTTTCATGTGATGTGGCAAAGAACAATCATATTGTGTGGATGGAGTGGTCTCACCGCACAGAGGCCTTTGAAAAACAAACAGCACTGAACAAGAATGTACAGTTGGAACTGGTGTTTGTGGTGTTTCCGATACTTACCAAGTCTCCTGAAACCAGCAGGACATAAAAAAAACATCTTAACTTTGACTCACATTAAACACTGAAATAATTCATCTGAAACCATTTGGTTTACTGGGGGCTAATAAATCACTGCATCGAATCTTTGCATTGATTTGCATCCTGGAAAATAACCATTACAGTATTTCTGGCTGTATCGGAGGTGGACACAGACACCAGTATCAACTCTGGTGTGAAAACTTGATGCCTTAAAATCAGCAGCTGAAGAGTTTTTATTTGATAAAACATAGCAGTCCGTGAGAGTCAGAACGGTACTCATTCAGTGTCTGTGGAAACATGTAGACTGTTTGGAATCGTATGGCTGCATGTCCACTTAGGGCTTCCATAGAAATCAGACACACTTTAAAACTTCACTCATTCTTGTAAAAAAATAACTATTTGAGCACTTTGGTTTGCACACGGTCAAAGCAGCATTCGATGACATTAAAACTTCCCTCACACAGATGAGTCAAATGTTTCAGCCTTTTGCAGACTTCCTAGAGAGAGCCTTCTGCTGCGTGTATGAGTCGTGTTGTGAAATGCATCTGCAGTGCTGACAACTTAAAAATACCTCGAGAAATGTGCCAAAGAAATTCAGAGAAACTGCACCTCTGCTAAACATCTGGTAACTTCCTGCACTTTTCCAAAAGTTCTTCAGGACAAATGAACGAATATTTGAGCTTAAAGTCAAACTTAAACATGCACGAAAAGTCTCCTTCCTCTGTCTGTGTCTGTGTCTGTGTCCGCAGCGGGGTTTTCTCACCTGTGGGCAGGTCGACTAACTTGAACTCGAAGGGGATCCCGACCGCTCTGGCGAACATGAAGACGGATCGGCAGGGCTGAGAGTTCAGGTCCAGGTAGAGCTCCATGCTGTCGGTCTGAAGGCTGCAGATGTCTCCCTCTGAGTGTTTCCTCTCCTCTCCTCCAGCGCCTGTTGTCCTCTCTTCGTCCGGAGCTCCGCCTCTCCTCTCCGTGAAGCTCTTTAATTTTAAACAGTGGCGACACTTCAAAGTAAGCAGGTCGTCCTGGTTGAGCAGTCTGACCTTTGACCTCAGCCTGGTCCAACGTTTTGTAAACACTGCAGAGATTATCACATTGTATCTGCTCTGTGCGCCTCTAATCTGTGATACAGTCCCTGCTTTATAATGAGTTCATAGCAGACATCAGAGTAAAGAGGATTCACAGGCATTTATCACGTTCTTCAAGATATTTAACCCTTTCATGCATTCATAATTTAATCAAAGATCTTTTTTTATTTACATCTTTATTAACATAATCATTATTATGACATCCATTAAACATCCTGTTCTTTAAAAACCTTTGAAGCTTTCACCTTCGATCCACACAAAGTTGAGTAAACACTGAAAAAAGACCTTCGAGTCTTTGCTTCTCTCAGCCAGTAAAATATTTGTAATTGATTTGCTTTACTTGAAAGCAAGTGAAACATCATGCATCACCACAATACAACCTTTGATTTGTAGCCTCTGGAGTGGAACTATGTCTTTTCCGTCAGAGAAATGAATGTTAATTATACATTATTAAAATGTGAATAAAAGTATCTCTAACTTTTTCTTTCCGGTTTTCTAGAATAAAAGTATTTTAAAGTTTTTCCTGAGGTGCATCTTATTTTTCAAAACATCGGTGCAGTAAGATCCAATACGATGCACTTTAATGTCCCCGTAGAGAAGTGTGTGATTGATAAATAAATAAAAAACAGTAAAAACAAACAACAATCAGCAAGTAAATAAAGAAGCACATAGCAATGACAACCACAAATTACAAAACAGAACAGCAGTCAGAGCAGAAGCAGGATTAAAGTGACTCAAGCTTTTATTTTGAAATGCAGCGTGCAGCGTGCAGCGTGCAGGGTGACTGTGGCTTGAATGCTGTCCAGCGGTGTGCAGAGGAGGAGGCCTCTGGATCTGGATCAACATGCTGAGGGGCGGACAGATTTTCACAGCTGCATGTTTTCTGACTGCAGAGCTTCCTCAGGGACGAGCAGAACAATTACTTATATAAACATATATACAGCACTTACGGTGGATTGTTGTTATTTTCTTCAGCTTTAAAGTCACAGCGAGCACAACCTTTTAAAGCACTTTTTACAGCCCTCAGATAATCTCCTTCTATATTCACTTGTTGTTATTTGGAGGAAATAAAAAGACAAAGACGAGGCAGCAGAACATTACCAGCTGGGACAAACTTATCTCAGTGTTTCACAGAGAGCATTGTTTGAATGTTTTGCAGAGTCCAGATCTGGTTCTGGTGGGACTCGAGGAAACAGCTGCGGTTTGTTCTGGGTTCTCTAAACAGGAAGTGGACTCCCAGCAGCATTCACACCGCGGTCATCACGAGTTATAAAACTAACAGACGGGATCCAGAGGGGAGTGATTCCAGTACCTCGCTGGTTTGCAGCCAGTGGTCTGTGGTTTAGCGGAGTTATGGAGGGTGGAGTCTGTTCCCTGGGGGGGAGGGGGGAGGGGGGGTGCTCTCCAGGATCAACAGCAGCCGCTCCATCTTCCACTGAGTGTAAGGCTTCTCTGAGTCCTGAGGAGACGAGGAAACACCAGCCTCGATATTCAGACACAATCACAGAAACACATTGTTCTAATGTCATTAAGCAAATAGGCGCCTAAAGTCCATTTCACTGTATTATCACACATCTGAGTGTAAA
Organism: Semicossyphus pulcher; assembly: GCF_022749685.1. NCBI lineage: Eukaryota > Metazoa > Chordata > Actinopteri > Labriformes > Labridae > Semicossyphus > Semicossyphus pulcher. The sequence goes on from NW_027211737.1 coordinate 32,529,794, forward strand.
CCTGATTTCTACGCTGTCAACATATTTGATTTTCATATCGTTCACGTCCCACACACGGTTATGTGTTTGGTGAACTTGAAAAAACAGTAGCTAGGATTTAGTGGCATCTAGTGGTGAGTTTGCAGATTGCAACGACCCCCCCCTCACCTTCCAAGTGTGTAGGAGCACTTTACTGTGACCCCAAAACAACCACACAAAGCCCCTCTCTAGACCCAGAGTGTGATTGGTCCATGTACTCTACTACCATGGAAAAACGGTGGAACATGGCGGGCTCTGTACATATAAATGGAGTATGCTAAGGTAAAAAAACTTCTCAGGTGATTATACTCTAATAAAACATACGTATGAAAACCATCTTGTACTTCTGCCAATAGATCCCCCTGATCTAACAGTCAGCTCTTTCATTTCCATTTTGAGGATGAGAAAAGCGTTTCACTTCACAGGAGAAAAAATGAACCTTTCAGCCAAATAAGAATCTGAAGAGAAAAATGTATCACAAAATTAATTTTGGATCAATAAAACAAATTATAGCCTTTAGAACAAAAGGCTGGATGGGCATAAAACACCTGACAGGCATTGTAAGCTGTGACATGTTGACAGATATTCTTTCAAATTTAGATTTGTAGATTCTCTGGCAAAAAAATGGCAAAAATAAAAGTCAGTGTCAGCCGGGGTCCCAGCCCACATGAAGCCAGGAAGAAACTGGAGTTATGGAACTTGTGTAACCACATTTAGTCCTTCGACTTTGACCTGATGGAGTTTTTTACTTTGTTGGATTGTGTTTGACCTTCTAAAGATCCTCAGTAAAGAATCAAACTCTTCTTCCAGCACTGGATGTTTGTCTGAGCTGCAGAAGTTTAAAGGAAGTCAAACCGTCCAGGACTAAAAGCAGCAAATGAATCTTTTCCCCTCCCACAGACACGATGATGTTCCAGAGGAGAAGTCTGTGAGGTTAAATCATCTGACCTGACGCTCTGTGTTCAGGATGTGACTGAGGATGATGACTGCCTCCTGCTTGACTCCCTCCAGCAGCCTCCTCCTGCTCCTCTGCCTGACAGCTCGGCCTCCAGCTGAAGCACCTCGGCTGTTTTCTGACGGTTCTCATCAGAAACTGAAGCCAGGGTTTGTCTGAAAGCACAAGGCAGACAATAACACTGTGATGTCCCCAACAGTGTGGGGGTATAGCTCAGTGGTAGAGCATTTGACTGCAGATCAAGAGGTCTCTGGTTCAATTCCGGATGCCCCCTGTGTCACATTTATGCCACAACAAAAACAAGCTGTTACACAGCCAGTATGTGAGTGGGCTCATAAAAACAAATGTGGGAGAAGGCATGGAGTAACAGGAGCAGGTTGAAGAGATCCGGACCTCAGCTCCCTGTGCGGAGCGGGAACACAGTTAAATTACTGCATAAAAACCAAAACATTTAATGTTTTCTGAAACCTAGAAATCTACAGCTGTGACTTGTGCTGAACGGTGGCTGCTGGTGCCACAACAAGTAAGAACCCAGTTTGTGTGGTGTATTCTCCCACACACACAATGAGGCTGGGTCCTGCATGAAAACACACAACAATGACCCTGACTCAATAGCTGGCATGTGGGGGTATAGCTCAGTGGTAGAGCATTTGACTGCAGATCAAGAGGTCCCCGGTTCAAATCCGGATGCCCCCTGTGCCACGCTTATGCTGGTTCACTGCTAACATTGCTACTGAAGCTGGGACTGTTGGTTTACTTGTGGAGTCGACCAAATCATTGTTGAATAATTTCAAGCGTAAAGACGATAAAACCTTCTTAAAATGTTAATCTGTGTCCTGCAGAAAGGTTCAACTTTTACCTGAGCTCGTCCTCTGTGTCCAACAGGTGCTGTGTGGTGATGCTGAGGTCCTTTAGCTCCGCCTCCAGCTGCAGGGACGTCTTCCTCAGCTGATACGCGTCCTGAAGAACAGAAGAGGCTAAAATGATTGTTTTATTTTACTGGAAAAAGGAGGTTCTGCTGCTAACATTGCGTCTTTGACAGCACACCGTTTTCTCTCATTAAAAATATCAGCTCACTCCATTATACATTTGCCATCTAAGGTTTCACATTTTTAACCACAATAAATAAAACAAATAAAAACTATGAAGCAAATGTGGAAGGAAAGATTTATGGCTGCAGCTTCTTGTTTTGATTTCAGGTGCTGTTAGGAGCAGGTGTGGCTCTCATTAAACTGAGGTTGAAGAAGAAGCCTGCACACAAAAACACTTTGATACACACGTGTGTGCAAACTGTAATGACCTTTCATGCGTAGAAGAAAAACATCTCCATAGCTTCCATTTAAACTATCACAGCAGCAAACCCCCTCTGTGCATACATACGGAGTGTTGTTTCTAAGGCAGACTTCACCAAATGTGAACCTTTAACACTAAAACACTCATCTACACAGATTTAAAAAATAATAATAATAATAAGAGGACAGTTGTGTCTTCACAGGAGCTTGGACACATTAGATAGAAATCACTGTTTGTGGTCTTTAATAAAAGAACAGAGAAGCTGAAGAGAAAAAAAAGGTTAAAAGAGAGAAAAACTAACATTTTTAAAGCTCAATGTAAACGTAGGTCCAAACAAGTCACTGAGGCTTTAGAAAAGCAACACTGCTTCCTCTGACTGTGGCGAGTTTTTATCAGCGTGTCACATGTTTCTGCTTTAAGTTTTCTCACCTGCTGTTTCAGAAAGCTGTGTGCACAAGTGATACGCCTGAACAAAGACATATCCTGTGCAGAGGAAAATGTATGTTTAAACTGAATACTACATTTATTGGTGCAGCACAAAATTGTACTGTACAAAGACATGTTTGGTCAACCTTCCACCCCCACTCCGATGCCCATGACTTCATTGTCTCTCAGGTGTTTGTTCACACTAATCCCCCACAGGCTCTGGGACAGTCAAAAAGCACAGTGTAGGCAAACTAGACATGTGGGGGTATAGCTCAGTGGTAGAGCATTTGACTGCAGATCAAGAGGTCCCCGGTTCAAATCCGGATGCCCCCTGTGCCACATTTATGCCACAACCAAAACAAATTGCTTCACAAGCAACATGCATGTACTGGGTTTACGGCTGCGTTACATGTGCGCGAATGCTGGCAAATAACAATCACCTGCAGACCCAACAGTTGTATCTACTCAACCAGTGCCAAACGTGGGAGAAGGCACAGGCGAACAGGAGCTAGAAGGACAGAAGAGATCCGGACCTCAGCTCCTTGTGCGGAGCGGGAACACAGTTAAATTACTGCATAAAAACCAAAACATTTAATGTTTTCTGAAAGCTAGAAATCTACAGCTGTGACTTGTGCTGAACGGTGGCTGCTGGTGCCACAACAAGTAAGAACCCAGTTTGTGTGGTGTATTCTCCCACACACACAATGAGGCTGGGTCCTGCATGAAAACACACAACAATGACCCTGACTCTGTAGCTGGCATGTGGGGGTATAGCTCAGTGGTAGAGCATTTGACTGCAGATCAAGAGGTCTCCGGTTCAAATCCGGATGCCCCCTGAGCTCATACTCTTCAACTTCTCTGCCTACATTATTAACACTTGTCCTCGTACCTTCTTACAGCTGAGGCCCTTCTGGAAGATCTCGTATGCACTCTTCATCATCTCGTCCCTCTCAGCGCGGACGACACCCTCTCTGTCTTGTAGGACGTCTCTCTTCTTCTGCAGGACGTCTCCGTCCCTCAGCAGGTCCTGGAAGAGACGAGACATCTCACAGAGCTGAGTCCGCTCCTTCTGAAGAATCCTTGAAGCCTCCTTCTCAAGGTATTTTTCTGCTGAGTGCTGCATCGCGTCACAGATGCTGTTGTTGGAGGAGAAGGGAAGGTAAACATTGTTATTAAAGTTTCCTGCAGATGTAAAGATAACTGTGAGTTTAACTCCGTCCTGGACTTTACTTCTTCGTCTTTAACGCGTCTTCCTTCTTCGTGTTGTCAATGACAGCTCTATGCTCTTCGTGCTGATGGATCAGCTGATTCTTCACGGACTCTATGACAGACCATCTCTGCTTCAGCTGCATCATCTGCTCCTCCTGCTCCTTTAACTCTGCAGCTGAGGGCAGGAGGGGAACAACGAGAACAGGCTTGTAATAGTTTTTGAAACCAACCATTACACTTTTCCACCGTCACATTGTGGAGTTGTGTTGCCCTAACATCTTTTACAGAAAGGACAATTTGTTAGTTGCACATTTAACAAAGCGCTGCAAACCAAACCTCACTATTTTATCCTTTTAAAGAGGATTTAACATAGAAAAGTAAAAACAGTCTTAAAGACATTTTTTCATTTACAAATTGTCTCCCTGAAAACTGATCTCTGCCTTCAGTTTGTCCGTGTGCGCCTGTAGCTCCCGCATGCTCTGGCCGTGCTGCTGCTTCAGGGCCTCCCGCTCCTGTTTGGCAGCGTGCAGCAGTTCCTCCAGCTCGTCAACTATCTTCTCTTTTGTAGCCACAAAGCGTTAGCGAGGTACTCAGTTGTATCTTTCTTGTCCTTCTCTAAGGCACTGTGCTGGGAGACGAGGTCCTCGTTCTGTTTCTCCAGCTTGACACATTTAAGCTGACATCTGCAGGAGGAAGAGGGACCTGATGTTATGGTGTTATATGAAACATCTACTGTGAGTTTTCTTAGATATACAGTAGTTTAAATTATAATGAAAACTGCTTCCTGAATAATAGAGTCTATCACTCACTTACAATTTGTCAATAATTCAGGTAAAAGAAGTACAGGAAAAAACAGTAGAGATATTGGATCCTCTGTCATTGTTTTCATTGTTATACGATAGAACATTGAATATCAATGAATTTAACATAAGAAATAAAATTAACTACTCTAGTGAAATAAATTTACTTTGGTTCTGGAAAGTTATAATGGGCATTATTCATATTGTATTTGACTTTTTAAAAACAAAACAATAACTAAAAAAAGTAAATATTATATAGTATAGTATAGTAATATATTATTTTCACAACAATGGAACAGTGCAGCACTTTACATGTCCCTTTATAACAATTCTGGCTCCATAATATGTACAGTACTGTATATATTTCTTGCTACATTTACTACAGTATATAACTGAGTTTACTTTCACATTTGAATTCAGTATTTTTGTGACTAAACTGTAAACACACATCCTTACCTATAATAGTCTTAGCTGAAGTCATAGCTAAGCTTTAATCTAATATATATGTTTTATGTTTTTAAAACTAAATATTATTCAAACCGATTTAACATGGTCTCAATAGCCAGTTTATAACAGTCACAGTCCCATTTTATATGTCACAAACATTTTAAGAGGTACAAAATGGTGCTAATGCTAACTAGTGCTAATGCTAACATAACTAGCTAAAATCACTTTTGAAAACATGAAAAAAAACATAATGCAGTATTTTTTAAGAGTAAATATCATACTTTGTTTGAAGAAAATATGAGGGATTGTTCCGCCTGCCAACAGAGAAGCAGCATTGCAGGGTAACGGTAATGTTAGCTTAGCACAGTCTTACCTTTCCAACTGTTCGTCCAGATACCGAATTTGTAACAAATATAACGACTTTTCTGTGTCGCCAGATCCGATTTTATCCGCCATAGTTATGCATTTATGTATTGTTGTTGTTGTATTGTATGTTTATTTTTTTATAAATATATATATATATATAATATTTTGCTTGAGGGTGTTCACGTCCAATTTCTTTAGGTCTTTTAAACAATTCATTATTAAAATTTCAGAGATATATCCAGCTAGCTGAGAAAGTGACGTCGGATCATAGCCGTTGCTGGGGAATGCTACCTTCAAGGACTGCTCGGAAAGTTTTACCTCTTTTAAAAGTGAGCTAACCAACGGAAAAACTGCCGTTATTCCGAAATATATGTATTAATAATAATAATAACAATAATAATAAAATTTAATAAGCTTTTCGGTGTTGTTAGCCTAGGCTATATGTTCTATGTTTTATTCCTGTATCTGTGAAGCACTTTGAAACCCGGTGTTTTAAAAAGTGCTTAATAGATAAAGCTTTACTTACTAACTTACTATAATGGATTTTCTTTAAGGAGAGAATAAAATATGAGGTTTAACTAGCTTTACTCTTTATCACAGTCTTGCCTCTTCATTTTGTCATCTAAATATAAAATTTATATCAGATTTAAGGACATTTTTTTGTCATTAGGGCGGATGTCATTTGCCATAGATTTAGAATTTTTTTCTGTAAATGTTATGTCTTTGTGTTGTTTATCTTCAAGCTTTTAAACCTTATTTTCACAAAAACCTTTGCTAAGAAGCTAACCGGAGGCTGCTGCCTTCATGGACCCCCAGGAAAGTTGTTAAACAACCATCAACACTTACAAACTAATGTACTACTTACTTCATAATTCTACTTTATTTCTTTGTATTTCTGGGTTTTGCAGTTGTATGTTCATAAACTTAATCAATTTATTTATATATGTGAATATTTATTTATTAATGTATTTGTAAGTTAATAATTGTTTTAATAAACACTTTAAGTCTTCATATGTGTCTGTGCCAATGTCTTTTTCAGGTTGTGTCAACTTCACCCTTATAAAAAAAAAAAAGGAAAACAGAAATAAAAACGGTGCAAAGTAAAGCAGCATCTTTCTGAACAGTGTTATGAACAAATAAAGATGAAGACATAAACAAAAACGAAACACTCAGACTGAATGTCAGGTCATTAAAGATCTGTAATTGCTCACTTTATAGTCTGAGTCTGTCCTATAAATGAACAAAGCAGAGAGGTGACTGATCTAAGTGATGTCTAATTACAGTTTCCATATGCAGGGACATTCACCGGAGACTTAAGGGGGAACAGATTTGCATGCTGGGTATTTTCATTTCCTCTGTAAGCACCCTAAGAAGTCATTCTGCTTTGAGCCTGAGAGGAATGAAACAGGATCCATCTCCGCTGGGCCTCTACGATCATGTTTGGACCTGCGGATCTGAAGCTGTGCGGCACCGCCCTCCTGCTGGTCCTGGGCGTGCTCGCCAACGTCTTCAACCTCAGCGTCATGCTGGTGCCGCAGTGGAGGTCCGGAGGTGTGAAAACCGTGGCCGTCATCATCTGCTTCATCTCGCTAGGTAACGTCCTGCTGCAGATATCCACCTTCGTCCTTGTGGCCTCCGCCTGGGCCGGCGTGCTCTGCGGGCAAGAGTTACCTTTGTTCTTCTGCATCGTTTTGGTCGTGTGGCTCAGCAGCAGCTCTGTCAGCTTCTGGTCTGTCGCCTGGCTGAGCGTCTTCTACTGCATCAGGGTTTTAAGCTTCTCCTCGGTTCTCTTAAGAGCTCTAAAGGTCAACATCTCGGCCATCCTGAATGTCACCTTGTTTGTGACCTTACTGACCTCCTGCATCATGTTCACACCTTTCTTCTACCTCCATTTCCAAGGCAAAACTTCAAACACAACAGAAACAGCAGCATGTGACATCAGGAAGCCTCTGTTTCCTGCCTGGGTTGATGTCAATGTTTACATGATCATCTTCATCTGCTACCTCACCCTGATGCCCCTGAGCGTCATGCTCCCAACATCGCTCAGCCTGGTCGTCTTCCTTTGCAGACACTCCTCGTCCCTGCAGAGTGAGAGGAGCGGCTCTCATTCTGCAGAGTCGTACCTGCTCGTCTGCAGGCTGACCGTGGCTTTGGTCTGGGTGTATCTAACAACACTGCTCACCATCTCCCTCTACTATTTCCATGCCATCTTTGCTTCAGGGCTGAGCGCGGACGTGCTCTTCCTCGGCTTGTCCTTTTACTGCGTGGCCTCTGCGATCCTCCTCACCTGCTCCAACAAGAACCTGAGAGAGAAGCTCAGAGTGATCTGCAGGGGGAAGAACAAAAACAGACTGGTCAGGAGAGCTGAAGATAAAGATGGAGAAACAGCGGAAATTTGAGTTTTACTTGAGCAACATGCACTCTGCATCTCATGTAATTATCTTCACATTCAGTTGTGTAATCTTCTTATACTTAAATCATGTGAATTGTGATGACAACAAACAACTCAAGACCACTGCGTAGTTGTTCATGTGAGGATCAAATCTTACGCTGTATCAATTAAATTCTTGTAATATAATTGGAGGTCCTATTGAGTGTTTTTAGCTAATGTTAGCTTGTTTGCTAACATGTTAGGCCGTGTATGGGTCAACCACAAGCTAGCTAACGCAGAAAAGTGCTGTCTTGAGACGATTACATCATCATCTCCGATTACAGGCTCTCTGGGCTGAACTGGTTCATTTAACCTGTTGCAAATAACTTTATGAGCTAACATTACAAAGCAACAACATCTTTATAAATAAACATCTGCATATGAACACAGATAAAACTCCAGTCGTCGATCAGAAAAGGAAGACTTGGCCTGGAAATCAGATATCGCTGGTATCAGCTGGCTACAACAACAGCCTCAAAATATTGTCAGTTGTCCCCAGAGGCCTAAACATCCTCAGGTGATAGACGATGTGTTCCAAGCAGTGTAGCTAGGTTACACCCAGCTGGCTAACCTTAGCTCGTTAATGCTATTGCTTGCAGAATACTGTTTGGATATGTTAGTTGGTAGCTTGTCCGATGACTTCACCAGCTAACGTGATCCATGATACTGGCTATTTTGGTATCAGAGTTGAATTGAGATGAACTACATGTGCTGCCTGTAGTTCAATTAAAGGCCACTAGGTGTCCTTAACAGCAAACTGTGTCCTGCCTAAGCACACAGCTGTACTGAGGAAAAGGTGTAGGACAAAGTGAACTCTCAGGTGTTCTAATAAGAGAGTCATGGAGGGTTTTTCTTTTCCTCTTTTCTATATCTCTACTTTCTCTGTTATTGTTTTCATCACAATCCTTCCACCTCCACCGTCACTTATATGATCGTCTGTTTTTGTCATCATAGTTTGATCCTTAAAAAATCTGATTGTGTGTTTTAGGATAAAAAGATAAAAGATGAAACATTTTCATTAGTGCACTGGTATTTTGAGGAAACCACACACTTTGTATCATATCTACTGTATATACTGTATATATCCATTATCTACACCATGTGTCGCCTGTCAATCACAGGGCTGACACACAGAGACAGACAACCTTTCACGCTCACATTCACACCTACGGGCGATTTAGAGTCACCAATGAACCTAACGAGCATGTGTTTGGGAGTAAGCCGGAGTACCTGGAGGAACCCCACGCATGCACAGGGAGAACATGCAAACATGTCAGCTTTGTCTTTGTTTGAACCAGTGACCTTCTAGCTGTGAGGCAACACCGTTTTCTCTGTCACTAATAGCATCTTCATTATTGTAATTACTTTATATGTCTTTATGGTAAATACTCCAAGTTACTTTGTGTGGTTGTTGGGCTTACTGTAAAGATGTGTGGCTGTGTGAGAGCCTCTGTGTCTTGTGATTGTGTCTATGTACTACTTTGTTTTTTTTGTAGGACCCCCTCGAAAACGAGATGGTTCATCTGAAGGGGTTATCCATCAATAAACTTTATATTTTATTGCTCTTTTTAGTGTATGAATGATCTGGAGGTTGACAGACTGGCTTCATCTTATAGTGTGTGCTTGTGTGTGTTTGTGTTTGTGTGTATATATATATAAACAGGTGTCTGTGTTTTTGCAGTTCCTCCTGATCACCAGCAGAGGTCGGCAAATGCTGTTGGTTCTTTGGTTCATGTTTGAATCTGTTAAAATCAGAGCATGGAGACGACTCAGAGGTAGCTGTGTGTGTGTGTGTGTGTGTGTGCGTGCGTGCATGCGTGTGTGTGTGTATGTGTGTGACAGACAAGTGATGGTTGTCAGAAACTCTCACCTCCATCTGGAACGCAAAACTAGGTGAAAGAGGTCAGCGGGGTCAGACTGACTGAATGTTTTCCCAGAATGCTCTAAAACAGCATCATGTAAGAAACTACACGAGGATTTAGACCATTTTTATGCTTCTTTGAGTCCAAATATTGCAGCAAAAAATCAGTAGCAAGTACCAACTTACAAGATTTTACAAGGGCCTGAACACCGGGAGCAGTTTCAGGATGTGTGTCTCGGCTCAGGACACTGACATGTGGACAGGAGAAGGTGGCGATCACAATGCTAACCCTGTCACCAGTGGATGACCTGCTCAACCCCAGTGCAGAAATATTAGCTTGTTAGCATGTAAATATGGCAGGCTCAGGTAAGCACATGCTGGGAAGCTTCAGTGCAGTCTTCAGGTTATACTGCTGTGTTTCAGGTTGTAAGATGAATAAATGAAGGGAATCAAGTCCGAGCTTCCAGATTGATCAGCAACCAAGAAGACACTGAATGTTGAAAATCCATAAATCAATTTGGAACAAAATATTTGATTACGCATCAGCTACCGCCAGACAGCAGCTAATGTTAGCATTAAACAACAACAAGAAAATAAGTCATCAAATATGTTGTTTTCACTTGAACCATGTCCTATATAAGCTGTCGTCTAAGTTTTCCAGTAGCAACAAAATGCATCCACAGATCCACCTCTTCAACAACAGAAGTTAACTCCAAAGAGATTCTACTGAAGTGGATTTACGTTAGTGAAATTGACTCGCTTTATAATACCACTATAACACTGCAAATCTCTGTATAAAAGAAAGACTTGAGTAAATCCTGAGAGATTTGTGGAGCAGCTGCAGGTATTTTACCTTAATGCCACAGTTAGATCGGACTCTGCTTTGAAATGCAACACCAACAACTTCTTCTTAATCGCTGAAAACTGCAGCAGATTGATGTTTGCTGACGTAAACTCAGAGCAGAAAATCTCATTATTGAACTACAAACGATGCTGAGGGATGACGTCCTTAAATGAAAACCCAGATTAACGGCAGCACACGTTTCTGGCTTTGTTTTGATCTCCCTTCTTTCCTCTTTTGGCCTTTTTGTTGTGGCGGGGCCTGCTCAGGGGTCAGCTGGGGTCAAGCCAAAAAAAAATCCACTAATAACCCCCTCTGTGTCCCCCGTACCCCCTCCAGAGGCATTTTTCATAGAGCACAGACAGAGGAGGCAGGCGGCTGAAGGCTGGTCGCTTCCATCCACGCGTCTGGCTTCCATTAAATGGACACATGTGGTCTTTGTTTTGAGAAGTGCGGCTGACACGAACGTAAAACCAGCCGAATGAAAAATGGACTTCTCGGGCTGCGGATTAAAACTTTGTTCAGGGCCGGAGTTTCAGTTTAAACAGGAGGTATCGTAATGACAGGAAGTGTATGATGTGACTTAAGCCTCTGGTTTAGCTTCAGAGTACCACTGCGATGTGGAGCTGTCAGTCTGAAAGGGACTCGAGTTGGCTGCCAGATATAAATCTTATTCCAAGATAAGGTTAGAGCTGATATATCACATGTCACTCTGCCGTAAAAAAAAACAAGACAACTTTTCCGTCTGCGGCTGAGATTTACACTCCGGACTCTCACACAATGGCTCAGTGTTTGGCTCGGGCACACATGGAGGTTGATGGACACATTAGCAGTGGCAGGGATCGAACCGGTGACCTTTTTTATGGCCGGACAATCTATTTAACCTGCAGACCACCCGGCAAACATAAACAGCCACCGGATGCTTAAAGGATAACAAAAACTATGTCACACTCAAAACCTCAATCCCAAATATCCCACATGCTCTCTAGAGCAGCAAAAGTGGATTCATCCACCACTTAAAATAGTCCCTGACAAATCCAGTATGTCCTCCTCGTTCAGAAACATTAGCTAAAAATGACATGGACCAAATGTCAACCAAAAAGTGTTAATTACTGAGATTAAAAAACTCAGGTCCATTTATTAGATGTTCTGGAACTCTGAGTCATACCAGACTGATGTGGGACATTTGAGACTGATACCAGCATTGATTAAAGAGCGGAGAAATTCAGCGATCACCACTATGCCAGCTGATATTGTTGATATTTTAGACCCCTTCCTCGTGGATAGTCTTTATGCTAATTTAAGCTAACTGGCTGCGGGCAGCTACGTACTGTAGCTAGCACACAGACATGAAAGTAAAGGATGTCCTGATCAAGTTATTTTGGCTTCAGTCCAAAACAATCTTTATTTCTACTTTTGTCTTAATTACACGGTAACCTTGCCCTCTAAATTTGGCCCGTCTTCCTTTTATCCAAACACTGAATGACCTGATTCAAAGCTTCAAAGTTTGTCTTAATCTATTGTTTATTTAAAGGAAAGTTTAACTAATATGACAGAAACATGACAGTTTGCTGTTTTTAAAGGGACATCCTGGACTCCTGGATTTATTAGCTTGGGCCAGTTGGAGGGCAGCCAGTGGAGACTCCAGGCCTATTTAGCACAAATGCTAACCCAAAGTAAAACATGAAGTTGTTAACACATTAAACTAATGAGATACTTCAATTTTAATTTGTGAGCTTTGTGAGCTGAGGTAATTGTGCAAAAAGATACGTAACCTTCTTTAAGTCTTCTTTTTCAGTTTCTTGTCTTTATGCTAAACTAACTAACTAAGCTAAGCTAAGCTACATCGTTAGCATACAGAGATGATGTTTGTTGTTGGATGTTACGTTTTTCAACCCCAATGGTATTACCTTGCTCAAAGGCACATTAACTGTGACCATGAAGGAGGATGAAGTATATTTGTGGCGAGTTGGTTGTTTTTACATCAAAAGGTTCGATACCCGGCTGCTACAGTCAACATGTTGAAGTGTCAGTGGGCGAGACGCTGAAGTGCTCCCAAAGGCATAGTCAGTTTGTGTAAATGGTTGGGCCTTGATGGGGATTGGCACTTTGCGTAGCAGCATCAGGCTTTATAAGTGCAGTCCATTTACCATTTAGATTTATCATGCTAGTCCAGGACTTGAACCAGCCTTCTTTGGGATACCAGGTTGCCTCTCCATGTTTACAATATTGCCACGTCCAAGTCTAAATGAACTTCATGAGCAAAACTTTGTATCTGTGGAAAGATGTGAGTAAAGGTGTGTACGTGGGCCAATGTAGCGAGGGTTAACAAAGTCAACCCCTTGGAATGAAACAAGACCCACATCACACACATGCAAACACAGCCTCAGCCTGAGCTCACTGGAATGCTACGCTCTGCACTTCTGTTGTGTGCTGTTTTATGGTCTTTGCATTTTCACTAAAAGAAAGAAGGAAAACAAAGAGCTCCCATTATGATCATCAACCCATGTGATAAACAGACCGACGGTTCCATTCATTTCAGACCAACAGCTGCATCAGGACCAGATGGAAACCACTAAATCTTTTCATCTGAAAGACCTTCAGCTCGATTTCACCTGGACAAAGACACACTGACACAAGGGTTGGATTTCTGCCTGGAACAAACCTGCAGGTGTCAGATTGGGATATTTATGTAGATGTGGATGTCTATGTTAATTAGATATTAAAGGTTTATGATGGTTTGACCCTTAAATACCAAGTATCAAGTAGCAATTTAGCTAATGATAACAAGCGAATAAACTAAGTAGCTACTGGGTTATCAAATATTCTGTTACCTTGAAATATGACACAGAAAGTGGTGAAATGACAACATTTCTTCGGATGCCCATTTAGCAACCAGGAAACTAGTGCAATCGGTTTTGAAACCTTTGTTAAGTTAGCATGCTTGTTGTACAGCTGTTTGTGTTCCCCGCACTGTTTGTCCCTTTTGCCTTTCTGTTGTGTCTTCCCTGCTGTGTCTTCCCAGCTCTTCCCTGCTGATTGCAGGATGAGGTTCACCTGGTCTCGGTGCTTAAAAACTCCAGACATGGCATCTGAAGAGAGAAGCTTCTGGAGTGGGGGCTGCGGTGGTTCTGCCTCTCAGACTGGGATTTTGTGATGTTGTGTTCTAGTTGCTTTTGTGCCTTCAGTTAATGATTTGGTTGTTTAATTGTCATTTAATGAATCACGGGTGTTTGAATGTCTTAAGGTGTTCACATGGTTATATGTGGGTCAATTGTGGATAGTTTTTAGCCCCATAGGGCGCCTGAGGGTGGGGCGTAACAATGCTAAGAGTTAAGCATGACAAGCTGTTGGTCTGAAACTACAATTAACTCACCAATGTTTAGATAACTCATGGACGTAGCATCCCGTAATTCCTTTTTGATTTTGAGACTTAAACATTTTGTCAGAATAAATATTGATTTGGCATTTCTGCAGAAAAGTTGAGGATAAAAATGATCACACAAAGTAATTGGGAAGTTCTTGGTGCCAAGCATCTTCTGGCCATCAGAGGATCTGCATCTGAGAGTATTTTGTATTGTTTCATGTTGCCATTAGCATCTTTACAGAGGCTGTTTTCTGCAGTCTTCAATTTCCTTTTACTCGTTAACCTTACGTCACAGCATATTGAACCTTCTCAACCCTCATTATGAAGGAGGTTTTTAAGTGCTGTCCTTTCTTGGTGCCTTAGATTACATCCCTCTACTGTAATCATCATGTTATGTGAAACTGCAGTTAGTTTTCAGCGTTGCCCTGCACCGTGTCACTTGCAGATTCCTGTGTATTTATTGGACTTGGCAGCGACCTGGATCCTGATTCTGAAGCGCTTTTCTTTTCTAATTGAGAGCTGCTGTCATGTGTTGGACCTCTGCCACCTCTTGTAAAACGACCTGAAGAAGAAAATGTATTGGGACCATCTGTGGGAGAACGTGAGATAGCTTGTTTGTATAATTCACGTGACGACATTGGCCAGTGAAGCAAAGGTTACATCAGAGTTAGAGGAGCAGTTTGAAGTGCACTAAACTACAGACAATAAAGAGTTTGTGGAAAGTTCGGATGAAATGACAGACCTGCTGCAGATCTAGAAAACTCTCCTCTGGAAACACTGTAAAAATACATGACGCGTGATGGAAACAGAAGATCTGAGTGTAAGTTACAAAGCTTTCTCAGATGTCGCCTGAAGCACAAATTCTCTCACAGAGTTCGATCCTAATGGGTGGAGGCAAATATACATTTCTGGAGTTCAGAACAACAAAAATTAAACAATGATTTAACGTGGTTAATTATTTTTATATGAACTATTGCAGTTATATCTATCACAACTTATTCATTACATGAATGCACAATTGCATTACACTTTATTTCTAAAAATAAACAGAAATACTAAAATGTAACACAAAGTTACTTACTTCAAGTAACATAACATGATGTAATGTATATGGTGTTACTGACTCTTTTTAAACCTAACCCAGTAGATGTGGTTCCTAACTAAGGAGTTTAGCATAGCATAACGAAACGTAACAATACGACACAAAACAAAACTTAATGAAACGTAACATAATGAAACGTAACATAACGTAACGTAACGTAACGACACGTAATGTAACGAAACGAAACGTAACATAACGAATGGTAACAAAATGAAACGAAACGTAACATGACGAAACGTAACGAAATGTAAAGAAACGTAGAAAAAAGAAACAACACGACACATAATGAAATGAAACGAAATGTAACAAAACGTATCGAAATTGAACAGAACGAAATGAAACAAAATGTAACATAACAAAAGGTAACGATTGGTAACGAAACGAAGCGAAATGAAACGAAACGTAACATAATGAAATGTAACGAAATGAAAAGAAACGTAACATAACGAAAGGTAACATAACAAAAGATAACATAACGAGACCTAACATAACGCAACGTAACAAACGTAATGTAACATGACGAAACGTAGAATGACATAACGAAATGAAACGAAATGTAAAGGAAACATAGCGAAATGAAATGAAACGACACATAATGAAATGAAACAAAATGTAACGAAACGTATCGAAATTGAACAGAACGAAACGTAGCAAAATGAAACAAAACGTAACATAATGAAATGTAACGAAATGAAACGAAACGTAACATAACGAAATGTAACGAAATGAAACGAAACGTAACATAACGAAATGTAACGAAATGAAACGTAACCTAATGAAATGTAACGAAATGAAAAGAAACGTAACATAACGAAAGGTAACATAACGAAAGGTAACATAACAAAAGGTAACATAACGAAAGATAACATAACGAAACATAACGAAACGTAACGTAACAAAACGAAAAATAAGGAAATGAGACATAAGAAAATAAGCCATAATGAAATGAAACGAAACGAAACGTAACGTAACGTAACGAAACATAAAATAACAAATCGTAACAAAATGAAACGTAACATAATGAAACGTAACGAAACATTGCTTTGTTGGGAGCACATATTTAAATTAAAACCACAACCTTATTCTAAGCTTAACCAAGTAGTTTTGGTGCCTAAATTTAACAAGACAGCAACTGTTTTACTAACGTGCACTTTGAATTGGCATTGTGTCCGAGTAATAGTAGCACATTATATAAAGATGTAACATACCACCACGACGTAATGTGTTGTGGAAACACATGATGTTATTTTACATCTTTTTCTGAGTTAGGGTTGGAAAGTCTGAACTGTATATTTTGGGAGCTGTTTGATGTTAATGATCTCAGTTCATTCGTAGCTGCTCACACAGTTATGAGTCTGAGGAACATTATCCACAGTTTGGAACCCCTGGTGTTCATTTTGTCTCATTTTAGTTGTGACTTAATTTTATTTATTGGTTTCTAACATTTTCATTTTTGTCTTTTCTGTGTTGTTTTCATTTTTGTATCTGGAGAACTTTGAGCTGCGTGTTTATGAAAGGTGCTGTATGAAGTTGACTGTTTCTCTCTTTATTGTGTTACTATCTCCCCTAACACACTAACAGCTTAAATATGAGGGTACAGACTGAAACACCCTGACCAGTTTAATGTCAGCTTTAACTGTAATTGGCCTCCGTACGCAACACATCTGCATCTAGTAACATTAATTACAGTCTCCTGTCCAGAGATTAGTAGTGTCACTTTCATTTAAAGCCTTTCCCTTTTCTCTTTCATTACCTTTGTAAGATAACAGGCCTGAGCGGACTCACATTTTATTACAGCCTTTTTTCATGTCCTCAGAAAGCTGACAGTCATTACTCAGGAAAGCTCTGCTGAATTCTTCGCTGCTATTTGTGGTTGTAATTACAGAAATGATCTCAAACTGACTCACAGAGAGTTCTTCCTGCACGGAGGGACGGGGGTGGGTCACAACCCCCCCCCCGCTAAGTCTGACTGTGGAGCTTTGTGCATTTTTGTCCTACAGCTGCAAAAATACATCAACAGAATCCGACCGCGAAGTCTGATTCTTTTGTTTTATCACACACTCTTTGATTCTCAACTTGTTCTCATGTATTCACATTTAAGTTAGTTAGCATCAGTTATGGACAAAAAAGGGACTTATTTGGACTTTTTTCTGAGGGAGATTTGGACTTTGGAAGTATTGCCTATAAAACTACCATTAAAAAATACCCTTTAATTCACAGGTGTACTTTTGGACTTGATTCTACTCATGAGAAGGATTTGAAAAAGAGTTGTAGTGTTTGTGGTCGGCTGGCTTGTAAGACTCTTATAATAATCCTATAAGATTCCCATATGTACTAGAGTGTGCCTGCCTGTACGTGGTGTATATGGGGTTCAGTGTGGGACGCTGTGAACATTTAAAGTCGAATTAATAAAAGTTTTTTTGGTCTTTCAAAAATTCAAAAACGAGAAAAACACAAATCCATCATCATCTGTTTTGAGTTGACGGGCACGCGGCAGAGAAAGGGTTAAGAGTCACATGGTAGCGGGTGGTATTATCAGCCCTGGGCTGTAAAAAAAAAAAAAAAAAAAAGTGTATGTGGAGGAGAGAAAAAAAACGTTAGGGGAACAAAGAAATCAGAGTCTATTTAAAGAGAAGTCGCTCCGAATCCTGCAGCCGTGTGACTGCCGGCGCTGCGCTCCGCAACAAGCTGCGCCAAAAACCAGCCTGACTGTGCACCTCCACCTCCACCTCCACCACCGCGGCTCCGGACGGCAGGAGGATGCGGACTTCTCTGCTCGTGTGCTGCTGCGTCTTTGCGCTGCAGTGCCTCCAAAACATGCTTTGTGTTCCAGTGCGGGGATCCGGCAGGTACAAGGGGGCACCGGTGAGTGGGAAGTTTTTCTGTCTGTTACTTGGTGCAAAGTTTAATGAAAGAGGAGCAGACGTTCCTCTGCAGAGGTTCTGTTGATGCTTTGTGCGCAGAGGGAGCCGCTTTGGTTTGACACATTTGCACGCTTGGAGAAAGATTTATGATTGTGCGTTTTAAAGGAATCTGCTGTGTTGACTTTCTTCATTCTTTCTGCTGCAACAAGTGGTTCCCCAACCCCCTGAACACGCACACTCTCACACATGCACAGATGCACGCACACACTCACGCACACACAACAGTTCGCAATTGTCTTTTTGTGCACACTATTGTGCGTAATTAGTCACGTTGCGACATGATGAAATCCACATTAGTCTATGCAGAATTAGTTTTAGGTAATTTTTCTTCAGCTACAAATGATCCCCTTCCTCTTTTATGCGCGCGCCCGAATAATCAGGACCAATGACTCTAATGCGATAATTAAGAAAATGGCTATTTTACGCGCGCTCAGGAACTGACCTGTCACTGTAATTAGCTCGCGAGCTGCTCCTACTTTAAACGAATGACTATCATCACTTTTATTTTTTGTCGGCTCAGCAGCTCTGAGAGCAGTCATGACTTCGCAGCCGAACCTGACGTCCTCTCTCTCTCTCCGTGCGTGCAGGATGACAGCGGAGTGTTTTGGTTTTGCTTCAGGTCTGATCTCTGAGCAGGAGGGAGGGAGAGAGGGGGAATAACTCAAGGTTGCTGAGTTCCCCTGTCTGCAGGGCAGGAAGCAGTAATAACGGGTCTTAAAGGCATTTTGTCAACAACACCATAAAAGAGAGGGTCCTCCATATGGACCCGTCATGACGGCGTCTGTGCACGCGCTACAAGACTGTCACAGTCATCTATTTGGTGTCCTTTCTACCATCTGTTCAGATAGTTTAATCATTCATTCATTGATTAGTCTCACTTTGGACTGATACTTATGTTTGCACACATGGACACGTGCTGCAACTCAATATTTAATATCTTTTCTAATATTTCTCAGCAAGAAGATCCGATAAGATCAGATAGAATTTATTGATCCCTCATTGGGAGAAATTTGCTTATTACAACAGCTCAAAGTAAAGGACATGGTGAAACAAGTGATAGATAAAAAAGGAAAAATGCAATAATAACATTAATGATAAATATTTACACACGGGACACACGGTGTGTATCATATGGTTGATGATAAGCAAAGTGTGAATAAATAATTGCACATGAGAAGTGACTGCACAGACATAATTGCACGGTATGGATGAGGTAATAAAATGTAACAAAGTCTGATATACTATAATAACATGTTACAGTAGATATACTTACAAAGAAAAACAGGCGTTTCTTTATCAGCTCTCTTCTTCTTCGTGTATGATATTATTTTTTCCTAGAACAGACGCTTTTATAACCTTCTTATACACAGCACACTGCTTAAGCATGCATACTTCTCCACAGGAATGTCCTGTTTACAGGTGCACAGAAAAAAATAGGAATTTATCAAAACAAACCAGCGGCACGGAGAAGCAGTTTACTTTAAGAATGCTGCGAATACCAAGAAAAGACTTGCATTTCAAAAGGGATGTGCGTGTTGTTCTGAACAGAATATAATCTTTGGTATGTTTCTGAAGAAACAAACAATCAGCCAATCACACCGCGAGCGCAGAAGAGAGTTGTTTTCATCTCCTTTAAAGAACAATAAAGTGGAATGAAAGATTACATGAAGGTCTGGAGGTCTTTAGGGTCACGCCAGTTCATCTCACAAAGCTAGCCAGATGTGGAAACATGTTAGCTTTAGTCAATCACAAGAGCTAGCTCGCTCAGCAGATTATTCAGGAGATGGATTTGTAGAAGTAGATACAGTTGTTGTGATAAAGCATCAGCATCAGGAAAAGCCTTCCCTCAGATTCTTTTAGTTTTAACAAGGAGCCAAACGATCTGTGGAGGTCTCCTCTCAACAAACAAATCGGCCTGGTGATTAAAATGTGCAAAAACACCGAGTAAAGTAGCTTCACGCTAAAAATCGGTGTCACTCTGGATGCTTTTCAGCGGTCACATGAGAGAGGTGGCTCCCTAAAGTCCGTTTTTAAGTTAGTCGATGGTGTTGGACAAACTTCACCGAGTTTAAACTTGACCCCAAAGACTTGTGATGTTTTTACTCGAGTGTTGTTACCATTTTAAAGTTTCAGTTTCATTGTGAACGTGTGAATGACTTGCGTTTGAAGGTGTAAACGTGCTTTTATGCTCTTCAATGGTGGATTTTAAACTGGTAAAGAAATTGTGTGTAAAGACGTAAAGATCCAACAAACTGACTGTAAACATGGAGACAAGAAAGAGACATGATGATGTGTTGGCTTGTGTTCCCGACCGCGGAGTCTCAGGATACATGACACAGTCAGAAGAGAAAAAGAGGAAGTTATATTTCTGCTGCACAAACGTCTTTTACATTGATGAATATTTCACCTATCCAAGTCTCAATGACTCAGTCACTTTAAATATAACAAGTGGAAACACTCTCTGGTTGACGCACTGTATGCAGGTGATGACCGGTGGTCTGAGGAAGAGTCCTTCTAACGAGCCACAAGCCCTTACAGTATCGTTTAAAGTGAACCTGGTGACCCCGTATTCAGATTTCGTGCTTCTGTTGTGTCCATTGATTTGAATCCTCGCTGTGTTTCTGCATTCTTTAAATACTTTTCCACAGTTTAATTCACATAATCAGAAGTCAGCTCATTGTTGTGTTCTGACATGTCAACAGAGCGATTATCTGTCGGGATGGAAACATGGAGAAGGACTCTTTTCCAGCTCCACATTATCGGAGCCAAGGTGCACCTGTGATGACAACTTTGTTATGTCTGCTGGTCACTTCACTGGAAAGTCTAATCTGCAGTTTGGTCAATTTGTTCCCAGTTGTTGACAAAGAGCGAGTGATTACACAGGTCCGAACAGGCCTCTGTGTCGGAGGCATTCAGGGCAGCGGGATTCTCATAGTGCTGTTTTCTCTCTGCAGAGGAGAGGAGGAGCTAACGGCTAACTGTTTGGATATCTCTCTCCCTGGTTTTTCTTTCTGTTTTGCTCCATCATGTCGATGTCTTCGGGCCAAGCGATTGGTCGGGGAACCGTGAGAGCGGAGGTGACATCAGAGCCGGCCGGGTTCCCATCGAGCGGATCTAGGTCACAGCTGTGAGCGGCTGAAGAGACACAACAGGGGGGATGCAGGCTAAAGGCACATGCAGCCCTCCCTCAGGAAGTTAATCAGAGCTTTTGTTAGTTAGCGAGAGGAACCCTCAGCCTGGTTCACGAACAGGGTGAGAGGAGCGGAGGCATGAGACCAGCTCAGGTGCTTCTGTTGACTGAATGAACGCTGGCAGGATGCTGTTGGTACTTGAATGTATTAAAGGGCACATCATCGAGTTTCTGGATGCCATAAAACCCAAGTGCGTCTCCATTTCTTGACCAAAACAAAGATGGCAGCCAGACAACCTGCATCAGAAGTGCCTCGGTACAGCCTACAATGTAGGGTATAAAAAAGTCAGTCGACGAACCTGACAACATAATTTAACCGTGAAAGCATCAAAGGTTGAGTCAGGAGGAATGAGGCAAAATCCACCATCACTGAAAACCAGACAGTTCACTGTGCCGGCAGCTGAAACTGGGGATCAGGTTGTGCTTTGAGTTAATAAATATTCATACAGACACTGTTGTGTGTCTGATTGTGGAGAGAAGCTGTCTGCACCTCCACTCTCTGCTGCGCTCTCAGCTGAGCGCACACTGACGCAGCTCAACTCCGTCCACAGATCGATGATGAGCAGGAGGAGGGGGGGGCAGATCTTTTTACAGTTACTGTAAAGTCCAGACTCGACAGGTGTTTACTAGTTTCACACTCTGTAACGCACATTTCTGGGCAGGTGCACATCAGACTACGTACAGGTTTCAGTCTACTTACAGCTTTCCCAGTGAGCACCAACCGGGATTTCAACGTTGATTTGTAGTTTAAAAAAGGTTCGAACCACTTTTCAACCATTTATCAAACGGCTAAAACGCGGCGACATCCTCAAGGTGACAAAAAACACAATTTTGTTTTATAAGTTTTGAGGATTTGTTCATTTTAGCAAACGCATTTTATTTCTCATTCAAAAATTCAAAACACGGCACATTATGGGCTGTGTGATGTTAACAAAGGTTCAGAGGCATCGGAAAGGGAGCAGGTTAAAACATTCCCCACGGAAGAAGAAACAAGCAGACTGACATTGTGCTGGATAAAAAGTCAGACGACCGTCAGAGTCAGCAGGATTCATCCTCTGGGGAACATAACTGTCTCCAAATTTCATTGTAATCCATCCAATAGTTTCTGAGATATTTCAGTGTGGACCAAAGTGGTAACCAATCTAGCTAGCTTAAAAAGAGAGTGGTGTTTATCTTGAAGAAGACAAAAAACAAAGTAATAGTCTAAAACAAACATCACAGCTCTGCCTGGTAATAATCACGTCCAACAGTGAAGTCATCCTGCAGCCAGACGAGCAGAAGATCTGGAAATCTGTCGTCTCAGCGGAAGAGTTTTTCTGTCAGCAAAGATAAGAGATTCAAGCCGATGCCCAGATGGTTTATATCACCTTCCAAAGCCTGTGTCTGATTCTCACATGATAAACTGGATTAGCAGAGTAAGAAGGACGATAACGAGGGATTTGTTGATGAAAAATCACCCCCCCCCCCCCCCCCGTGCTATCTGTCACTATAAATCCTCTCTCACTGTAAACTATCCTTTGTCCCGTGTTTTTCAATGAGAGCACACCCTTTAAATTGAAACCTTATCACTCTGCTCGTGTAAACATTCACTCATGACTTACTTCCTATCATCAGGATTGTTGTGAGGATTAAACAGTATCAGTTAGACGGTTAGATATCATGGCACTGAAACAGAATCAGATTCTACCCTCTTGTTGTCTGCAAGTCTTTCTTTCTTTGAAACAACCAGAAACTGGATTTATTTAGCTTTAAAGGAAATGCTGACATCTTCTGTCACTTCCTTTTTGATGAAACTTTTACCTTCTTTTTCTACTTCTGCTGCAGTTACAGATTTGCTGCTGCCCTTATTCAAAGCACATGTTGTGTGGATGCTAATGGTTGTGGACAAATTGTTCTCTTTTTTAGGTCATCAATCTGTATGTACGTTCATCCCGTTCTTATGAGCACAATAGCTGTGTCCCAATCCAGAGGCTGCAGCCTTCGAAGGAGGCGGCCCACGGAGGATGCTCTACTCATGGCCAGCAAAGATGTTAAAGCCAAAATGAAATGAGACGGTCTGGCCTACCCTTGAGTCATCAAATGCCACTCTTGTCGCCTAGCAACAGGTAGCTAGTGGGCTAACTAACTAGCATAACTAACACTGCGTAAGTTAACCTATTATTTTGAAGATAATTTGTTTCACGGGCCCTTTCGTTTTCTTAAACACTAAACACGAGCTGTTTGATTGAGTTGAAACCGAAAACTTTTACATTTTAAAGTGTATTCCTCGGCTGTTTAAAAGTCCGCCATCTCCTTTGAATTGCTGCGCAATGTATCTTGGGATACGATGGGCCGCGAAGGATGCACCCAATGGATCCTTCGCGGCCGGGGTAACGGAGGACACATTTGTCGGCCGCATCTGAAGGAGCCTTCGAATTGGGACAGTATTCGATGCGCTTCTGTGACGCAATCGGCCTTCAAATATGGCTTTGATTCAGGGATGAATTGGTTATATTTTGGTGGTAAATGTCAAAGGTCAAGGTCACGGTCTTTCCTATTCTTATGAACGTGATATATCGGCCAGGCCTGAAGGGAATCATTTGAAGGTTTATTTATAAGGTTTAGTTATATTTTTGGGTTCTCGCTGGGGTTCCTGTGCTGTGTCAAATGAAGCTGCAGGTTCCTCTCCTGGCGGTGCCCTCAGTCATTCTTGCCCTCTGTTAACCTTGTAGGCACTAGTAGGCATCAAACTACGACTGATCATCTCCAAACCTCCGTGTTCTTCAACGGCTCATCAGTGTACAAATGTGTGTGAATGTGCATTCGATTAGATCCTGACCCGTCTCCTGTCTTTGTGCTAAGCTAAACTAGCCAGCTGCTAGTGGTAGCTTCTTATAGAGCATACAGACATCAGACTGTGGCATCAATCTTATCATTTTACTCCTGTCAAGAGAATGATTAAACGTATTTCCTAAAATGATTTAAGGCAGGATTTTCCTTATTGCCGTGAGGCAAACAGCTAAATCACTTTACAAGGTGTTTCACCTGCCGCACACTTATATTTTATTAGCCAACATAGCACTCGAGGAACGACATTAAATCACTCAATCACTCACTCATTTGATAGAAAGAACGTGAGTAGATTCTGATTTATCTGAGTTTGTAGACCAACACAGGAGGATGTTTGAGCTTTTCCGCAAAGACGGAAAACCTGTCAGAATATTTGGGAATAGTTTGAGTCAAAATTCTTAATAATTGTCGTGTCAATAACGGCTAACTACTTCTATAAGGGCTTCAAATTAGAAAACAAAGTTAGGGTTTGTTTTTCAGGCAATCTGACATCAGTGACTCAGCTGCTCGCGTGTTCACATGTAATTTCAGAGCCGACACTAGAAGTTCTGTCGGGAGACTCTGTGACGACGTTTAAAACATTCAGGAGAATGCGTCTGTCACTTTCTGCTGAGAGTGCAAGAAGTGGAGGAGACGTGAAGCTCCCACAGAGCCTGAAGGCGTCACAGATTCTTCTGCATGCTGGGAACATGTGATGAAGGTGGTGGAGGAGGAGGGGGGTCGTCTATTACATGTATGGACATATTCAGCTTCTTGTTACAGTGATGACAAGATCTGTGGTGCACGAGGATCTGACAGAGGTATTCAGAGGAACATGTCTGTGCACGGAGCGACTGAGGAGAGTCCAACAACAAACCCACCACCATCATCATCATCCGTCTCTAGAGCTCATTTCTCTCTTCATGACACATAACTCACCTGTTTACATTATATTAAGGCTTAAAGGGATGCATCATTAGGGGCGTGGCCTCTTTGAGTGACAGGTGGGAGCTGCTAGCTGTCTGCTAGGTGTCCCCTCAGCTAACTCAGTCACTGAACGTAACCTCTGGGCCGTGTTTGTGCTGTTGGAGCCTTTTGGAGATTTGTTCATGTAAATATCAGACAGATAATCTGTGTGTGCGCTTTATTGGACGAACAGACCGTCTGACACACTGTTTTTACACTCGGTCACATTATACTGTGATTGTATTTGTTATTAGCAGGTATCTGTGTCTGAGCTCACCGTACCTGGCTTGTTAGCTCATTCAGCGTTCAGGAGTCGGGACTGTTGTTGATTACGACTGACAGTGATGAGAAGACCTTTTATCTCATGTTACCGGCCAGCACTCCTCTGTGGGAAACACGATGGTTAACTAGCTCATTAGCAGCTAAAGAATTAGCCACGGGTGTAGACTGTTTGATAACTTAGCGTAGCTAACCCTTCACTCCTCTCCAGCTCCACCCTGTCATCCATATACCGTCTCGTCTGGCTCCACAAAACCAACATGACAGCTGCTGGTTTGCAGAATCTGAGGCTTCACGCTGTCCAGAAACCAGCGGGCGATGTCACCGTACAGTCTGTGTGTGTGCGAGAATTGGACCTGACTGAGAACCTGCCGGAGGACAGCCGGGACGTTTTCACTGCTGCTTTGACCCGAGAAAACTTTGAGACTTTCTATTTCATGTATTTCACCTACTTCTTCCCCATTCTGTGAGACTGCTTCTCTCCTCTGCATTTTTTACATTCTTTCCTTCCTTTTAAAGCATCCTTCCTCTAGTCCGGAGATCTCTTCATGTAAAAGCAGAGAACATAAGGCGACTTTGGGCTCACCTGGTAGAGCATGGACCTGATGTGTAGAGGCTGAGTCCTCGCTGCAGCGGTTTGTCGCTTGCTGCATGTCGTCCTCTCTTTCTTTACCCCACACTTCCTGCCCATCTTCAGTTTTCTGTATCAATAAGGATGAAAAGTGCAAAAAATACTATATTATATTAAAGTAAAAACAACTTCTGTCATAGATCAGGTACGTAAATTATTGTTTCCTTGAAATAAATTGACCTTCATAAAGAATCACACTGCAGGTTATTTTGACTCAAACACACACCGTCCCCCAACTCCTGCCCAAATACTCACTACAGCACCAAATGTGGATTCATCCGCTGCTGAAAATAGTCCCCAATAAATGCATTATCTCCTGTAAGTGTTTGATAAAAACTAAAGTCTGAAATGTCCCAAGAGGTTTGTGAAGGATATTTATTTAAGTGTCTATTTTTGCCCTTATTGTTTGTTAAAGCAAAATATTTATCAACTGACTGATCATAAAGGGACAAAGGAGGAAATGAGACAAAACTCTAACAAGCTGCTCAGTAAAACCTGCAGGATATTCTAGATGGAGCTAATGTTCTTGTTTGGGTTTGACCTTGAACTCTGAAGTGAGACCTGTCAGGACTCAGTGACATTTAGGGTTTTTAGTCGGCTGTGGGGTCAGACGGGTCAAACAATCGATTTCACACACAGTCGGGGGGTTTAGGAGGGTCGAGGGGGGTTTGGTCCTTTAACCACACAGTTTTGGTTTTGGTCTTTGTAATGACAGAGGCGACTCCCCGTGCATGCTCCACTTAGAATTAGCCAAAGTTTTACGACCTCTGAAAGCCGACACTCCCTCAGACCTCACGTCTCTGATTGGGATCAGGAGGCGGCGGGCGGCTTCGCTCTACAAGGTCTCGTTCAGGGGACGGGGGTCGTTTTGTGACCTGGTGATTCAGAGTTCAAATCCAAGTCCTGAAACAAACACCGCAGGGGGCGCAGAGGCAGAGGTGTGGGCCGAACACTGTCGTCACCGGCAACAACCGCAGCCCTTTGTTAAAACACTTACATGCCCTGTGTTTACAGCAACCCAGACCTGGATGGGGGGTTCTGGCTACACTGGACTTAATGGGAACTTCGAGGCCACAGTGGGGCAGTGGGGCAACAAGTAACTTGACAACATGAAATTCTAGTATTCTTAATGTTAGCACTGATTAGCAGCCCTCTGTGTCTGTGCTCACCACACCTGGCCCGTAAGTTTGTTCAGTGTTCATACATTGATTTATTTGCTTCACCCCGGGCAGGGAGTCAGCGAGCTGAAGTGACAAGCGACGATTCTTGTTAGTGACCCGGTATGTGTGATTGACTTGACTCTCACTGTCCCTACAGAGCCGTGTGCAGAGAGCAGCGAGTCCGGAACGTTCCACAATACGTTCCACGTAACAAAAGAAGAACGCTGGTCAGCTTACACCACCAATACAATCTCATTCTGTGTATCTAATTAGCCAGCTAATAACATAACTCTAAAGGTCGAGCTGCTTTTCAAAGACCATTGTGTCCATTTATTTGCAGATCGTAATGGTCCAAATGATTGCCGTTGTTCACACCCACATTTGATAGCATCCAGTTTTCTTCTGTGCTGCTGCTTTGCTACGTTTCATGTGAAGTTGAAGCATCCAACCTTCGATGGGAATACTTATTGCATTGCCCCCATCTGTCTGCAATGGTACATGTTAGGGCAATATGGCCTAATGCACTTTTCAAATAGCAGGAGGCGCAATATTTGTTAAAGGTGAAATGTGTCAAAATACCATTTTACTTCAAGTATTGTGCTGCAGAGAAGTTCTGGCCTACACATCACACACACAGACATGAGTATCAGACATCTTTGTTCGGTTCAGGTTCCTGGAAAAACATAATTTGAATATGTTTTTCAGTGAAAATGACAAAAATGATGTAAAATGATCATCAAAATAATCACAATTAGATATTTTTTCAGACTCTTTCAGCCCTAGTGCACGTACGGGGACCCGATCACCAAGACTCTGATTATAGCAAAACTGAAGGACAAAAACTCCTCAGCGAACCAAGTACGTTTCTTTAGGTTGAACTTTTTTTACTCTCTTACTTTAAAAAAGTCACAGGATTAAAGGATAAAATCACAAACTTTAATTTAACTTTCCAAAGAGCCACAAATAAAGATTGAAGAATATAGAATGAGCCCTATCCCTCCTCTCGTGTTCGTTCCTCCCCCCTTACTTTGGTGTCTGTTTTAACTGCTCTGTTACATGTATCAAATCAGTTAGTTTATCTGTTCTGCTCGGGTCAATTAAATCAAATTCCTTACACACTAGATGAACTCAGTGTCCTCTGACGGGCCTGTATAGGTTCACTCAGCCATGCAGGGTGAATAAACGTAAAGAAAGCAAACAAATAGAGCAAATTCCATGCTACTCATGTTTTCCAGCAGTTTCATGTAAACAGCCTTCAGCCTGATACGCTTCAGAGCGGCTCTACACCTCGCTGAGGTTTCTGCTGGTTATCTGAAGGCAGATAAAAGAGAGCACGGAGAGAAACTTCAGGTCCGACTGGTGTTTTAAAAACGAGCCGCTCTCCGCCTCTTTAGCTCATCAGAACAACACGAACGAGCCATTTAAAGAAAACTGTCAGACGTGGGCACAAACGTCCCCCCTAATGTGAGTAAGTGCTCTGTGCAACAATACAAGCAGCTAAATCCCCTTTAAACAAAGTGAAACACAGGAGGTGGAGGGCGTGTGTGTGTGTGTGTCTGTCGGGGGGCTCTGGGAGGTGTGTACTGTTTGTTCTGGGATCCAGACCCATCAGTCACCGTGTTTCTGCAGTCTGGAGCACATTCCTCGGGTCCTGCTGGGTTTTGTTCCCCTTAACCTACAACAGCGACACGCTCAGAGTCCTGCAGAGCCGAGCAGGCGCGGCAGCCTGTTTAAACACAACAACAACGTGATGGAGTCTTCACAGTTATTACTTTATACTTTATGGATTTAGAGTTTTTGATGCAGGTTTTGAAGCGTTCAGATAAAAATCTTTGGTTTGTAATGTTGATATTTGTTTTAAAATACAATGTTCCTCTGTTCATGAGTGTTTCCCCTGAGGGATGGGAGAAAGAAGCACGATGCCTCTACTTCCACACTCATTTGAATGCCAGAAAAAATGTCCTAAAACATGCATGTCAAATTCAGCACGACAGAAATACCAGGATGTCCTTCTACAACTTGTCATAGTGTGCATACAAGCTAGCATGCTATTTTGGATATTCTGACCCACAATCCTTTGCCCTTCAGCAGATATGTGAGGATATCTATTCAATAATATTGAAATTTTGCACCGCAGACTGCAGAACATATGAGCAAGAGGGTCAGAGTACAAGATGCATTGTTCTGTGTGTTCCATTTGTATTCATACTGCATGCAGAGTGCATACTTATAAGAGCAGCTGTGGTTTTTTGATTAGAAGAAAAACGTGAACGCAGGGCTCGGTTGTTCTTCATGTTCATAGTTGTTCCGACCGGCCACAATCAAAGGCATGATAAAAAGCTGGCTGTCAGCCTGTGAGTAATGATGCAATAATCATTAACTTTTACTGCAATCAAACACGAGAACTGGTTTCACTTAAATGAAGTATAATGAGTGCCGACCTGAAAATCACAAATCCAGAGGTGGTCAGAAAAGAGAGCTGATAAGCATCATTTAACGTACATCGAACTCATTTGTGAATGCAGAGTTTGCTAATATAACATGGTGTTACAGCACACGTGCACAGACAGTCTGACATGTATCAGGATGTTGCACTCGCTCGTTCACATGAACAGTGACAGAAAAAGTGAGAGAGACGTTTAAACACAGCTGAGGAATCAAAGCGTGAAGGAGGTGTGAAGATCAGACTTTGTTTTTTGAAAGTGACACGCTCCTTCTAAATTCTGACGTTGTAAAGGTGTTGGGGGAGGGATCCTGAAGCTGTGTGACCACCTGACGAGAGCCTCTAATGAGGTATGAAGGTGCCTTGACTATACGCAGCAAGCTAACCTCGCTACATGCTGCCTGCATTTTAACAAGCTTTAATATTTTCCTGCGATTGAGCTGCAGAAAAGCATGACATGAGGTTCTCTCCGTGCATTGACAAGAAGGTTAAATTTAACGTTATATTGTTGTTATTGTACAAACTGTTTAGCTCAGCGCCCCCTACAGGCCTGGAGCACCTCTGTTGTGATTTGCAGCGTTTTTCTATTGCATTAGTTTTCCGGGGTTTTATGTTTTCATGTATTTGCAGCACGTTTGCCGTTAATACATTTGTTTTTTGCTTTTTGCAGCACGCTATTAACTTTGCACCACGTTTCCGTCGCTGGATCGTTTCTGAATTTGCTGCTCGTTTCTTGCAATGGAACTTTTTCCAGCTTTTGCAGCACAATTTGCCTTTCTGCCTTGGTTGCAACGTAGAAGCTGAACCTAACTAGTGCTTCCTGTCACCCTCCTCCCTTCTGACAATGACTCATAGATATTGCAATATTTCAGAAAAGGGACTAATCAGCAAAAATTACAGGAAGGTTAAACCTCAGTCATGGTGGGCGTCAGTGTGGGAAAACTCTTAGGATGTAATGATAACGCTAATTAGATTCATCTCCACGCTATATATTGATAGCGTCTTTTCCCACAGGTTGTTTTGAGCAGCAGCGGAAAAGGAAACATCGTTTAGTGATAGGAGGAGAACACCCTGTGAGAGCTGCAGATGTGGTTTGGTTTACAGGAGGAGGCCTGAGTCAGATGAGGAGGTGCTCCTCTCTGTAATTTGCTGATGTGGAAATGAGCAGAGCCATTTCCTCTGGATCTGGTCAGGGGAGGGGGCAGCGATAATGGGACACCCTGGGACCAACAGTGTCTTAAACTGGGACAAACCACGCAGCTCAGTGACCTGATTATGAGTGTGCGCTGTCCGTAACATCAGAGTTCAAAACAGTGCTGACTTATATCCAGCAGCACCGAGACACACGTCTGTCTCAGCTCATTGTTGTGGTGTCCTTCTTCTTCTCCCTCTTTCTGTCAAGTTTACTTCTTGAGTTTTACCTCCTCATCCACATATTTTTATTGTTCTCTCTTTTCCTTTTCAAATCTTTCTCTTCTTCCTCACACCTCTCTTCTTACACGTTTGTCATTTGCTCTACTTTTAACTAAAAATGTCTCAGTTTGACAAAACGGGACTGCATCACTTTAGTTACCTGAGCCTCAGAGGACAAATCTGAGTCAAAACATACATCTAGGTTACGTGACTGCACCAGTTATTCTCAAGTTCTCTCTTGACTTATGTTGATCATCTAGTTAGTTAGCTTGAAGCTAAAGGCGTGTCAGTGTTTGGTCGCACAACCGAGCCAAAGCTTCACATTAGTCCAAACGAACCAAATAAACTGTAGCAGAAAACAAACACCGTGTTGTCTCTCGTGTCTACCTGTATTTGAAAGGCTAACGGCTAAAAATAGCTAGCATTACCCACCAAAAATAACAAAAAGGTATTTAATCTAAAACAAAGACTTATGATTAGATGATAACAGGACAACTTTAATCTTAAGCCAATGATTGATCCTGCTGATGATTAGTGTCTGATTCCAGCAAGACAGATCTTATACATTGGTTGTACTAGTTTTAAACACCTCCCAAAGTAGCAATGAGAACTGATATAATAACTACACATGATTTGCTTCAAGGGCAGCATGTATATGGTGAATAGGAGGGGACCCGGTATAGACCCCTGGGGGACTCCACAAGAGAGAGGAGCACGAGAGAAGCATAACTCAAGGGACGTGTTTGACACATCTTCAGCAAAGTTAAACTGTCATCAAACTATAATTTTAAAGAGCTGCACAAGAAACAACACAGATTTTTCTTATTTATTTCCATTCACTGCGATTCCACTTCCCAAGACGATTTGAGGAGGCAGCATAACTGAAAACTAACTGCACTTACTGATGAACACGGCTTTCATTACAGGTGTCTGAAAAGTACCCGGACCTGAAGAAGAGGGGGAAGGTGCCTCACCCTCAGGACTTAGTAAAGGAGGCCAGTTTCCCGACCAACACCTCTAACACGTGGAACCGACCTCGCTGTGGCGTCCCGGACTACCCCGCCCAGAGGGAGGTTCATTATCGGGGGCGACACCGCCAGAGACGCTTCGTCCTGTACGGAGGACGCTTGGAGAGGTCGGACCTCACTTACAGGTACAGATCTGCATCAACAGATACTCACATGTTCTTATCAGCTTAGAGATCACCTTTAATGTTTACTTTATTTTACCATGTGACCTAAACTCACATGAGATTTGGAAATAAAAGTTATGAGTGAAATTATATTCAGAGAAAAAAAGTGGTAAATTTAAGAAACAAATATTTTCTGTAATTATAACTTGATTTTGTGTTACAATCACAAATTCATGAAGAAAACAAAGACCTACTAAACCTAATGTTTTCATGTAAAAAAACGATTTTAAAATCAAGAGAAAGATACATGAATATCTCTGTGTTTCTTCTTACAGTGCCTTTTTGTGCACGACCAAAGGAAAATAAAATCAGTTAAAGACGACACAGCGTCGCTTGCTAGGAGCCTGCAGCTGCACTGTTGCAGCTGCAGGCTTGTGCTCAGTTTGTATATACAGATAGTGGACATTTGGATATAAACACAGAGACGTAAGCGCACAGACTGAGGTAAATAAAGCATAATAAATACATAAAACATGATTACATGAGGTGACAACAGGAGGTGCTGGAGACCAAACTCCTGTGTTCACCCCTTGTTTACCCAGAAATGGCCAAAAAGAAATCAGCTGATGCAGCTTTAAAGAGTGATTTTGCTTTAATGACATGTTACTAAAGTTCATGAAGAACAAAATCTATTTCAGGCGAGATCTAAAGATTTGAGACAAACTGAAGGATGACCTCAAGAGGAGGAACATGTAAAAGGGAGGGCCTGTTGGAGGGAACCCAGAAAATCTTGAAGTTATGAGTTAAAAAAAACGGGTGCTAGTTTCCTTTCATCTGAGGCCTCGGCACCATCGAGTGTCTGGAGGTCCTCTGCTGCCACTCTGTCTGTGTCTCCTGGGGTTCATTTCATTGTAGTCGCTCTTAATCACAACAGTTTATTAAGGCAGAGAGAAAGAAGGGGAGGAGGAGGTCTTTTAATAGCAGCATTGACCACAGACTAATACGCTTCTGCTGGATCGGACCAATAAAGCAATCAAAGTGACACCTGACAGAGTGATGTGGTTAACCAGGACCATAATGAGCAGAGTATGCTGCTGCTGTCCCTCTAAACGACTCAAGTGTGAGCTAACGAGTCCCTGTGTTTACTTCTTATTTTGAATCAGCATTTTAAGCTTAGGAAGCAGGTTCTGGCACGACTCTGGAAGTCCTGCTGAGTCAGCAGAGGTGTTTTAACGGCTTTAGCGGTTGTTAACAAAGCAGAAAAGCAGCTCTGAGGTTCTGAGGCGGCTGCACAACGTTAAAGGATTGAGCTTGTTATGGTGCAGACACAGGAGGGGAAAGAACGTGGTTTTTCACTCATGGTTTTTTTTTATGACTTCTTTCTTCTCATTTTGATCTCACACTTTGTTAAAGCTGCTGTGAGGAACTTTGGGTTTGTGTCGCCCCCTGTGGACAAAGCCGTACCTAACAAAACATCTCACTCTGCTCTCTTCATATGTATCACTCACTTTACTTTTTGCCCTGAAAAATGAGGCAAGCGTGCAGTTAATCGCTTCGTCAAACTACCTTCACGAGCCTGTGAAGGTTCTCAGTCGTCTGGGTCATGGTAAGATTCATCCAAAAGGCAGCTGGAAGTGGTTGAAGTTGGTTGAAGTCATCCAGTTGCCTTTTGGATTAAGCTTAGAAATAAATTCATGAGTATTTTAAGATTTGCATCTTAAGTGCTTGAAGCTGAGTGTTAATATAACCCAGGTGTAATTACCTGTTTGAAGCTCAGCAATGTGGGTCAGATGAGTCATGTTTAGGAAAGAATTTCATCCTTAATCTACTTTAATCCTTCTCTGTTGCTCATCCTGAGGTTTCTTTCATTTTTTCCCGGGAAAAGGATTGTTTTGGTGGGAATATTCCTTATAAGATTTGATGGTTTTAAAGGGAATTTTCCACTTAGGGATGTGAGATGTAAATAACACAGAATGTGATGATTTGCTCATTTCTGACACATGACCAACTGAAAACAGCACGTAACAGGATAGTAAATGTTCTAACACTTTTTTGTCTTATGTTAATATAAACTTATTTCTGAATTTGATGCCTGCAAATTATAATTTTGTTTTAAACAGCATCCCAGTATTTTCTGGAAAAGGGGTTGGAGTCAGTAGAAACAATCAATTCCTAAGTTTGTGCTACACTGACAGAGAAAGCTGTGCTTACAGTGCCTACATGTCCCAGGATGCATTGCACACGAGCAGCTGCAACCTTGGCACCTTTCTGCTTAGTTTCCTCTGCTCTATACTCGCGACTAAAATGAATATGTCTGAAAAATACAATGAGCCAAAACAATGTTAAACGTTTCCTTATTCATAACATCCTTTGCTCTCATATTTTGGGATGCAATCTTCTCTCTTTGAAGTGAAGTTTTGTTGCTGTTGTTCAAGTGAAGGCTGACACCAGAAATCTGAACTGAAACAGACTGTAGTTCCTTCTGGAGCACATCCAGGTCGATGAAGGGCGCTGGTGCCAGGAGAAGAGCAGCTTCAACAGCTGCAACGTTGGGTGTTTGTCACCCTCGAATATCTGCCGAGTTTGACTTTAAGGGTAGAAGATGTTGCATGCTGTAAAGTCTGTAAAGCTGCTTGAACACTGAATTGAGTTGGTCTACAGATGATTTGAGCAGAAGGAGATCAGCTTCCCTGTTACACTTTATACATTATGAGAACAAAAGACAGCGGCTGAGATTAATGCCAGTTCTTTTTTTATTGCTTGTGTTTCTCTAAACTGAAACCACATTTCCCATAAACCCTGCTGCTTCCTGTCCCTCATGACCCGTCTTTCATTATAAAAAGACAGCCAGTGTAAATCTTTGCTCTGAACTGATGACACTTGGTGCCATAAAATCATTCAGCAGACTAATGACGACTTTACCTTTATACCTTTACACCAGTACACCTGTATGTGACTGCAGAGAGGCTAGCTTTTTGTTATTCAGGTAATCAGGACGCTTTAGGAATAAATTACCAACTGCTCAAACTGCTCGTATCCAAACCAAACGAAGGAACTGAATGAGGAATAATAGAATCGATATTAATCTCAGGATGATAACTCGAGTCAGGACATATTTAGCCTAGCTTAGCATAAAGACTGAAAGCAATGGAAACTGTTAGCATTGCTCCGTCCAAAGCTCTGTAATCTACCTGGCAACACCTCTTAATCTCACTAATTAACGTGCTGTATCTTGTTTGCAGTTGTAGGTGCAGTAACGTGCTGGAACATTTTCTCTCTGAGCATCCAGGCTGCCGGTTTGGTAACACCGTGCCAAAACCAAAACCTGTGCATGCCACTGGCAAATAAAGCTGCAATCACTGCACAGAAACACGTCCTGACAGCTCTGCACCCACATGACAGCGTGTTCCTCATCTCACTCACACTCACACAACAGCTCCTTTAACTCTTTGGCTCTTAATTGGTTGAAGAATGATTTGACATTTTGTTAAATAGACGATGCTATTTGCTGGCTAGCAGATGGAAACAGTTAGCCTGGTTCTGTCCAGTGATGACATAATCCAGCTTCCAGCACCTTTCACTTAAAAATAATTTACAAATCATCAAAAGCCTGAATCAAGCACTTTATCGTGGTGTCTTTTTTATCATCTCACTTCACACTGTGGGGGAAGTTTACTAAGAATGGGATGTGGCCACCGGCGTCATCATTTGCACCGACTATGTGCTCCGTCTCCACATCCGATTCACAAAGCAGATTGCACTGATGATAAGCGCAAACACGCCCATAAAGTTTTACAGATCAGTACATTAACTGAGCTCCACACTGACGGAGCTCAACTGCATCCACAGATCAATGATGGGGAGAGGAGGGGACAGCTCTGTTTCATTAACAGTTTATTTACAGCCCAGACTCGACAGGTGTTTACTAGTTTCACTGTCAGTAATGCAGCTTCATTCCCTGAGCCAAAAGCCGAGCAGTCCTTTAGTTAATTAGGTCCTGTGTCTGTTCTTCTGTCAGATGTTAATGGAGAGAATTGAAGAGAGTTGTTCGGTTGCACAATTATCCAAGGATAGCTTTTGCATCATGACCACACCTGTGTATACCCGTCTGCACACCATTTGACAGTAACGAGCCTACAGAAACGTCAGACAAACGTGAACCAGGAGAGATACCACAGAGCAACACTGTTGGTGGTTTTACCGACAGATTAAACTCCTTCTAAACAGATTTTCTGACCCTTGTTATGAAGCAGTGAAACTTCTGTCATCAGAACATATTTCTACGGCTTTATGGTAAAGTTCTGTTTTGGCAGTTCTCTTTTATCTGGAACAAGTTACCTCCCCAACCTTTGCTGAGCCAGACTTCTCAGAGCCAGAACGTATTTAGGAATATAATCCCCCCTAAAACAGCTATTTTTTACTCTCTTATTTACTCTCAAATGTACTAAAAAATACCTGCTATAAATTGAACCATACATGTGCTGTTTTATATTGTCACTAGCCTTTATGCTAAGCTAAGCTAACTGGTTGCAGCCTGAGACATGAGAGTGGTATTGATCTTCTCATCTAACTCTCTGCCAGAAAGACATTTAGCATATTTCCCAGAATATATGTCCAGGTTGACCCTGTGGCCTCTACATACAGGGATGATCTCTCCACAAGTGTTTCACAGAGTCAGATTTCATTTATTTAAATTCTGGTTTTGTTGTCAAGTCCTGTTGATTTATCCCAAACTCAAAAGGAGTGCAGCAGCCACTTCCTGATCTGAGACGCAACAAAAGCTAAATTTACCTGATATGCTGAATAATATATGAAGCATTTTGTATCCTGCAGGTGAGATAAGGAGGTTTTCCTCTTCAGGTGTCACACTGGGTGGTTTCATGTAAAAGTAAAGAGAGGAAGCGATGATGCAGAGTGTTGTTAGCAGGCCTGAGGGCGTCAGTAACATCAACCCTTCCTGCTCCAGAGACGATTCAGAGATCAGATCAGAGGGAGGCATGCGAGGCTGGTGGTCCCTCTCTGCGCCTGTGTGTGTGTGTGTGTGTTTGACACCTGCATTGCTCTCCCTCAGGATCGTCCGGTTCCCCTGGCAAATGGGCGAGGAAAAGGTTCGCCGTGTGTTTCGGGAAGCGCTGAAGATCTGGAGTGACGTTACGCCGCTCACCTTCACGGAGATCCACAGCGGGAAGGCCGACATCCGCATCGACTTCACCAGGTGGGACGACTGAGACGTGGGGAAAATATCTTTAAAGCATGATTATAAAGGAAAAGGAGCCAAAACTCGTGTTTTATGTGCAGATTTTAACTGACAGATGTTACAGGAGGTAAAAGAATAGAATGGTTTTGTTTTTAGCCACGTTAGGTGCCACTTTGATCCAGACTGAAATATCTCAACAACTATGACAATTAAATTAATATTTAATTTTATGGTGAAGCTTGATTATTTTGGGATCGCCTGACAGCTATGGTTTGGAGTGCAGCTGAACTTGGTTCAGACATTCAGCCCATCGTTATGTATCTTAAAACAGCAGCATAAAACGTTTCACATAAAGACAAACGACTAAAACAAGCAGAAGTTACATCAAACAATAAATGAAAAGCGTCATGTGACTGTGGGCAAATGATCCTAAATCTCTAATCTCATCTGAACCTGCAGCTTTTCAGGACTTTTATTAAAGACAGATCGAGCTCGAGGAAACATCACGTGACCGAAGCTGCAGCCACTGACGGTTTGAGGAGTCAGTACATACCTGCAGAACTATCAGTCAATCAATCAAATTTTATTTGTATAGCGCCAAATGATAATCAAAGTTTATGACACTTTACAAACAGAGCAGGTCAAGACCGTATGCTTTTTTAAAACTAAAGACGCTCGTATCAGCCTCAGCTGCACTTTGTGTGACGATGCTAGGTGCTAAGTAGCGAAGGCTAGCATGCTAACTAACAACTAAGACAGTAAATCTGAAGGCTTTTTAACAATAATTCACATTTTACATCTACAAACACAGTCACAATTACATGAATCCTCAGTGTAATGTTGATAATTTGTTACATGTTTACGACACAAGTCTTTGTTGATTTGACTCTTGTTTTTCTTCTTGTGGATTTTTTAACTCTCGTGCGTTCACAACAACTCACGGTGAGCTCGTCGGGCAACAGAGGCAGAGAATAACACATTCAAATCTGTTTGAGATCAGATTAGAAGGTTTAACCAACTCCAATCAGATGTTTGTTGAAAAGAGCTTCAGAGAGCGGCAAAGATAGAAACAGGAGATAGAAGAAGAAAAGACGAGCAGTGTGGGATCTGTGTCGTCTTTAAATGACTTTCAGCAGAGATTTCTTTTGTCTCCTTTCGGGTCATAATCATAGTTTTGATTCAAGCTTTGTTGTTTATCCTGCACAGATTTATCTCTGAAATATACACAGGGAACTATACTGTTGTAAACAATTACAATGAATAACGCGTGTGAGGAAAATAGGGAAAGGATGAAGAATTACTTTATTTCCCTTCAAAAACAGAGTTTGTAAAGCAAAAGGCAGAAACTCAGAGGGAAACATAACAACAGAATTCAGAACAATAAGGCTGAACAAAGGAAGACACAATCAGGGAACTGTTGAGACAAAGTAAAAGAAGAAAAAGACCAGAGATGGAAAAAACAGTAGAAAGAAGACAGATGCATGATAAAAGGTAAAATAAGCCTTTCCAATTTAAATATTAATAAAAAAGGTATAAAAGTAATAATTTCTCATCTAAAAGCTGGATGTATAAAAGTTGTGAGGAGCTTTAATGGTCAGATTTAATGTTCATCTGAGCATTTGATCTACTCACCTGCAGGTACTGGCATGGAGACAACCTTCCCTTCGACGGCCCGGGTGGGATCCTCGCTCACGCCTTCTTCCCCAAAACGCACCGACAGGGCGACATCCACTTCGACTACGACGAGTCCTGGACCCTCGGAAACCACATGGGTGGGAGTTCGTCTGAGAGCGGAGACAGAAAGAATTTAAATTTTAGTTTTTTAGTCGGACGTAGAGACGACATATAAACAGACCGTAAACAGTAAATTGTTTGCAGTTGGTTCAGTGTGAAAAGCAAAACGTTTGTGAACACTGCGGGCCCTTATTAATATAATACTGTGATATTTATCTTATGATTTATCTCATTTATCCAGTTTTAGGTTTCACTGAATAATTGTTTCACACACGCTCGTGTTCTTTGCTAAAGCACTTGGAGAAGATCTAAACCAAAAAAGCAATCATTAGAATATTATAATGCACCAACAAGCAATAAAAGTAAGTCATTCTTTGCCTCTTGAATCTTCCTCTGCTGGAGGAATCGTTCTGGCTCAGTAATGGATGCAATAGTGTAGGGTAGAGTGAATAGAGTCTAAACAAGATTTAAAATCAATAAAAAAAGGAAAACTTCAATTATGCAAACATTGTATAATCATGTCTTTTCTCCCTTTACTTTGCAATCGTTGTAAAGATGCAAATGTCGCACAAATAATATCAATGCTGGTGTTAGTGTCAACTCAGGTATGAAAAGTCAAACATATGTGACACATCTGTAACAGAGCCGGTTTTATCTTCTCAGACAGGTAAACAGGTAACTGAGAGCAGATGAGTCAGCACGGGGAGGAAGCGGTTTGGTACTTATTTATGAATCACTGTATCGTCTCAGGTAGCAAATCCCCCCGTCTGCTACTCAAGCAGCTCAAAACAAACTATTTTCAGACACCATGTGAACCAGGTGTGTTTTCACCCCCCTCCCCCTGCAGGTACAGACCTTCTGCAGGTCGCTGCCCATGAGTTCGGGCACGTCCTGGGCCTGCAGCACTCCCGTGAGCTGGGAGCCATCATGTCCGCATACTACTCCTTCTCCTACCCGCTGAGGCTGAGCGAGGACGACAAGCAAGGCATCCAATACCTGTACGGAGCACACCCACAGGTCCTGCCCTCGCCCCCTCCCCCGCCTCCTCCCCCATCTAACCCAGAGACCAACGAGATCATCACTAATGTGAGTGAGAACATTTAAAATCAACATTTTTCCTATAAAGTGATTTTGAACGGGGATGAAGACAATTTGGTATAAATATTCCGATCTCAGGTAAGTCAAAGGTAAATAAGTAAGTTTTAAACATCGTTTTACACAACATGAAAAGCAACAAACCATTTCTGCGCATTTTTTCCAAACCTACTGGATTCATTGAAAACTTAGACATGACATCCATGATCCCCAGAGTATGAACCCTGTCTGAGATCATGCACTAGCTACATTTTTTCTCTAGCACTACAATTAATGTGTCCATAAATATTAGATATATTTCCTTGAAATTTGTAACAAATCTTAAAGATTATTTATTCAAATGTTCCTATCCTCCGACTTCTAATCCAGCACAGTACTTTATGACCAAATACCTCCCTCAGCCTCCGCTGCACTTTGTAGCACAAGTTTGCAAGCGATTGTAAGCTTGCTAAATTAGGGATGGTTAATATGTTACTATACCTGAGAAACAATAGAAAGCTAGCACTATCATTGGGTGCAGGTACAGTTAGTATGCTAAGATAAGAGAGGTTTAAGTTAAACAACAGAAATATTTAGGTCATCTTGTTGTTGTAACACAATACAGTTAAAAACAAGACCAAGAGACATAATACACTGGCAGTGACTAACAGTAAACACTCTTAAGCCAGCAGGGGACCTATTTACAAATTTGACAAGCGCATCTATTTTAACCTGCGCAGCTTTTTTGTCTTTGCGGTAGTGATTTGGGGGTCCAAGAAACTCGCAGACCCATGGATTCGTTATAAGTCATCACACGTGACGCTACTCAGCCAATCAAATCTGTCACTCAGATCGCGACGGACCCAGTGGGTGTGTGAGAACACAGATACAGACTGAAGAGCCAGCCGACAGCAGAGTTACAGAGACACAGTGGGAGAAAAAAAGTGAGTTAGGGAAAAGTAGACATGGCGTGCTCTAAAATGAGAGCAGTAGAGAAAACCGATCTTTTAAAACTGGACAGACTCGTACATGCTCCGTGACTGTGGCGATTATTAAACGAGGACATTGTCTGACACTGTCACTCCGTTTGTCTCTGTTAACAGAGACTCCAGGCTGCAGTTTAGTTCAAACACTTCATTGATTAACCTGAGAGTTACACAGAGCTACAGGCTTCATCATCATGACTAGTTTTCCTCTTATTTCCGCAGTTCTGTTCTTATATGTACCGGTATGTGCCCTCTCTCTCCCCCTCGCTCTCGCTCTCGCTCTCGCTCTCTCCAGCAGTCTGTCAGTGTACAGTGCGTTTAAATGTTATTTATTTCATAGCAACTCACCATGACTCATCATGAGAAAAAGTCTAATGCAACTGCATTTCAGCAAAACATAAAATAAAATTTGGCAGACATGAAATACATTATAAAGTGAATCCCCCTGTTATGGTCAAATCTTGATAATTCTGTCCGGAGGCAGAGAGACAGCAGCTTAAGTGAAGAGGTAAAGCTGTCTCTCTCTTTCATTTGATTTCTGCATGGACAACATTATACTACCAGTAGTACCAGACATTATATTATTTGTTTTCATTCACAAATAAAGACACTTCCATCACAAACTGGGGCATAAAATAAACCAAAAATACAGGAAATAAAGGTTTTGACACTTTGGACCCCCCAGACCCCCCAACATGCAAACTCACACTATATTTCCTCACCAGTATTGAAGTATTCATTATTGTTATTG
Organism: Semicossyphus pulcher; assembly: GCF_022749685.1. NCBI lineage: Eukaryota > Metazoa > Chordata > Actinopteri > Labriformes > Labridae > Semicossyphus > Semicossyphus pulcher. Next base: position 32,571,598 of record NW_027211737.1, read on the forward strand.
TTAAATTATGAGAGCTCTGTGTAAATGTTATAAGCGTTGTTGTAAAAACCATTTAGCCTAATTGTATTTTCTTTATTTGATTTGACAGACGTTCAGAATGCATAAATGTATGATACTGAATCATAACGCAGGTCAGACACTATGATGTTCCGGACCTTTGCTTGAGAAAAAAAAGGCAACACTTTCAGTGACTAAATTAGCAATGGTTAGCATGCTACCATGCTAAAGTTAGATGGTAAACCTTAAATAGATACAAGCTCTATTCTTGTGACCGTGTAAGCTTAAGCTGCCGCTGGTTTTAAGAACAGTCTCAGTGTAACACTTCCAAACACGAGGTAACTTACACTCGCAGTTAAGCAAGCATGTGTATCATGATAAAAGAGCAGCATGTTAGCATATTGATGTTGTTAGCATGGCTGTAGACATTTCTTTTTACTTGAAAATAACAAAACCAAACATGCATTTGTCCATTTCACAACACGTTCTGACTTCTCTCTGTAGCCTCTGAGCTCCCAGCCAATCTTCAGAAAAATACTAATGAATATATAATTTAATTTTTTTAATGGCTCGCTAATTTACTGTAGTTTTTAATCAAATAAACAGGAGAAAATAGTGCGTTTGTTGGGGACTTTTTCAGCAGAAGATCAATCCACATTTGTTCCTCTAGTGAGTTTGATGTTCTAAATAAACTGTTGTGTGTGGGTTCATGGTAATGAAAGGACAGTGCGGCTGATTGAAGTAGTCTTTGGACAATAGAGCTCTTTAGCAGAGAGAAAGGATTTATCCTCAGGGAATCCTTGTTTATATGATTAATCCCTTTTATACAGGCTTTATGGTCAGGGAGAAAAATATAAAATACTACCAGTCTTATATTTAAAGAGCCAGTGGTTTCTGTGGTTTAAACACACATGAATAGAGAGAATCTTTGAAACTACACCACATCATACAACAGTGTAATTTTTTACTATAAGATGATAAATGAGGGTTAAAGACAAACGTCATCTTTAGTCCTAAAGAGTTTCTCACAGACAAACACGGGGAAAGGGTCCATTTAGGATCATTTCTCTTGTAAATGTTGTAACTGAGACGTTTTTCAACCCTCTCTGATTTATTGTAGGCGATAAAACGGTTCTTTAACACTCCATCCCGCTACAATAAAAGCCCCTCTTGATATAAACTTTACTATCACATGTGGAAATGAACAAGTGATCTGTCATACTTCCAGCCGGACGCCTGCCAGACGGACTTTGATGCCGTGTCTATGATCCGAGGGGAGCTGTTCTTCTTCAAGTCGGGCTACGTGTGGCGGATCAGGGACGGGCATCTGGAGAGCGGTTACCCGGCGCTGGCGTCCCGTCACTGGAGGGGGATTCCCGACAGCATCGACGCCGCCTTTGAAGACAAGTCAGGAAATATTTGGTTCTTTCAAGGTGAGCAGAGAGGACGTTAAAGCTGCTGTTATGTGGTTTTTGTATCATGTGCTTTAAGACAAGTTTAAACAGGTGTAAGGTGTTGATTAACACAGAGCTGGGAAATCATGGCCCTACCGTCTTTATGCAACTTCTGACCTCACATTTATCAAGGTAGTATAGGCAATAGTGTGTTTTAAACCAAATCTGAGTTAAATATTATGTGATTGTGCTCCAAAAAGCTGAGACCATCATAAAACATTATTTTAAATCAGTGTCAAGATCTGGTAACCCTTAAGAAATATTATGACCTACCTTTACTTGTAACTAAGGATCGTACCTTTCCAAAACACTATAATAACATAACTGAACAGACAATAACTGTATATAAAGATGGCCGACACATCTCCTCTCGTTGTACAAAAGTGAAGCCTAAACTCCCCCGGAGCAGGTGCTGCCATCTTTCTCATCTGTATCCAGAGTGTGTGCAGGAGAGATCGGCTGGTGGTTTGATTTTATAGTTTGACTCATGTCCCATCTGTTAACATGGAGGAGGCGGGCTTTATGACCTATACTGCAGCCAGTCAGCAGGGGGCGACAGAGAGGGTTTGGCTTCACTGTTAGGGAGCTGTCATGTCGGCCATCTTTTTATACAGTCTATGCTCTCGACCTTTTCTGTCTACAATAAAAGGTGCTTTCGCTTTCCTCGGAATGATTGTCGACTAAGTTAAGTCTGTTTGCGTGTTATTATTTTATCTCTCTTTTATGCAAACATATAATACATTTATTTTAGTTGAATCTGTGTTGCCACGTGTCCACAAAGGGATGAAAATATGGTGGAAAAAGTGAACTCTTTTTTGTATTTATTTATATTTATGGAGGAACCTTTTCAGTTAAATCAGTTGATACGCACTCAGCAAGCATAGTATATCATTTTTAAAATACTCCAACCTTGAACAACAGTATAAGAATACTTAACAATGCTCTACAGAAAGAATGAATATTTGAAGAATTTATTAAAGCTTGTCTAAAGTTTTTATTGAAGTTTTAGACTTTGAGATTTTTATTTTTAATCCAATTTTTTTATTATTATATTTGTGGGAGGAAACCGGAGCATCCCGGGGAAAACCCACGCAGACACAGTGGTTCAGTGTTTACAGACAGAAACCAGCTGGCTTCTGTCTGTAAACACTGAAACACTGCGCTGCCTGTGGCCTGTTACAGCCTGTGTGTGTGTGTTGGGGGGGGGGGGCAGGTTTGGTAGGGGTGGTGGTGGTGGGCGTTGGGGGGCTGTTCACTCCTGGATCTGCTCCCTCTTCTGCTGCTTGTATTGGCGGCAACATTTTGGGGTGACAGACTTCTTGAACCTCCTCCACCAAGAGATCTCCTCCATCTCAGGTGAATCCTGCACCGTCTCTGGAGGATCCTCTACGATGTCTGGAGTGTCCACTGTGATCCCAGGAGTGTCCTCGACTGCCTCAGATGTGTTCACAACCATCTCGGGTGTGTCCTCTACCATTTCGGGAGTGTTCTCGACCGTTTCAGGTGATTCCTGCACCGCCTCTGGTGTGTCGTCCAACATCTTTGGAGCGCCCCTCTTCTTCTGTTTGTATTTGCGGCGGCTTTTTGGAGTGACAAACTTCTTGAACCTCCTCCACCAAGAGATCTCCTCCATCTCATGAGAATTCTGCACTGTCTCTGGAGTGTCCTCGGCCGTCTCTGGAGTGTCCTCTGCGATCTGGGGAGTGTTCGAGACTGTCTCCGATGTGGTCTCCACTATCTCGGGTGTGTCCTCTACCATTTCGGGAGTGTCCTCGACCGTCTTGGGAGTGTCCCCGACTGTTTCTGTAGTGTCCTTGACTATCTCAGGAGTGTCTTCTACCATCGCTGCAGTGTCGGTTTCATTTGTGACATCGATGTTCTCCTGTGGGAGGGAGGGCTCTGCAATTGGTTCATATATATGAAGCACTAGTTTCTTTTTGAGCTCCTCAATCACCTTGTGCATCACCTGTCTGGCCTTCTCCTGAGCTTTCAGTTCGTATGCCTCGTGGTCTGTGGTCACTTCATGTTTGTTGCAAGTTTCTTTCTGCAATTGCTCTGCAATTGGTTCAGATATATGAAGCGCCTGTTTCTTTTTGAGCTCCTCAATTACCTTGTGCATCACCTGTCTGGCCTTCTCCTGAGTGTTCAGTTGGGATGCCCTGTGGTCTGTGGTCACTTCATCTTTCCTGCAAGTTTCTTTCTGCAATTGCTCTGCAACTGGTTCATATATATGAAGCACTAGTTTCTTTTTGAGCTCCTCAATCACCTTGTGCATCACCTGTCTGGCCTTCTCCTGAGTGTTCAGTTCGTATGCCTTGTAGTCTGAGGTCACTTTGTCTTTGTTGCAAGTTTCTTTCTGCATCTCCATCGCAGGTGATTCTTGCACTACCTCTACTGTGTTTTTAACCGTCTTATGAGTGTCCTTGACAATGTCAAGTGTGTCTTTCACCAGCTCGGGAATGTTCTCGACTATCTATGTGTTTTGAATACTTGTTAAAGTATCTTACTAACAGTGTTGTGTCTCAAACTGGATCTGTGAACTGTGTTGTATGATCATGGCTTGTCTGCTATGTGAGGTCCCTTTATAATCTTTTTATGCTCTTTGATGGCTTTGATCTGTGTTCAGAGTTCCATTCTAAAAAACATCATCGATGACATCATAGAACATTCATAGAATCATTCCATGCCTGTTATTCAAATGTAAACAAAATAGCCACTACACAATCACCAGTAAAAAAAACAACCTGCAAACAACCCAACAGTTAGACATGGAATAACACAACATTTATTATAAACTTTAAGTCGGTTATGTTTTCTTTAGTGCTATTTCAGAAGTGCAGCCCACTTCACAACAATTTTGAGATACAAACTTTTTATTTATGTTTTATGCGACTTCTTCTTTGCTACATTATGTTAAATCATGTTTCTTTACAATTGGACATAAAGCAAATGATCGATTACATATGATGCATTATTTTACAGGTTTTAACAATAAATCAAACTAGAAGCTTTAACAAAAGGGTAACATTACTTCCCTTCTTTTCACCCTGTTATTGTAGAGGTGGATCAATACAGTATAGCATCTTGATATTTTCCCGATTTTTACCTGCTGTGTTCAGATATCGGCTCACCCCGACTTCTTGCAGACATTTTACTTGGAGGTTGGTAAGAAAAAAGTCTGCATGAAGTCGAGGTGTAAAATTTGACGGTTTGCGTTCACACATGCAGATGTTGGACTCCCATCAAACAAAATTTTGGATGATCTGAATATCAGCATAGCCAGGATTTGGTTCCACATAGAGAGATTCGGCCCCTTCAACACAACTTGTTCTGGAACTTGACCTGAAATGAACTGTTGCCAACATTCCTGCTCTGTGTGTGTCAGTGTTAATTCAACTCCCAAAGTGTTAAATTTAATTTGTTTATATAATTCTCACGGGTTCCGAGTTAAATTTTGGAAAGTGTTAAAATTTCACTCTCTATTGGTGTTAAATTAGTAACACTCGTAGAGTTATTTTAAGACTCACTAAAGTGCAATTTTAACACTAAAAATGATAGATAGCTGTCATGTCGGCCATCTTTTCCATTCTTTTCTTAATAAACATCAGACAGATTTGTTTTATTTGTCCAACAAATCAGCTGCAAACGATGTTTACAACATTTTAGTCTCCACAGAAGCTGTTGTTGTGGTTTCATCTACCAGTTAACAAATGGTTTTCTTTGGAAGACACTGCAGTTATGTTGGGAAAATGGAAGCTGTAGCATTAGGTCTGTGTGTCAAATACAAGTAGTTGCACCTACTGAGGAAAATACAAACATGAAATTTACCAACAATGTCGTCCATGGTCTTCATCTCTCTGTGCAGGTGAGAACTACTGGGTGTTCGATGCTGAGCGGCAGATCAGAGGGCCGGAGTCCATCAGGTCCTTGGGTCTGTCGGTGTCGGGGATCCAGGCGGCGCTGCGCTGGGGCCACGACTCAAACTACAACACCTACTTCTTCAAGTCCGGCAGCTACTGGAGGTTCAGCCCCCGACAGAACCGGGTCGAGTCTGTGTACCCGCACAGCATGCAGGACTGGAGCGGCATCCCCGACGATGTGGACGCTACCTTCAGGGACGTCTACGGTACAGATCAAAAATCCACACAGTCTTGAGATCCTATTCTTGTTCTGAAGAGATACAGTATTACAATAAAAGCAATAAAAAGGAATCAAATCAATAAAGCAACGAAAGAGATTAAAGCAATAAAGGAAATAAAGGATCAATAAAAACAATGAAAGATGGAAAAGTAAGAATAAGGTGATATAACATTTTAAAAACATAAATAAGAGGCAATAAGAGGACAACATCACATAAAAGCAAGTCTATAAAAGTGAGTTTTAAGAAGAGATTTAAAAGATGTCACTCATGTTGCGAGCCTTATCTCCTCAGGCAGGTTGTTCCAAAGCCGAGGGGCCCTCACGGCAAAGGCACGATCCCCTTTGGTTTTAAGCCTCGACTTTGGAACGACCAGAAGGCCCCCACCTGAGGATCTAAGGCTGCGGGCTGGCTCATATGGTGTCAACAACTCTGTGAAATAGCTTGGAGCCAGACCCATACATGCTTTTAAAGCCACAAAAAAACGGGGGAAATTTATTCTTGCAACTGATTACTTACACAGACCTTCTGTCTTTGAAATCTGTGTTTTCTGTTTCAGGCTATGCTCACTTCATCCGAGGACGGCAGTACTGGAAGTTCGATCCGGTCGGGATGAACTCGTTGGAGGGTTACCCTCGCTACGTCGGCATGGACTTCTTCGGGTGTAGAAATGTGTGAATCTTTGTGGAGAATCAGATGAACTGATTTATAAATGAAGAGGAGTTTTTGGAACACAGACGTTCGTGTTTTCATCCAGAGGACGAGACGTCTTCCTTTAAATCTGTTTATGCTTTACTCCATTTATTAATGCTCAGATGAATTACACGTTCTTCTCAGGAAAACCAAGGTATGTTTCCTCAGACCGGCACCTCCTGTGCAGCTGTACTCATATTTATTTTGCACATTTTGTCACCATAAGGCTGAGATCTGGGCCCTGTATTCACTGATGTAAACTCCTTCTCACTTCCTGTCTCTGAGCCTGAATTGAGCTTTCAGACGGGACAGCACAGTCTTAAATGTCTTACTCCATGTAGTGAATGTTTCCCCTTAAACTGTTTCTTTATTTTCATCATGCATGGACTCCCTGATCCACACTGAGAGTTTGAAGAGTGACATCAAACATGAAGCTGCAGGAGGAAGATTATTACATTAGCTGCTGTACTTTTGTTTCATGCTGTAACTTTAAACTTGACTGGTGATACTAAAGCAGAAGAGCTTGTCCCCTCCAGTGAAGCTCACTGTTTCGATACGCTGTGTTGGAGCTTATTGCAAACAAATCTGCAAGCTTGTGTTTTATTTGCTCTGCAGGTGTTTCTGGTCCCTCAGCCTGATTCAGACTGAGCCAATTGTAGGAAGGTGAGGTACTTTCATAAACAATTAGGGTGGTTGCCGCGGCGTAAGAATCTGCTGTCATGTCTGTATTAAAGAAACTCGACGGTAGTTTATGTCACCTCCAAATGCTAAGTGTTGGCCACTAAATCATGTTATGCCAAACATCAAAGTTGGAAGAAGCTACCTACACTTGCAGCCTTTTGCTAAGTCTCAAATTTGACTGGATTGAATTGTTTTGACGTTACCAGGCAGGACGATTGTGTCTAATGAAGGCAAACACTTGACTGTTGACGTCCAAAGATTTAAAGGTCTGCTTTTACATATTTTGGGTCTGAATGACTAAAATCGTTCCCGTAGAGGTGTTCAGCCTGCAGCGGTGAAGCGGGCTGTAATGGCTGCAAAGTAATCCTGGATCGATAAAAGTGCGTCCACTATGACAGTGTCTGACAACATTACAGAGATAGACTTTTGTTGTCAAGGTAAGATCCTTTTTAATTTAACCAGAAACAGACATTACATCACTCTCTTTAAGGCCACCAGACTCCATTGACAAAAACAGTAATCTTCCTTGCAGAGGATGGGAGTTTTGGCGCCTGCTGAAGCCATAGGTTAGTTTGTTTGTGTTATTGTGTGACTTTGGTGTTTGACAGTGTTAGTTCTGCTCCGTCACAACACAATAAGTCACACAAACTTTGTATTTGCATTTATATTTGTGCAAATTGATCAAAAGTACAAGGATTCATTAAGTACAGATATACATGACATCTTTCCTCGTGTAGCTTTAGATGTTTCTACTTTTCTTCCCTGATAAAAATCCTGCATTTCATTCAGACTCTGACAGAAACGCGGCATTCAGGGGAAGAAAAGGTGATAACAACCTCCCTGTCATGTGCAGATGTCACTCTCCAAACATGATGGTGAGAGGCTCTCTGTGTTGGTAAATCACTCACCCGCCGGCAGGCTCCTCTGTGGCTCCAGGGCGCCATCTATGTGCAGCAGCGTCATCCTGCAGGAGAAGTGTGGTGTTTCCTCAGAATATTTTATCATGAAGTCATTATCTACATTAAAACATGGTGCTCTATTCAGGTAGATCAGTGTGATGCATTCAGGGACAACAGCTGCCGCGTGGATCAGCGGTTCTCAACACAGTCAGTTCTAAACAGATAGCCGATAACCTGTTTCTGCTCATCAGGCTGTTTTTATGAATTAATAGACGATTCTGAACCACTGGACTGAACTGTCTGTGAAGTTGTTAAATTTAGCTCCATCTTGCACAGATACAGTAAAACGCTGCTCTGAAATTGATGCATCAGTGTTAAAAATCTTTTAAAGATCCATCAGCCAGAGTTGGCGTCTTTCTACAAGTAGTTCAGTTACTTGAAGCATATTTAGCTGACAAATCATTTGTACTTTTATGTTTCGGACTTTTGGAGGCTCTTTACACTGTTTGTACTTGTAGTTGAGTAACAGATCTTCCACCTCTACCAGGGCATTAAAAGATCTCATCGACCCGTGATAACTCATATGGCGACCTCTATGTGGGTCGTGGTACCCAGGTTGAGAACCGCTGTTCCGTCTGATGTGGCACTTCCTCTGCCGCGTCCCTGCAGCACTTAAAATGTGAAGGCTCAGTTCAGACTGTCGTGTTCTTCAGGTGTTCGTTTTTCTCAGTGCAGGACGCTGACGAGTCGACTTCTTTAAGTGTTAATCAGTGACTGCTTTGAAAGAATATTTATACACAGACATCTTCGGTAAAGTTTGTTGTACAGACATGTTTTGATTTTTTTACTCATATGTAACCGTACCCTGTATGTTGATAATATTTGTACTTTCTAATAAAACCGTAACATTTCTACCAAACTGCCTCTGGAGACATTAAAGCCGAAGATGCTAAAAGGAAACTGATCATTTAAAAACAAACTCTTTTATACTCAATTCAAAGATTGCTTCTTAAATGCTTTTTCACTTACCGCCATTAAATCTTTGTGCTAATATAAGAAAAATATGTCCATCAAAACTTGTATGATACTGAAATAGAAATCAGTCCCCTTTCCAGCGAAATCAGAATAAGTTTCTAAATATTTCTGATAAATAACGGGGTCAGGGTCAGGGTTAGGGCTGCCGTCCCCGGCCTGCTAGAGTCGCTCCTCGTCTTTTATTGTACTCGATTTTTTGGAGCTGTCTGGCACTATAATTTCCTTCTTGATTGATAAAGTAATAATCTTATGTTAAATATCAATTCCTTTTTATCACAATATCTCATGTTGCCTACAGAAATTAAGTTTCGGCAGAAAAAACAAAATTTAAAAATGCTCTTCGATGTCTAAAAATTACATTTTTTGCAGTTGAGATCATAATTAAATAGACTGAATTAAATGTTGTTGTTTCACTTCAATTTTATTTATCTACTTTTTTGTTGTCCAATTGTAATTACCATCTAATTTAAAGAATGTCAGTTATTATATTATTATTATAATAGTTATGGACTAAATCCCACTGAGATTACAGGTTAAAATGTCATCACAACAATAAATGTGTACAATAAATATCAGTAACTTCTCAATGACATTTCTGCATCTGTGTTACAGTCACAATAATGTGTTAAAGCTCAGTGTGTGTGCTGTGAGAGATGTTAATGTTAATGTTAATTGGTGAGAGAATCTGATTGGCTGATGCTGTGAGAGTGGGCGGGGCCTGTGAGAGTTCTTTATGTCCCTGTTTGGAGGGATTATATTGACTGCATCCTTTTAAATCAAAACACGTGTAAATACCTAAAGATCATTAACGTAACTCATTTGAGGGTTTGTTTACATAAAAACAAACAAAAAACAGATTTTATCCATGTAGTTTACAAACAAATCTCAAGATGATTTGGTAAATAAGTGGAGATCTTGAGAAAACAACCAGAAATGAGTCGTTATCACTGGAAAAGGAGGTAAATAAAAAGTATGGATGCATGTCCTCTTAGGGCTTCCGTACCCTGTCACTGTTTCACTTTTATATTGAATGGTTTAGGGTTAAATATCAAATATTTGTGCTGCATGAATGTGTATGTTTCATTTTGAGGTTGGGGTTTTTAAAATTACTTTCTACACTATCGGCTAGTTGAATCTACGCAGTGCAACATAATCTTTAAAAGCATTATCATGTGTTTTGTGACGATGCATTTTAGTAGGAGAGATTTTAAAGGAAAATCTAATTAGTTTATCACGTTATTATTCGAGATAAATTGTTTTACCTGCACAGGAAGGGGATCAAAACTATAAGAAATAACTAATAATAATAAAACTGCAGAAAATGGAAATATTCAGGTGTAGTAGAATTACTTTAAGTTGGTACTTGACCTCTAAACAGCAGCTTGTGTACCTGCAGAGTCTTTCTAATGATGCTCAGCAGTTTGCAGCCCTCTTCACATTCCAGCTTAATGACACGTCCTGCGTCGGTTCACCACAGACGTCCCCCTGGGCTGTTGTGAAACGGTCAGCGTGCAGCTTTACGAGGTTTCCTGGAGCCGTGTTATGTTTCAGTTGTAAATGCAGGTCTATGAGGACTAATTGTGCTGTAATATCAGGAGAGGACAGTGTTCAGTGTGTTATTACATGGTCAGCTGAAATGAAAGGAATGTGATAGCCTGGCTTTTATTCTGAAAGGGTCAAACACTTGGTAAACAATAACACCAGTCCTGTAAACATGTCTGCCTCCCTGAGATGTCTTACATTAATGTTTCAGTCGCTGGTTTTAGGACTTTATATTAAATAATGCTCTGATTTTAGTAGTAAATGCATTTTCAGGTTTGTCTTTTTGTGAGGCTGAAATGTGCCGTTATAGTTTTCCTGACTGTTACAAACTAAAGTTCATGTACGGAAGCCCATTTCTACAGAAGCCCTAAGTGGACATGCATCCATACATTTTGTCCTTGTTTTCTCGAGATCTCGACTTATTAATCTCATTATCTCGAGATATCAAAGCTGGTTTTCTTGTGATAACGTGATAACTTTGTGTCGATGTATAAAACAGAACAACAGGCTGCTCACTGTGATGTCACAGAGCAGGACGTGCTGCGGTCGCCCACACTGATGAGGTCAGTTCAGCCTGTTTCTGTTTGTTTGGTGCTTTTGCAGCTCTGAGGATACGAGTTATGATCATGTGACGTTACGGTGTTGCATTCGAGATCTCGATAAAACCATAAATCACAGAAAAAAAGGGTAAATAAAATGTTCGGAACCCTAACAGCCAGTTATCATGTTGCATATGTGGTATAAACAGGCCTCTATAAGCGGACAAAAATGCAGGATTTAATCGGAGCAGAGGCATGTCATTCAAAAGGTGCTTTTGGTCTTATTTAAGAAATGCAGAGAGGTTTTTGTCGGGCCATGTTTGAGTACCGTCCCCTCAGAGTAGAGGTCTGCAGCTGGACCTCAGAAGTCAGGATGCAGACGCAGACACAGAATGTGGATTAGTGGAGCTCTCAGAAGATGCAGAGATGAGTGAAGATGTGAAGAATGACCTTAAAGTCAGGAAAATTAATATTCAATGTACCAGGGTATCTTAGAGTTTTGTGGCTCTGACACAAACATTTAAAACACACTGAAGAGAAACAATCTAAGAAAGACTCTGCAGCTGTGTAAAAGAAGTAAAATGTTACAGCAGCGTTGCCTCTCTGTGTCAACAGGGTCAGAGGAGAAACAAAGCAGCAGCACTGACCCTGAACTCCCTCCCTGCTGTCTCTGCTGCTGGTTCACAGAGCTGCCGATGGTCTTTAACCCCCTCAGAGCCGTCTGCACACGCTGCTCTCTCGCCTGCTTCCTTTGACTTCAGCAAAACACGAAAACAAATCTCTGGAACCCGACAAGAAAACACAGTCTGCATCACACTTCATGACAGAGCACTGCTGAGAAATATGAGTCACAGCTTTGGCCAGACTGAAGTGGGTCAACATCGAGAAACCACAGTAACATCATTATCGGACACAAACATCAGTGTGGGGAAAAGCTGAGATACAAACTGACATTTAAATAAAGAATTAGGAAATGTTTGTTTAATGTGATTAATCTGTTTTTTACCTTATTAAGGTCGAGTACCGAAACGTTGCAAGGTATTTTTTACAAGTTAGATAGTGTGCTGGAGTCAACTTTTAAATGCCTTAATCTTCAGAGAAATTCACCGAGCTCACATGATTAAGCTATTAGACTGCACATTCAGCAACTGCACACAAGCTGTGTTTAAAACCCCCAAAGAGCCACAGGTCTGAACCTGACGCGAGTCATCTGGTTGTTTATGTAGACACAAGAATAAAAGTCTGCAGTCGTGCCAGCAGCTCTGCAGGTACTGAAGGAGTGAGGCTTGGACCTGACAGTGGCGCTAAAGAAATAATCAGAACATTATTATAGAGTTTAAATACATCCTAAATGGAACATGAATGTTTGTGTCAAATTTTGTTGGAATCCTTCAAATAGTTAACAAGATATATGATCATGAACGTCATGGTGGCGTCAGAGGAAAAGTCTGAGGATATCCAAAACGTGTCTGTCAGATCATCTGAGGAGGACTTTTACATTTGATGGCATTCTTAAGAGATGTCGACATGTTTTAATTTAGGAAGTTATACACTTGCAGGACTAAATGGCCCTTTTATTTTTTTCAAACACTAACATATTTAACAGAGTTGTGCACCGTCTTCAATAAAACCATCTTTGGTAGCAGCCTAGAGTTATGGTTTGTGGTCAGAAATTGCCACGTAAGATTTTAGACTATCACTTGCTAAAGCTGGTAATCTTTTAAAGTATTAAGCTTTAATTAAAGATATAATCTCAAAGATTTTCATGTAAAGAAATGTCTGTTAAGTCTCTATCTCTGAATGAGGTAACACAATAGTGACTGAGCCCACTGATGAAAGCCTTTGCATTTGCAGTATATAGTATTATTATGGGCTGGGTGTCTGTGGCGGCGCCCAGTTAGTGACGCGTTTTCCATCAGCCAGCAGTGGTTGGTCTGCCAGAGAGGGTAGGCGGAGCTAAGCGGCTGCTTTTCCGCTCTCTGCAAGTGTTGCGAGTAAACAGTAATCTACTATAGCTGAACAAACAAAGAAAAGATGGATGACTACAGATACAACTTCAACAAGAAGTGAAAATCCAAAGAAGAAGAAACAAACTCGACGCTCAGATGAAGCAAACAGTCTGAAAAGGAAAGCGACCGTCAGCCAGGAAAATCAAGAGTTACAACCGGAGCCGACCGTGGACGTCTGGTTACCTGAGACGTATGCTTCTGCTATTGCCTTTTATCGCCACAAGGTGCTGCCAAATAGAACGAAACTGAGAACTTCGAGATTATCACTTTAAGATTTTCCTCTTTTAAAGTACATTATCAAAAAGTAACGTCAGTCTGCTATAAAAACCGTCTTTAAATGAGGACAACATTACATCAAGCTCTTTCACTTTTTTTTATTTTGTAAGAATTATTAAAATGTACAAAAAGACAACAAATACAACAGAACAATATATTATCTGAGCCTGGCTGTGTGGCCTTCTTCTCCCTCTGTGGTCATTAAAGAGAGTCAGTGGTCAAAGTGAGGGAGCAGCTTCTCCAGCCGGGGTTGGGGGGGAAACAGGAAGTAGGAGGGACATTTTCTACTGTGGGGGCTTTTTGTCAAACAGAACATAATATTAACATTAATAATAAAAATAAAAATGAGAGCCCGGTCAGGCAGAAAAGACATCTGTCGCGCAGTGATGGAGGGAAATCTTTGCTGCAGGTGCTGACAGAGTCATACCTCAATCCGACGAGCAGCGGTCCTGCAGGGGGCGCTGCAGCTGCGTCTTCTACCAGGCAGGTGCCGTGTTCGCCAGTCGCCTCATTCGCCTGTCGAACAAACGGAAACAGAGCGTCAAAAAAACAAAAACACACACAGACATAAACTTAGGACTGATACAGACCTGAATGTGGGACTGAAGCTGCAACTTAACCGTTTTTTGCAGTCCATGAGACTCGCACATAACCTGCACGTTTCTGCTACAAAACTAAAACAGTCTTTCAGCTGTATCACAGATTTAATTTTATACTATTAAACCACATGAGCTGGACATGAAAACCGCTGACAACCAGCAGCACTGTTCTCCACCATCCAGCTGACACTCACCTCGTGTTTCTGTCCTGATCTCTGATCTTCTTCTCCATCTCTGCGTCTGTCAGGGTCTCCAGCAGGGGGCACCACTGATCAGCATCACCTGTGTTTCTAATGGCTATCTCCACCGTGGGCAGCGGGTTCTCACTGCAAAACACCAAGAACAAGAACAGAAACACGTGAGTACGATGATGTTTACTTCAGACCAGCACAGGTCTTCAGCAGCTGCAGGTTCAGTTGGTTTTTTTTTCTGCTCTTGTGACGCAGATCGGATGTGTTCTGAGTCAAAGTGACGCCTGGAGCCACTGAAGAGGAAACATGAAAAACAAAAACCTGACATGTTCTTCTTTACAACAGCTAAAAGTTACAACATGTTGATAAGCTCCTGACTCGGCTGACATTTTTGGAAACATGGCGATGAAACGGAAACATGAATGAAACTCAGAAAAACAAGCGTGAGAAGTGAAGGAAAATATCCGATCGGAGTTTTTGGAACTTTATTCATGTGACCATCTGCGTGGGTATAAAGTTACACCCTCAGTAAATATAAATGAACATGAGAAAGGATTCCTCTGCTACAGCTCTGATGGCTGACTGTCAGTTTGAGCATAAATCCTGATCCTTTCCAAATAAGCAGGAAGAACACCACACGTCTTTCAAAAAAAAAAAGCATTTATGGGGCTGTTTAACATTTTCAGGATTGTGGTGATGGGTCAAAGGTCAAAGTTATACACACACATTTCACATTATAAAGTGGAAAGCTGGAATATCCCAGAAAAAGTTTGAGCTCAGCTGAGGCATACGGCTCTCAGGAACAAACTCCTAATATTCACAGTGGATTCAAAGATCAATTATAAATAATTAATAATTAATACAGTTTTCAGTTTCTTTGGAGATTTTCTGGAAACTTGGTCCATATTTGAACCTGGATGAAATCTGACTTTTAGGAAAGAATGCATCAGTTTGACCACCGTACCACATGAATGTGATGCTTATTAGCAAATCTTCAGAATCAAACTAGATGTTGGGGAAATGTTGGACTTAGTGGGTAAAACGAGATCTGGCACTGGATAGTATTAAACATAAAAATGACATCCAGGACACAAAGTGTTCTGATGTGTGTGTGTGAGTCGGTACCTGAAGGCGTACGTCCTCTGGTGCCAGCTCAGCTGACCGCGGATGCTGTAGGCGATGGTGGTGACAAACTCGCCCCCCAGGCCGAGCTCGGAGCACAGCTTCAGGGCAAACTTCTCTGGAGAGTTCTCCCTCTCAGACATGTCCCACTCAAACTGGTCCACCAGAGAGATGTTCCCCACGTGGATGTTCAACTGGAACACAAACACATTCATTACTCACTGATAAATGACACGTCTGCACCACATGTATCACATATTAAAGATGCTCAGTGTGAGCTGTTTGCAGAGCAGTGTCACCTTGATGATGACCCTCTGGTCCGCCTGGTCCTCCAGGATGCTGTCTGTCGGGTACGACTCGATCTGCTGTCGGATGGCCGAGGCGATGGCGGGGACGAAGGCCAGAGGGTTGAGGTCCAGGTCGTCACAAAGGATCTCAGCGAACATCTCAGGCGTCATCAGCTTCTCTGGAAGTTTCAGAAGGAGAAATATTTAGTTTGGGCTCAGTGGATGAAGTCTTTGCTTTGGCACGTTTCTATGAGGGGTAAAGAAGTGGTGATTACCGTTCATGTTCCAGGTGAAAGCGTCTCTCAGCTTCTGTCCCTCAATCTCCATGTCCAGACGGATCGGAACCAGAACTTCAGACTGAGTGGCGTTTTCGTGGATCACCGCTGGATCGTGGTCGTCAAAACTGAGCAAGACCAAACACACAGGGTCAAAACTTTCAGACAGCAGATACAATTAAACACAGCACTGGCTGCACACCTTAGATGTGCATCTATAAAAACAGGAAGTCGGTCTGCTTGACAGATAACTTAAAAAATATTAAAGCTTCCTGTGTCAGGTAAGAAAAGGACTACAGGTTAGAACTCCAGGTGTAAAAGTGCCTTTAAAACAAAGACAGATAATAAAACAACACAGAGCAGAGCCCTGACAACCTATTTACAACTTCTACCAGAGAACTGAAAAGATCCAATCAATCAAATGTTTAATTATCAGTGGTTGAATACAAAGTGGGAAATATTTACTCCCAAAAAAATGTGATAAAAACCCAAAACAAAGTTGATTTTCTCACGTTTTCACAGTGCAATGCTTCCCCTTTGATGAATGAGGAAAATCACAGTTCTGCTGCACTTTTAACATAAAATGTTGATTGTTCCTTAGTGTCCTAAATCTCAGTTAACCTTCCACTGCAGACTTAACTGCTGAGTGTTTGTTATTTAGGAAATATTGAATGTCTGAAGGAGGGAGAGACTCACCAGAGTGGGAAGGTCCTCTTCTTGTCTCGGCCCAGGCGGCTGCGGTTGATGGTGGTTGAACACGGCACGGCGTCCAGGTGGTGAGAACTGTTGGGCAGCGTGGGAACCCACTGGCTGTTCCTCTTCGCTTTCTGTTCCCTGAAGACAGACAAAGACATGTGGATACGTCAGAAATACTACACAGACTAAGTGAATTTACCACAATAAAGAAGTCAAGTTTAACTCTCATAAACATCTCAGACTTCTGCTTTTACAGGTTACATTTTACTAACAACGGGGTAATGTAATTATTACTACAGGATCCCTGTTTCCATAATTAGTGAGGTCAACTTTTCATGCACACCCAGTACTCACTACTTAGTCCCAGTTGCTGAAAATAATCAGGCCAAATCTCTTTTTCAGCTTCTAGTTTAACTGTATTTCCATATCTGTCATTTTATAATCTCTTAGAAATAAGATACCTCCTTTCAAAATGATCAATAACATTGTAAAGACAGTACTTAACCATCTGTATTCCTGTTTGAACAAAGATTTAAGAAGTGACTGTGGCAGAGCTACCTGAGGTAGGCGGGGGGCTCAGTGCTGATGGAGACAGCTTTGTACTTCTCATCGTTTCCGTCGAGGATCTCCTCGACCTCCGAAGCCTTCAGCAGAGTCACACTGGTGGCCAGCTGAGTGTAGCCATGATCTGAGAGACAAGAACAAAGAGTTAAATCAACACACAGACTTAAAGCCATTTGACTGATCATTCTGTATCCTCCTTTAACTGACCGTGTGATGACTCTACTATCTTCTTCCGCTCCTCTACTGATGCAAGTTTCCTCCATAATGACGGGTATCTTTTATACAGGGAGCCTCTGAACATGCGGAGGTAGTTTCCCACCTGCACACACACACACACAGACACAGACACAGACACACACACACACACGGATTAATAATCATCAAAGTAATAATCAGCATCTGAACAACATGATGTTAGTTACTATATAAGAATATAAAATAAAGATAAGAAAACAAAACAGAAACAACACAAATCTATAAAACTCAATTTTAATAAATAAAAAACCTTTATCACAATAATATTTGTATTTCTTTCATTGTGCTGCCTTACTTTTTTTCTGGCTTATTCTGAAATCCAGTATGCTGTTAATAGCAAGTTAATACTATTATGGGATACAGGCTTTATCAGCTATTGAACATTGCAAATGCAGTAAAATTAGGTCAGTTAAAGCATGTAGATTATACGATGACACATATTTGCGGTGTTGACCCATTAAATTACAAATGGTAAGATTTTTATAACACATACTTTATTGTATAGCTGTGCTAGCTAGCTACGAAAATTGAATTATTAAATTATGTAACCGATTTTTATACGTATTACCTATTCACAACAGTTTCTGCATATAGCTGTAGAACTTCTGTGGCCCAGTTACAGTATATATACTGGTTTAGTGTGGAAGTAACGTTACAGCTAACATATTGCATGAGAAAGAATGTACTAATATTTTAAAAAACATTATATTTCATGTATTTTAGCAGGTATGATGCTAACAATTATAATATGCCGTATGGTAGTTAAACAACGCCGAAAAGGCAGCTTCGGTTTGATTAGCACTGTATATAAACATCGTAAGCTAGCTAATTGTGTAACGTTATCCAAAATCGGGGGGAGTTCTGAAGAAGGACGTACATTTTTGGGTCAATTTTAACTAAACTAACATACAGATTATTAAGTTTTTTTCTTTGAGAGTATTCCCACTTAATTCAACAATAAACTCAAACAAATGAATGACTCCTCGAGCGCTGTCCTTCTCATCTAGCATTGTTAGCTGACTGCTAGCGGACCGGCTGCCAGGTTAAACGATACATTTCTACCTTTTAAGTTAGTCATTCAAGGAAAGTTTCTTTAAAAAGGTGAAATACTAACCTCCGATCCGATCATGTAAAAGTCTCCATCCTCCTCGAGTTGAAATTTGACCGGTTTTTGTCCAAACGTCTTGCTAAGCGCCATACTGAAATGAAATAACAAAGCTTTGTGCGAGTGCGCAAGCGCGAGTGACAGGAAGGTCCTGTCGCTAAGAGATGACGTTGTGCAAAAATATGAAAAATATCTATCGTTACTGTCAAGAATCTAATTTTGAAATAATACATTATTTTCAAAGAACAGTAAGTTCGAGTTTATTTTAGGCAGTGTAAACAAAATATTTTTTTGAAAATCTAATTATTTTTTAAATAAATACAACAGTTACAAAACTAAGGCACTACATTTAAAGTGACATAACACTGAGGCCCGGTAGGATGAAGAAGTATCTTAATAAATGGCCTTCAGAAACAAGTTATACTTCTTTTCTAAATGTCATATTTCAGTTGTATTTTCTCCACATTTATCTGACAGCTGAGTTACTTGTTATTTTGCAGATGGGAACTACTTCATACAGTTTATTTAGCCACTTGAAAGTATATAAAACAAGTAAAATGATCAGTACCACAGTCATGTACTATATCATAATGCTACTTTAATGTAAATGTATCAATTTTAATAAAACTTATCATAATTTTTTTATTTATTGCTTGCTATTTTGAATATCCATCATAATCTGCACCCAAAATGTTGTTCTATTTTTAAGTATTTTGGGGGCATTTTATTAATCTATTTGTCACATAAGTTTTCTCCTGAAATTTTTTTTTTTTTTTTAAACCTGCCAAAAGTTCCATCATATCCTAAGTCTTTACATATTACACATTCATATTTAAATTATTATTCTGCTTAGAATGTCTGATTATGATATTTAAAGATACATTTTTGGAATTATGTGTAACATCCAAATGAATTACAAAATCTTATTTGAACTCTCTGTGTCTGTCAAATGAAAGACTTGATTTGACTTAATTTAACTTTTCTCATTATGGAGATTAATACGCAGTGCTTTGCCAGAGTACAATTTACTCTCATTTCCATAATCTTAACACCAAGGAGGAAAAAAGAAAAAGAGAAGAGTTGTTTTCATTTTATAAACTTAATGTTTATTCGTATATACATGAATATATTAATCTATAACCAAGAAAGGAGAGAATGTACAATGCAAATCAAAATCTCTATATACAAATCAATAAATAAACAAAGACAACCAAGGACAGTTTAATTCTACATGGGTTTGTGTTCTTGGGAAAAGTAGGAAAATTAAAACAAAGCAAAAGACTGCAGTTAGAAAAAGTTCTTAAATCCTTTTGTTAAAATGGAAAATGGCACCCGAGCACAGTTCAGGGGAAACGAAACAGAAACAAATAATAAAAAAGTAATTTAAAAACACACACACCACGCCAGCTGGTTTCCAGTTTTTTTTTTCTTGTAAACGCAGCCTTTTTGTTCAAACTCGCACAGAATCAGGTCAAATCACAAAAGGTACGTCATTGTCAACACGGGCTACGACGACACACAGACCAGTCCAACATCAACCTCATCGAATTCATTTCAAGTTCCACTCAAGTGCACAGAGTTGTCAGAGACACACTCGAAGGAGAGACGGAGCTGCTGCAGAAACAATGCCGATACTGGAAACAACAGGGAGCGGACACATTCTTTAATTAACGGCCTGTAATGAACATTTTTATTCCAACCAAACTCAACAGAGTAGAAATGGATGTTGCGTTCAAGGGATGCTTGGAAAAGTGATAAGCTGTTTTAAGAAATCACTAAGAAACAAGCTGGTTTTTAAAGATAAGTTGGTTTTGAAGGATGATTACTCACACTTAACCAGTTGGTTATTTGCATACATATTGGTTGCATACTGTCTCTTTTTATATTGGCTATTTATTATAAAACAGTGGGCAAAAAAGCTCTACACTGCTCCAATGTATGTTCCAATTGCTCTCAATGTTTGTGTTACTGCTTTGTTCGATTTTCACTAAAGAGAAAATGATTTTCACGTCAGACGTGAGGAAAACAAAGATATCTCAAATTTTGGTGCAAAAAAATTTAGCACCAATGGGAGGAAGTATACAGTGATGTTCATCACTTTCACATCATAGTCTTAAAAACGTCTAATACAGTCCTAAAGCGTTCAAGTGAGTGAGATTCTTTGTGTCCTAATTCGGTCAGAATATTGCTGTTCAGTGAACGCACCTCAGCTGTCGAGTTTGGTTGGAATAAAAACCTGATTTATGGTTAAAATCTGCTGGTTTCGATGGCAGAGACGCTCCAGTTTTAAATACTTTTAAACCTTGCAGCCATTTGATCCTTAAAAAACATTAAAGACGACATTTAAACGTAAAAATGGAGGATTAAAGTGTTTCTACAACAGCTTCATCTGCAGCTCCTGACAAACATCTTCGCTTCAAGTTTCTATTTCTCCACAGGGAATCGGGTCCAGACATCAGAGTGTTCTCACCCTTTTTTTTAGTTTCCAGAAAAATGCAACAACAGTAAACATACAAATCATTATTTTCTCACTGTGAAAGGCAGAGGACTCGTCTGTTAAAAGCAACCTTTTCTCTCTTTCCTTGTTATTTTTGGCACATGTAGGGGTCAAGCCTGTTTCCTTCGCTGCTCGCCAACAAGAGGAGCGAGGGGTGGATGTTCACTATGACACCATTCAGGGGGGACATGACGTTATTATCTTTTTTAGTTCACAGTGCTCGACAACAGGCAGAGTGAAAGGGTCAAAGGTCACAGTGTTCAACAGCGAAGGATTTCACGAACAACATCCACGACAGCCGGACGACGTGCCTCCTGACGCTCGTCATCATATTGCTTTCGCAGGGTTTTATCTTTTGGAGGGGGGAGGGGCGATTCATTCATTTGATCGATAAGAGAATTATGAACTTCATGCAGGCGGAAAATAACAAAACAAAGGCAACACATGGTCGCAGTGCAGTCCAGGCCAGTTTAGTGTTTTGTTGCGGTGATATGAAGAAGTCAGGAAAAATCCAACCTTTGATACTCAATCACAAAGTGGTTAAGGTAAATGCTCTTTCCATTGATAAGGGATATCCTACATTTCCCAGCATGCTATGCAACAGCACTCAGAGAAGGGGTGCTATTAATTAAAATGACTGTTTGCTCAACCCAAATCATGGCCTACTGAACTCAGGTCAAGCTTTGGATTTCTCCAGATGTTGAAGCAGGAACGTAACGTTGGAGGGACAGTGTTAATGAGCATTTAAGAGTGTAAACGGTATTTCTTTCAGCCTTCACAAAAAACACAAAGAAACAGTAAGAAATGCATCAAATAGCCTTTCTTACCTGCTCTAAGAAAAGCTACAAACGTTAGCTTGTAGGGCTAACTAGCTTACGACCTAAAGTAGCAGTCACATGTTACTTTTTGACTGAGTAACAAACTAGAAAACGTTTGTATTTTTAAAGATCACGATAAAGAAAGGTCCTGTTCACAGCTGTCCCACAGTGTGTGGGAGCTAGTCCTGGATGCTAAGCTAAAGCTAACACAAGCTACATTAATTCAGTCATTAAATCTGTAAGCAACAATGACAAAACATACGAGGCTAGATTAAAGTTTGTAGATGCTTTTGTCAAATGTTTTGGGACTCAATGTTTAAGAGATATTACGATGCGATTTCTGACACCTTCCTCTCTGCACGCTGCCATGACATGTGACCTGAGAGACCAGGAAGCTTTCAGCAGCTACAGGGGTTCGGGTTTAGCCAGCTGTCCATAAAACAGCAATAGCAATTTAACAGTGAGTGTCGAGAGCAAGCAGAGAGACACAGAAAATAATCCCTTTAGAAACGTCTGTTTTGTCACTGTTAAATTTCTCAACAATGTGAAGCCACAGAAATACGAGAAAAAATGGACCCCAAAATGGAAAGTGCATCACCAAAAACAGCTCCTTTTAAACCTGTGAGAAGGTGTTTCATGTTGGATTTTTCCTTTAAAGAAACGGATCACGGACAGAACAGAGAAGAGAGAGAAGTGAGTTCCCTTGTGCAGTTGGCAGCATCACCGTCATTCATCTGGGCTCCTCCGACTAAACCTCCATGTGTGAGAAGTTTCTCTTTGTAAGAGAGAGGCCGAGCCCAGAGAGGAAAGACTCTGCTGTCATCACCCGCACGTAAAACCTCAGCCGACACAGCAAGAAAAAACGTCCTGCAGGATAAATCAGCCGGACTCGTCGGTGTGCCTCTGAAACACACACGCCTGTCATGGCACATTTGGAAAAGTGTTTACAGATGGATATGAAGCCGCCATGTTGGAAGAACTAAATCTACCTCTTCTTCCTGTGCAGTGGACCGGTCCAAACAAAACATCCGTTTGCTGTTACAGAAAATGTTGAAGTGGTTCTGGGAGTTTTTGATTCTTATTTTATTTAGTTAATTCTTTATTTATGCTTGTTGATGCCAGAGTTTCTCTCCTGCAGTATTGTGAAGAACACAAAGATCTTCAGGGCGGTTAGCCACATAGAAAATAGACAATCTGAGTGTTTGTGTCTTAGAAGATCAAAGTTTTGTTTCTGAGTCTTCTTCTAATGAATAAATACTTAATTACCTTTTTGCAATAATAACAAACAAATGTAATTATATTTAATATTTTTAAGAACTTTAAAAATATTCATGGACAGACTTTGAACAATCACTTCATTAATGGATTACTGCATCATCGCAGACGCTGTAGTTTAAGAGGTTAATTTTTAGACACAAATACTTTGATCTCTTGTTACAGCTTCTATAAATAGGCTTCCATACGATGGACGTTTTGAAACATAAGCTAGAATTTTCTGCAAACAGCAAACACGACATTAAAACGTCTCACCGTGCAGGTAGGAGGAGATGCTTCTGTCGTCTTCCAACATGGCGGCAGACAGGAAGTAGAGAAAGCAGAGAAGCGCAGCTGGAACGACATCTTCAGAAGAATAATCAGCAGCACCATATCAGAGCAGAGAGATGCAAAAACAATGTACAAAGCAAAATAAAGAAGTGTTGATATTGTGACGAGTCTTTAACAAAACCTCACGGTCCGTTTGAAAGAACACACTGCACAGGTGGTGTTAATGATATATACACTTTGTTTTCAGCTCGCTCCTTCTTCTCTCCGCTCTCTGTCCCGGTCGAGTGCGATGGAAGGACGGCCACATCCTTCAGCGTGTAGTGGTTACCATTCATTAAGAATAACAAAAGAAAACAGTGGCATGTGATTCATGGCTGTTCCCGCAGGATTCAGACTCTCCTTTTCACACGACTCAGCCTTTTTTTTTTGTAACATGGCAGCGTTCAGAAGTTAAAATCGTCCCTGCACGTGCGCTGGTGTCAAAATGCTGAAGTGAATCCCAGCGTCCGAGTGCGGAGAGTTCAACGCCGCGGTCCCAGAAACACCGTCGACATCAGGAGACCCCTCAGGGGCGACACGGTAAAGGCGGCGGTACACTCACAACAAAAGTTCCCTGAAAAATAGAAACACATTCGAAACACCCAGCTGTTCACACGCCTGTGCTCACACGCCTGTGCTCACACGTCTGTGTGCACCCGCTGCGGCTTCGTTTGTTCGTTTATGTACACTCCGTGCCAGGAGGGGGCGGCGTGAGGACTGAGGGGGATGAAGGCTGCAGAGGGAGTTTAAAAAAAGTTTTATCGAAGGTGCAAAACTCCTCTGGTGAACAAAAGTCTTTAAGAGCTGAACGAGTGATGTTTAGATGTAAACAGTTGTAAACAAAAACCAGGAAATGAAAAGGATCTGCCTCTCCACCAGCTGACACGACCACAGACGTGACATTTCAGGCAGAGCGGAGGCTGGTGGAGTCTGACCAGTTCATCCAAAACCAACCCAGCTGTTTGTTTTCCCCACAAACAAACGCGTCCTCATTGTTCATGAACTCGCAGCCTTCAGAAACAGCTCCAACAGCTTCTACCTGGGCGACAAACTTGGCCTTTAACGTCCTCGGAGGGTCCTGATGACACGCCAGCTGCTGCTAAGTGCTAAGGTGCTCCTCTGCTTCCTGATAATCCGCAGAAAGGTTGCTCGGTCATGTATCTCCTCTGGCGTCCCTCTAACAAAACTCAGATACTCCGGGTTAGTTTGCCTCCAACAGACCCGAACACAAATGTTTCTTCTGAGGAGTAAAGAACCAGAGAGGGTTTAAGGGGGTGGAGGGGAGGCAGGAAGTGGTGCGTGTTTGTCCTCAGAAAATCCCTTTGGCGATTTTCAGTCCCTTCTGTTTCATGCGAGGCAGCGTCGAACTGGCCACGTTCTTGGCCCGCACCGGACGGGCCAGGCCGCGCTTCTTCAGCACAAAGTCGTAGTTGGCAGTGGAGTTCATGGCGTAGAAAACGTTGGCGTTGTCCGGGATCCGGAGCTCTACAGAGAGAGGAGAGAGAGAGAGAGAGAGGGAAGAAACAAAACACAGTCAGGAAACTCTTCTGACACCATGTTTGAGTTTAGAATTCATAGAGACGTTTGGAGACCTGTAAGTCCCAAATCTTTAGATTCGAAATGAAGACTAATCTACAGAATTAAAGATAACAAGAAGAAACCATAACCAGATAACAACGTGTGTGCACCTGTTGTCTTTGGGCTCATAGAACATGATGTTACTGTTAAACACAAAAAAACTAAACACGTCTTTTTAAATAATAAAATAAAAGAAATGAGACAGAGATCACATCTTTACCTGGATCCAAACCGTCCTGGTTATTTTAACATCTAAATGATGAACAACTTCCTGTCTGTGACTGTGCACGTTGTCTGCAGACCTTCAGTCTGATGTGTCAGTCAGTAAGAACGTGTTTTTGTGTTCACCTTTGTCCTCAGAGATCTTCTGCATCAGCTCGTACTCCTCGCTCTTCTCTCGCTCCAGGTTGTGTTTGATCATCGCTTTCCTGATGACCGCAGGAGTCTTGTCCTGACTCGTCACCTGAATCGAGGGACAAACATCAAAGTATATTTGTAAGACTCAAACTACCCTCACCTGTACAAAACCATGGAATCTAAAATGAAATGCTGTATCTAAAACTTTTTTACTATTTCTGAACATGTAGCAAAAGGTTTACTTGAGTTCTGTCGCAGAAGCTCATTAACAAAGATACTGAAGCTTTTAGATTATTTATTGTTATCCTAAATACATCATGTTGTTTGGTTTTATTTTACAGCCAATTACATGATCAGAAAACTGTTTCCTCCTGCTTATTCTCCATTTGTCGATACATCTTGTTTTTGCTACGCTCTTATCAACCTGAGTTATCTTCATCTTCTGCCAACGTAAACGTTCTAATCCCAGAAACAGGCGAAAAAACAGGCGAAAAAACAGGTGAAAGTGTTTGTTGTTGTGATACTAATTCTGGACATCGGAGGCTGAAGTGCACTCACTACCTCACGTTTTAAATAGCACCTTTGTTTTCTTCCAGGTGAGTTTCAAAGTCTCCATGCAGAGCACAAACGAACCTGTATATTGTGCTTTAACAAGTTGTCACATTAGTCATTTTTCAAACTGCTAAAGATGTTAACTTTTACAAAGACTAAAACCTTTTTACACCTGTTTCATAGTTTACATAAAATCTATTGATTGAAGGTTGTCATGGACTTTTTCACCTGTTCAAACACAGGAGAGAAACTTCTAAAGTCAGACTCAGAACATGATCTTGATATTTAGCACATATTGGTTTTAGAACAGAAAGACTGTGGGGGTAAACTGACCAGGATGCTCTTGTACATGTTCCCGTTCTCCACGTCCAGGCTGACCCTGATGATGCAGCAGTCGTCCACCTGCTGGTTGTACAGTGGCAGCGACAGAGTCGAGTAGTTCGACACCGCCGACACCGAGCGTTTGTGCGAGCGGGAGGCCGACAGCGGCGTGGACGAGGAGACGGAGGAGGAGGAGGCGCTGCTGGAGCCCGAGGCCGACCCAGAGCTGGAGCCCGTCCCGGACGTGTCCAGAGACGACAGAGACGTACACTCCCAGAACTGAACGGGCCGAGAGGAGGAGGGGAGGACAAAACATGACTCAACAGGAAGCTGGATTTTTACATTTGGACATTTTCAGTTCTAAAATGATCTCGTTTCACGTGTTCACCAGTGAAAAGATAAGACTGTTAATACGTTGTAATGCTGCCGTCTATAAAGATCCAGATCAAGTTTTAAGGATCACATTTGAATCTAAAAATGTTAAATCAAAATACAAATGTAAAATGTATTCTACCGTTGACGTTGTGTCGGCTGCCGGAGCTTCTCTCCCCAAAGCAGAGACCGTGAGTTTCACTGACGGAGTCGACGTCTGGAGAGAAGGAGGGGAAAGAGAGAGAGAGAGAGAGGGAGAGAGAGGAAAGAAAGTGAGGAGAGAGAGAGAGAGAGAGAGGAAAGAAAGTGAGGAGAGAGAGAGAGAGAGAGAGGAAAGAAAGTGAGGAGAGAGAGAGAGAGAGAGAGAGAGAGAGAGAGAGAGCGAGAGAGAGGAAAGAAAGTGAGGAGAGAGAGAGAGAGAGAGAGAGAGAGAGAGGGAGAGAGAGGAAAGAAAGTGAGGAGAGAGAGAGAGAGAGAGGAAAGAAAGTGAGGAGAGAGAGAGAGAGAGAGAGGAAAGAAAGTGAGGAGAGAGAGAGAGAGAGAGCGAGAGAGAGGAAAGAAAGTGAGGAGAGAGAGAGAGAGAGCGAGAGAGAGGAAAGAGAGCGAGGAGAGAGAGAGAGAGAGAGAGAGAGAGAGAGGAAAGAGAGCGAGGAGAGAGAGAGAGGAAAGAAAGTGAGGAGAGAGAGAGAGAGAGAGAGGAAAGAAAGTGAGGAGAGAGAGAGAGAGAGCGAGAGAGGAAAGAATGTGAGAGAGAGAGAGAGAGGGAGAGAGAGGAAAGAAAGTGAGGAGAGAGAGAGAGAGGAAAGAAAGTGAGGAGAGAGAGAGAGAGAGCGAGAGAGGAAAGAAAGTGAGGAGAGAGAGAGAGAGAGGGAGAGAGAGGAAAGAAAGTGAGGAGAGAGAGAGAGGAAAGAAAGTGAGGAGAGAGAGAGAGAGAGAGGAAAGAAAGTGAGGAGAGAGAGAGAGAGGAAAGAAAGTGAGGAGAGAGAGAGAGAGAGAGGAAAGAAAGTGAGGAGAGAGAGAGAGGAAAGAAAGTGAGGAGAGAGAGAGAGAGAGAGAGAGAGAGAGAGAGGAAAGAAAGTGAGGAGAGAGAGAGGGGAAAGAGAGCGAGGAGAGAGAGAGAGAGCGAGAGAGAGGAAAGAAAGTGAGGAGAGAGAGAGAGGAAAGAAAGTGAGAGAGAGAGAGAGGAAAGAAAGTGAGGAGAGAGAGAGAGAGAGAGAGGAAAGAAAGTGAGGAGAGAGAGAGAGAGAGGAAAGAAAGTGAGGAGAGAGGGAGAGAGAGAGAGGAAAGAAAGTGAGGAGAGAGAGAGAGAGAGAGAGAGAGGAAAGAGAGCGAGGAGAGAGAGAGAGAGAGGGGGAGAGAGAGAGAGAGAGGAAAGAGATCGAGGACAGAGAGAGAGAGAGACCATTTACAAAACAGGTACACAGGTGAGCATCAAAAGAAGTGGAGATGCTCTTCTGATTGGACGATAATCCAGTCACATATTAGTAGTTGAATCTTCCGGGAGATAAAACACATCTGTACTGGCAGATGTTTACGGTGATATTTCTTTCTGTCTCTACCTTTCTCTCGTGTCCCTCGGGGGAGTCGGACAGGAAGCTGGCGTTCACATCCTCCAGGTCCGAACCACTGGAGCTGACGGAGGTGACGCTGAGGGCGTCTCCGCTGTCCCCCCCGCCCCCCTGGTACGGTCTGTAGTGCGAATGGTCGAAGGACTTGGAGTGAGAGCCGGCGGCGCCGCTGCAGCCGGCCTCCGTCAACTGCCGACTGAAAACACACAGAAGAGTCATTAAGATGAACTTCATGGTGATCACTTGAATCAAAGCGTGATGTCATAACAGGTCTCCTGCAGACACTTACTCGCTCCAGCGTTTCATGATTCCTCCGTTCTTCTTGGCTCGCAGAGTGTTGCTGGCCGACTCGGACAGAGGCTCGATCTCACAGGACAGATTGTAGCTGAAGGAAAACAGGAAGTCAGGACAATAATGTAAATCGGAACTCTTCCTAAGGATCAGACGGGACAACTTGTCCTGCACTGATGGACAGGAAACACAACACAACCCTGAGTGATATGATTTTCTGCTTGCCACACGTTGCTGTGACAGAAGAAGAAAAACAGCAGAAGAGGAGCATCTCACCTCTCTGCCTCGCTGAGCTTCTCCACGCCTGCGAACCACTCTCTGAAGTGGCTGTCCTGAGTGAAACTGTAGTTGTTGGAGGCCAACTGGAGCAGTTTGATCTGAGCGATCACCTCAAACTCCTGCAGGGAGAGAGCAGAGCAGGAAATGGTCAAAGAGAAGGATTTTATTTGCTGTGACCCCACCAGCAAAAACGTCTTAAATCATCTCGTGTAAATGTTTGTTTTTTTTAGAACTTTACCTTTCTCCTCTTCTCAAAGTTGATCAGACCACCCTGAAAAAAGAGAAACGATGAATAAAAACAAGGTAAAAAACTAAACTAATGACAGTAAAAAACGTGTGTCGGGAGTCTGACCTCGGTGTAATCCTTCATGGCAGTGTCCATCATCACCAGGTCGGTCAGGAAGGTCCCCAGGTAAGGAATCGTGCCCTGCATCACTCCCTGTTCACAGAGACACAGAGGGACAGTCAGCGAACATGGAGGAAGACAGAGACGTGTGTCATGTGGAAGGACTAAAAAGTAAAAACTATTTCTTCTTGTTGTTTCAGATGCTTCCAGGTGATTTCATCTTTATTGAGTAAATCTATCATCCATATTTCCCTGAGTGTAATTATCACTTTAATCATTTGGAAGTAAAATTTCACTACCTGATTAGCAGCTTTTAATTTGAATGAACTTCCTCTGTCAAACTGAGACACCAGGTTATTTAAAGGTTATTTAATGTGTTGCATTGAAATCAAAGTGTTCAGAGTGTTGTGATCGCTCAGTGTGCAGACAGAAGTCATCCAATAGTTAAATGTGACAAAAATCAGCTTGTTTTTGTTTAATAAAGACGAATAATAAGAATGATATTAATAATCATGTAAAAAACAACAATCAAACAGTGAACTTCTCGTGCCTCTCTCCTCAGACTGCAGCTACTTCACCTGCCACTAGATGGGGCTGTTGGTACAAAAGTGATACTTGAAACTAAACTCAGCAGTGAGAGGCGGCAGCAGCTACATGTGGGAGTAAAACAAAGTAAAGCAGACTCTCACAGATAAATAAAGATGTTAAGATTTAACAATACATGTGTTTGTGGCCTCACCAGGTCTCTCTGCTGCTGGTGTCTCCTCTGAGCTCGTTTAGGGTTGATTTCCAGAGTGGCGAACTTGGAGGTTCCCTCCTGCAGGATGATGACAGAGCATGTGTTACAATGTTACATGGACAGAGACGTAAACAATCACAAAAACATCTTCCAAAAACAGAACATGAAAGAAGCAACAGCTTGCTTTTATGTACATTTTCTATCAATGTAAGCTGCACAACACTTTCCACAGTGTTTATGAAACTGCTGCTGCTCGTCTGAATGTGTTACAGGTGAACTGCTGCACCGGCTGGTTGTTTCTCTATATTCACATCATTTCACTTCAAACTACCTTTAACGTTTCAAAACAGAAACATTATAAATTATTAGACCCAATTTTATGTCTTATTTTATTGTATATGTTAAATGATGCTTTATTCTGCTACTAATTTGTTTTATTATCAGACAAACTTTTTTAATCAGATACAGTAAACATCATGAGGATGCTTTGAAATCAATTCTTTGCTGTAGAACACGAGCCATTAGATCCTACATTTCCCACAATGCACCGTAATATGATTTTGTTTTGTATTGCACAGCCAGTGAATGCTGCAGCTGGACTGGATGTTAGATTGAAGGAGGCTGAGCGCTCACAGCGATTGGGATCCTCCCTTCATGTTTGTTTTTAACGTCTGTTTAACCTGCATTAAAGTATTAAATGTAAATGTTTCTGGCTCTTGAAGTGCAGGGAAGAGGTTGAACATAAAAAAGTTTGTTAGAAAAAGAACACAAATGTTCCATAAAGGTTTGACTTGTTGCTGAATTTCAGCAGCAGAAGAAACATGACCTCAGAGAAGAAGCTGGAGTAAGTCCACCTCCTGGCGTCCCCTCTCACATTCCTCAGGGTGATGTAATGCTCAGAGGCCTCCTGCAGTAACTCGAGCTGAGTAACTGAGGAACGCCGAATGCAGCGAACGCAGCCTGGTCTGAGCAGATAGAGCGAGACAGAGGCGACGCCCCGAGCTGATCGTTTACACCAGCGTCAGATCAGAGCGGTTATCTACACCTGCCAAAGGTTTCCTCCTGCACCTGACGTCAGCGGGGATTCCCTCAGAGGAAGCCCGGGGTGTTCATTACATCTCTGTTTGTCCAGTTTGACAGCTTATTTAGGTGTTTATTTTAGAAGGAGAAGTCTGTCATCTGTATGTTTCTTCACGTCAACAAATCCAATCTATGCAACAGTTGTTTAAAAAACACTGAAACACTGTGTGTCATGTTCCTTCTTTACCATGAACACACACACACAGTAATAACTTTGACTCAATCACACACACTCCATCCTGCTGCCCCAAATGTGGAATCATCCGCCGCTGAAATTAGTCCCCAACAAAGGCCCTTTTTTGTCCTGTTTTTGAATGTTTTAACCTTTATTGCGTTCTCTCCGCTGTGTTGTCTCTTTTCTTTTTTCCCTCTGTAAACAAGCCAACGTCAAATTTACCGGACTTCTTTCGGCGGATTGATATGACTACAGTTAGTCCTCTGGATTGTGTGATTAGAGCTGCATCCCTAGCAACAGTGCGTCTATTGAAAAATGAAGTCCCGCTAAACCTCAACATATTGGTTTTGTGTGCTTGTGCTCAGGTTTGACGGAGTTCTGAACATTTACGTCTCTTATCGCTTGTTTTGTTTGGTTTTGAAATTTCAGCAGCATGTAGATTTGCTGTCTCACTTCCTGTTCAGTCACGTTTCTTTCTGTGTGCATGCGTGTGTGTAGGTGTGTGTCGGCTCCTGCTGTCCTTGTACCGAGTGCGTCAGTGCGAGCTGCACAACACTCAGAGGGTGTTGACGTCTCTCTGCATTAAATACCACAAATCACATTAATGATGACAGCGATCTGTCAGCTGCAGGTCGCCTACCTATGAGAGACATCATGAATGATATACAGATACTGTGATCCAAATGGTACAAGATGTCCTCCTCTGCAGGATGTTCCTCTGCAGCTGCTGCTACGAGACGGACGTGAGGAAGTCCAGTGATGGGCGGACCACTATCCGTACATCCTACTGCCATCCCTCAGACTTTATGTAACTCATACTTACCATGACAGTTTGCAAGAGGCCAAAGGTCATGTCTTCAAATTGCCACCCTTTTCTACCCAGCAGAAAAAAGCCTAAGATATTTTGAATGTCTGTGTATTATGTTGAATATGAAGCCATAACATTTGGATGTTGGAGTTAGCTACCTCAGCTAACTTCCTACCGCTACCTCAGATGTGTTGCTGCTCTGAGGCACGCGTTGATATTTGCACATTTGTTGAAATTTGCTCTTGTGATTTTGTCTGCTGATGTCAGGCTACTTAAAGTCCCTAATGTCAGCACACACATGGGGCTTGTTTTGAGACTCACCTTCACCAGCAGCTCTCGGCTGAGCGAGTAGTTGTTGTCGTCGGAGAAGATCTCTGACAGCTCGCGGAAGGTGCGGAAACTCTCCCTGTGAACAGACGCAGATCTCAGTCCCTCTGCGTTTAACAATATACACCCTAAACGACAACATCTAAGGGCTTTTAACAGCTTTAACCAAAACTGTGACCCTACCGTGACACTTCCTCCCAGGTCCTCTTCAGGCGGTGGATGGCATTGCACTGTAGGGCGGAGAGGATGGCTCGCAATGAGGAGAAGTTCTTCAGAATCCGACACTCCTGAACACAACAGGGACAGCATGGATGTTTAAATATTTCTTTCCATAAGCGACCAGACCTTCATAAATGTTCCCTTTAAATTGTAAATAACCAGGCGTCGTTTGCTCACCCGAGCCACGTCTATCCACCTCTCCAGCAGCCGCGCTCTCTGGTTGGGCTTCAGCGTGGGGTTGCTCAGGCAGGTGGTGATGACACAGTTGGTGACGGAGTTGAACTGGGCCACGGTGGCTCTGATGGTGGGAGCCAGGTGCTCCTTCCCCTTCTTGTCCCGCTGAGACCAGATCCCCCCCAGGCAGTGGTAGGGGACCACCTTTTTAAACAGATCCTGGACAGACAGAAGGAAAATATTCGAATCATGAGGGTCTCAAATGATGCTGCTGGGAATATTTTCTCTACTTTCTAAAACATTTGGAAGCTAACAATGAATTGAAATCTTATTTAGTGGATTAATCGGGATATAAATGATCACTAGCTGCAGATCTAAAAAGCTGATGTGTCTTTTATGGAACCACAGAGTCAACAAGCTCAAGATGAGTGACCATGACCCTGAACACAAGTTTAAATCTGTTGATAAAGGAAAAGGGAAACATCCTCACCGCGTCCATGAGCGTGAACTGCTCGGCCACCATGATGGGGTCGAACGACAGGAAACTGAAACCAGGAAGCTCGTCCTCAAAGCCGCTCTCTTCCTGCGTAGCAAAAGGGCAGCCGATGTGTTCCCCTGAAGAGATTAAAACAAAAACATTTTCAACAACTCTGCCTCCACCTGAGCTCAGCCCAAACACATCCTGCACTGCCTCTGCAGCCTCAGAGTTGGATTGCGTCTCTAAGTGCATTCAACGTGTAGTTTTACATGTATATTTTAAACTAATTCAAACTGCAGCATCTTCACATTGACCCCAGCTCTAGTTTCTACTGCCACCCTTTAATCTGTCTCCCTGCCCCGGTGTCCCTCTCCTGTCCCGCCTTCATACCATCGGGATCGGGCTCACACTGTTGTCGCCGGTGGAAGTGGGCCAGCAGGTTGCGTGCGCGGCGCTCCAGGTCCGAGCCGGGGAAGTGGCGGTGCAGGTAGGACAGGAGCTGGTGCAGACAGTCGTAGTTCGGGGGGGTCCAGAAGTCCTCAGAGTACTGGTCCAGCCATGCTCCCAGGATGGATGAGACAGTGCTGCAACACACACAGGATAAAAAGTCAACATTTTGAGATGATGCATGTTAAGTATGCAGTTGGATGGAAAAAAATACATTGATGTCAGGCAATTTTTAAAATCTGAAATCAGTTTTTTTTTAACTCAAAGCTCTCAGAGTGCTCCAGCATAAACACAAGGTTCCCCGAGGCGCCAACATTTATAAGCAGCCTGGTAAGCGCTAACCGGCTGTAGAAAATAAGACGTCTCTCACTGTAAAAACACCCACTTTGTCTGAGCAAGGACTGCAGCTTCAACAGGAACTTTTTATCTGTAAATGAGCATGCTAACAATGCTAACAAGCCTTTATTTCAATGTGCATTTACAGTGATTGAAGCACCTGTTCTGTCATGCTCATGTCATATGCTAAAAGTTATGGGTCTAAAAACCAGCGGTTTGATTTGCATGAAGGACATGAACTATCTGTAACATAAGCAGGAGGTCGCTACTCTTCTTCGTCTTCTAAAAAAATCTGCAAAACAGCACAAAGATGTTGAGCTTTACGTTAGCTGTGCTAACCCTCACTCTAACTGTGCCAAGCTAACATGGATGATATGCTAGCCGCTCACTGCTGTCATGGCTTTTACTTCAGCATTCTAGAAAACTTTCAGTACATTGACCTGACAATGTAGTAAGCTATACCCTGTGGTTTCAACAAGAAATGCTAACAATGCTAATGATCGGTTTATGTCTTTTCACTCTTATTTATTACTTTTTTTATCAGTTCATGAACTGTGTTTTATCAAACGCCCCCTCCCCATCTGACAGGTGTCCAGAAAAATATTCCACTAAAACTTCACACTGTTGACACGGCTTTAACCCGAGGAGGAGGAGGAGGAGGAGGAGGAGGAGGAGGA
Organism: Semicossyphus pulcher; assembly: GCF_022749685.1. Taxonomy (NCBI): domain Eukaryota; kingdom Metazoa; phylum Chordata; class Actinopteri; order Labriformes; family Labridae; genus Semicossyphus; species Semicossyphus pulcher. Next base: position 32,605,978 of record NW_027211737.1, read on the forward strand.
GGAGGGGATCGCTCGTGAATGCACTCAGTGATTAATGTTGGCAGCTCGACACTGAAAGTCGCAGCAGACTCACTTTCTCAGCTCGGTGCAGTCGTCCTGGGAGACTCTGTGTGCTGTGGCTGCAGGGACGTTCTGCAGCTTAGCATACCTACAAAAAAAAGACACAAGTTTAGTCATGTTAGTGAAAAAACCTCATTTTAATTCTGATAAAAGATAAAACATCATACACGGAGGCTGAGGTAAAGAGGAATCATTGAGCACAGTGTCTAAAAACACACCTGTTGTCATTTTCTGCTTCATTCATCTTGTGAGAAACTGTGAAACTTGAAATAAATGTCTGATGTGCCATTTGGAAATCAAACATGTTCATACTTCTGGGCCGTGCAGTGCAGAACATTTTTTAACTTAAGCCATAACCATTTATCAGAAACACCCAAAACCAATATCACAGCTGGAGCTCCTCCTCAGCAGCAGCTGTACTCCACCAGACGGCTGACAGCTGCTGTTAATGTGCGTGTACGTTTACTGACCAAAACCTGTTTGCATTTAACCTGTGAGACTTTTTGGAGTTCAACCTACGAGTGATTTGTCTGTCCCAGATTTTTTTTAGCAGAGAGTCTAAATTAAGGGAAAAATCTGAAAAAAAGAATTTCTTTCACTGGTATATTCTTTTACTTCCTCTTCCTTTAATCGTCGTGCGACCTGTAAGATTTACCTGTGCAGCAGGAGATCCAGCACCTGCTTGGTGGTGGCGAAGGAGCGATATGTGCAGAGGAAGATGGTGACGTATGTGGAGTCTTTGCCCCTGAACGCTGACACCATGTACTCCACCAGCCTCTCCAGCGTGCCGGCCTTGATGGTCCGCACCTTGCAGGTCTCGTAGAGGCTGAGGGCCGAGTCCGTCTCCACGCCCAGCCATCGCTGCCCCTTACTGGCCGACTGGTGAAGCTGCACCTTCCTCAGCGTGATGGTGAAGATGGCGTCGTCCTCGGCCTCCTCGCCGATCTCCTGCGTCGAGCTCTGCGAGACAGAGGAGACAGAAAATAAGACTTCAACTAATGAGCTTAGTCAACTTCTCTTTTCATGTCCTCAAATCATGTGCTGCTCTTCATGCTGGATTTTGCATGTTGGAGCACGCTGTGAGCACGCTGTGAGCACGCTGTGAGCACGCTCTGAGCAGATTAAAGGGAGCTGAAGGGAGAGAAGAAGCAACCGTCAAGTTAAAAATGTCTCATTTGGGGATGAAACCCTTTAATTATGACCATCTGTGTGACCCGGCTCTCTGACTCATACTCTGTGATTCATGTGCGTGGCCGTGCACAAACAAACAATAGCTTGTTAGCAAACAGAGCTTACCGGATAGCTGTCACTACAATACAAGCTGCAGCCTGTATAGACCACACAGGGAATGAACACAAGCCGCTTGTTGCATGAATGACAGCTCTGTTTCAGGTCACCATCACAAATTTTATGTTGTCGTTTGTCCTCAACATGAAAAACAAAGATGTCAGAGACCTCAGAAGAATGCAGGGATGTTGACAGGGATCGTGTCATTCATCATCAACAGTCACAGATGTAAACTGCATTGGCGCTGCTGATAGTTACCCAACAGAAACTAATCAATATGTTACAAAACTAAAACCCACAACACCACCAAAAGTGTCAACTGAGCTGTCTTCTTTTTATTGGACTGAGAAAATAGACTTTATTTAAAACTAAAGATGATGTACAATAACTAAGAAACCTTCCAACAATCCAGTTTTTCAATCAGTTTCTGGTCCATGCTAAAGCTAACTGCTAAACGTTGTATTGTTCCTACTTTAAAGAACAAAAGTGTTTGTGTTTTTTTAGCAGCTCTTTGTAGTCGAACAGTTTTATCAGACAGCAGCACGTGCAGTCTGTTTCACTGTGGGGAGATAATCCTGCACAGTGTGAGCGCCGAGGCCTCTGTGGAGGAATACTTTGTAATCTGGCGTGCCTCGGTTATCAGTCATGGCCCCTCACAGTGCATTCTGGGAGTATGAGTCATCAGAGTCCATTTGAAAGGCTCAGTGTGACTTCCTTCTTTTACTGAGTCAGGATGTATTCAGCGACAGCTCAGTCAAAGCTAAGTCCCTCTGTTGTTTCCTTGTTACCATGGAGACAACATCGAAGAGTGATGAGTGATACAGTAGATTCAGGTTTCATGTTTTGGACCTGATAAAACAACAAAAACGTTTTAAACCTGTGAAACATGAGAATGTCGAGAAGGTCTGTGATCGAATTTGAACAAAAAAAACAGCAAGAAAACAAATATTTGTTTTCTGCAGAGTTGCTTCACTCGAGGAGGTTATCTGAGGTCGTTTCTGACTTACTCATATTTAATATCAATTATTTAGCAAAAAGAGTTCAAGATTTGAAGTCTGCAGAAAACCAGAATGTTTGCAGAATAATTTGAATTTCAGTGAAAACAGGGAGGCACTGAGGTCAATGGCAGAACGGTAGAAATCAGTTACTGTCAGAGTTCAGAGACAGAATTTAGAGTGCAGGAGTTTTTATTTTGTACGGTAAAAAAATGGGTTGAAACCATTCGATGTTTAAATATTGCACTTTGCACAGAATAATAGGAACATATGGCTGTAGCATTGGAATTATTCCTTCTACATATGTGTATATTGTTCTTGTATTTATTTCTAGCATGTAACTTATTGAAGGAACCTCCCGGAAGAAGGAAAGGTGTTTAAAAACAACTATCTATAGCCCTTTATGCACTGAATGAAGCTCCGCCCTCATGCTGCTTGTGTTTGTAAATAGGGTTCCGGCGTTCTGGAAGCAAAACGTGTGTGAAGTTTAAAGAAACGCGTGCTTCAAATACACACCCGGCGCTGATCCGCCCTGCCGGCTCTGCAGTTTACACTGACGCCGTTCCACTCTGTTACTACCTCCGATGCCAGCTCATGGGCGGAACGACTTCGCCCCTACATTACGCCTCCGTGCGTTCTACATAGAACACGGATCGAACAGAGGCGTAATAATCCCGCCTTGAACTGGCAGTGTAAAAAGGCTTGTAAAGACTTGTGTGGCGTGTTAAATTGTGGGTTCGACGCTGTGTTTAAGTTTTAATCTGAATCAAATCTCAGATGAATGAATTCGTTTATCAACAGAAAATTAAACAGGAACTATTTTGGTTATCATGTCAGTAGCTTTTAGTCAAATTTTAGTTTGAAATGTGTTTACTAGTTTTCTTTGTCTGCAATGACGGTAAAGAGGATATCTTTGAGTTTTGGACTGAACAAAACATCTCGAGAAAACAATTAATCGGCTAATCTTGAATACAAACACTTAATTACGTTTATTTTAAGGTTATTGCAGCCCTTCTTTTTCAGGGAACAACAAGACTATTCAAAGTCCATCCAAAGTCTATCCAAACCTCCAACAAAAGAGATCTTAAAAATACTCTCAACCGCCAACAAGAACACACGGGGTAAAGCAACGACAACGATACAGATCACATGTTTAAAAACCTCCTTATTGTTGTTTTTAACACAAGGAAGGCATCGAAACTGGATCTTAACCTTTGATAACGGAACCAAATACGAGTGATGATGGGACTGCACTGATTCAACAAACACTGAAAGTAAAAACAAAGTTTCCCTCAGAACAAAGAGGACAGAAACTAACAGAGAACCTGAACTTCAGTAACCCAGCCCTCACAGAGAGTAACGGAGCGTGTGTGTGTGTGTGTGTGTGTGTGTGTGTGTGTGTGTGAGACAGATAACTGTGGGGTCTGTTGTAAATCCTGTACAGTATAATGGCGGAGGCACAGCTGCAGCTGAGGGCCCTGACAGCAGGAGAGGTGCTTATCAGCCAAACCACAGAGGCCGCGCTGCTATCACTTCAAGCCTGGAAAAATGCAGCGCTCAAGGACAGCGTGTCGCTCCCTCCGCAGTCGATTCCCACCATAATGCTCCTATTCATGCCTGGTCCAGCAGACGACCAGTGTTGCCATGAAAACCAAACCCTTCGTACTGCTTGAACAAAACAGGGAACGATCAATACTTTAAACAGAAGGTTCAATGTCAGTTCAAAAGAGCTCAAACAAATAGCTGAGATTAGCAGAGGCTGACTGAATCCTAAAACACTCAAACAGCCAAACTGAGAACATCGAAACAAGCAGGAACGTGTGGACACACAGACAAAACGTATACCGTATATTCAAGAGTTACAGCGATATTTTAACCCTGGTCCCTATTTCTTACATATTTTAGAATCATAATAATATATAGGAAGAAACTTTTGAAATTGTCCAGTAGATGTGTTCATCCTGCAGCAGTGAAACAGGCTGTAATCGCTGCAACATAATCCCTGATGGGTCAAAGGTCGTCAAAGTGTGTGACAACATGACAGAAAGGATCCCTACAGAGATAGACCTTTTTGTTACAGAGGAAGGTGATTGTTTTAACCACACACAGACGTTACATCGCTCTCTGCACACACACCAGACTCCATCCATAAAAACAGTGATTTTAGGCTTCAGAACACAGGAGGTGCTGCTCTGCTGCTGCCTAACTTTGATGATTAATTAAAAATGTATATTTGCATAACACACAAAAACATAAACCTAACAGAAAGAGACAGCAAAAGATCTCCACTGTGTTAAATTACTGTTTTTGTCAATGGAGTTTGGTGTGTTTGAAGAGACCAAGATGGTGTGGTAAAATCCACACTATCTTGTACTGGATCCCAGTCCAACTACATTTACAATAAAAGTCGATTAGAAAGTCTGTGTAAATAAAAGAGTAATTCCCTCTGAAGCGTGGACAGGAAGCTGTTCAAACGTCTTCTCTTTTTAACTGAGGTTTGCCTCACATTCTTTCAGCCTGAGTCACTGTTAGTCGACCAGATCGACACCATCCTGGTTCAAACAGACGGCTAAAGACAGGCAGAAACGCTGTGTGACAACTGGGACATTTTGGAAGAACTGCCACACAAAAAGATGGTTAAAAATCTTGCAGGAGAAAACTGCTCCACTGGAAATATTCTCTTGTGATTTCAAACACTTTGATAGTAAAAAGTTTGGATTTTAAGGTCACATGTCATATGCCCAACAAAATGTGTCACTTTGACTGCATACGTAAAAAAACCACAAATATGAATACTTGATGACGAGGACTGGGAGGGAACGGTGATGGAGATGAAGGACTCGGATATCTGAGATGTAAAAATGCTGTACTGTTAGTTTGTACTTATTTTCTACTTTGCATCAGTCATCAATTAAGTCCATCAACAAATAAAACCAATATTAATATTCTGTGAAGTGTTTCTTTGCTTCCTCTGAGAGTTTTTCTTAAAATCAGTGTATAGGAGATCTCCTGCAGAGTCCACAGAAATGTCTGGCATCCACATTCATCCTCCTCCTCCTCCTCCTCCTCCTCCACACACTCGCTGCAACTGTTATCAGATCTGCCTTCACCTACACCATCCGGACCATGAATGACCATGAATGTGCATCATGTGGGCTGCAGGAATGTGAGGCGCATAAAAGTGTCAGCAGAGAGTGATGAGGCAGAGAGAGAGGAAATACGTTTCCAGAGAGAGGGAAAGAGAAAATCAGGTCACATGACCTGCTGTAGGAAGAACGCATTTACTGTTAAAAAGTCACTGAAGTTAATTAACAGTTAAATATTTAAACCATGCACCTAATGTCTCACTTTTATAAGAGTATGAAGACGTTATATCCTTGCATTAAACATAAACAGGCTGTCAGTAACCTGTACCATGTTTTGCACCTTGTATTGAAAAATAAGAATTATTCGATGATAAAAATACATTCAGAGTCAACCAACAAATTGATTGATCAAATACTGATTAAAGTTTTAAAGCCATGTTTCTTAAGTGAGTTTTTACGTTGCTTTGTCCTTCTTTTCTTTCAGTTATCACAATAATAACTCTGTATTAACAAATGTTTATCCAGATGGAGAAAAACGGAAACAGAAACCATCTAAAAACTCTCTAATAACTCGCACATTTAGAAATGTTTGAGGAACAACTTCACTGCTGAGCTTTGTTTATTCTTAAAACAAGTCTGTCTGTTGTGTCCTTTTCCTGTCTGACCTTTCTTTATTGGTTCCATCGGACAGGACTGACGGCTCCAGGTGCAAAAACAAGATCCAGGCTGAAAGAAAGAAGAATGATCCTTCATGGAAGGTAGAGTTTAGGGGAGTCCCGACCAGATGTGAGCAGCCTCTCCCTCCCTCTTAATAACAGGCTGAACTGTTGACTGACCTATTAAACTCAATCAAGATCCTTCATCTACAAATTAAAACTGTTTACAGTGCACACCAGGCCTCCATCTTTTTATCAGATGGTGTTCAGCCTCTGTAAACACACCACCTGGCACAGGAACACACTAAAACAAACACAGGGACAGACCCTGATTCACAGCCAAACCCCCTCAAGGCCAAACAGCGCTTTGGGAGAGCGTTCGAAAGCTTCGGCCAAAATCATGACGCTCATTAACAGAAAACACACCTGCCTCAGCAGCAGCGCTCCCACATGACCTTCAGAAAGCCCCCCAGAGCTGAACTCTAAATGTAGATCATCAGGGAAACTCCCAGTGGGAAGACAAAACCTGCCCTCAAAACAGTCAACACCTAAACAAAGCCAACAATAGTATGCATCCATTACAGGCCTGGAGCACAAGCCAGCGACTTCCCCTCGCTAACAATGACCGCTGACGGCCGGTGAGGTCATCTGGATGTGGGGCAGAGACGGCAGGGGAGAGGGGTGGAACCAGAAGACTCCTCAGTGGTCAAATAGAAAAATATCTTCACATTAAAAGACCAAATCGACTGTGCTGAGTCTCAGTTTCACTGTACACAGTAAGTTACACACTGACTGCACTGTCAATACAATCTGACTTCTTTTTGCAACCAGGGGAGTCGCCCCCTGCTGGACATTAGAAAGACACTGAAAACAAGCACCCTGTGGATGGATCCAACTCTGAACTCTACATAACTCCTCTTACAATAAACATAAGTTATCTTATGTCTGTACGGATTAAACGAGATACATACTGAGAAGCTTCAGTTAGAGCTGGGACAGTATTTAAGCAGAAACATGAGACTGATGTCATATCTTCTGATCTAATACAACAATGTTCCTTCAGTACTGTGAGATTTAAAGACTCTGAACGCTCAGATTTGAGGCTCCTTCAGTCGGATTTTGTCCCATATTCTAACTCAGTCCAGATGGGAATACTGGTGGGAAAATAAAGGCAACTCCATGAAGCTTGTTGCAGTTTTTGTTTATTAGAAACCAAAAGATTTGTGTCACAAGGATTTTTTTGGACCTTTGATTAGGAGCTCCTCAATAAATGAACTTATGTAAGACCAGTCCAGGCAATTAAAGTGGAGCAGGCAGAGAGCGAGTGCAGGATCAGAGGATCTAAGTATTTTTCCAGGCGTCAGTCATTCACATTCCTGCCTGCTGTCTGTTTCTGTCGTTCTGTCTGACGCTGAGACGCTGCAAAATAAAGCGCTGGAACAAAAACCCCGACACAGGACGGTCCAGCTTCTGTTTCTCACTCTTCCTTCCTGCACTTCAATCAATACTTAAATACGAGCCTCCTCTCAATCACAGCGACATCTTGTGTCTCACTTCCTGCTACACTTTTACTGCAGATCTGCTGTAAAAGAACAAACTATAAAACAACAAGGAAACATTCAACCAGTGAAACTTACATTCCTGTCTCATAAAGAGATGATTGCTTGTTTTTGATTGTATGAGATTATTTGGTCCATGTGGGATTAGTAGAGGTTAACTGTGTTATTATGTCATTCATCCAGGGCTGCCCGTGAGCTTCGCTGAGTCACCGTTTGCACAGAGGACAATCAGACCATTATAGCTGTTTTTAGATCCCTTACTGTAAGTGTGACTCTCGGATTTCACTGAGCATCGACATCCTCCTAAAACAGATCTGAAGACGTGCACGGTGACAGTCGACAGAGACAATAACAGCTCTGTTAATACAAACGGATTTCTAACCGAATGAGCCGACTCTTTGAGCGACTTATTGTTCAAGGCCTCTCGAGACTCGCTGAGCAGCAGCTCGTTCTTTATTTAGCCGTGTTTCATGTTGGTTGGGGCTTTAATCCTGCTGGTCTGCTGGACTACACCAGCTTTCATTTCTTAATCAGGACTATTTTTAGCCTCAATGCACTCTTGTATACTGTTTGGCTTTTACATCTGTGCCGGGGAGGTTTACTTTGCCCCCATGACAATACGATTACAGAATCAGAACTAACAGTTACATAAATTCAGACAGGATTGCAAAACAAAAAGAAGGATTATGCGGGATATCCAAACAGCTGAGTAACACACTGCTCGCTATGTGCTATCACACCAAAGTGCAGTCAAAAATGTGGCCGTTTTAGAGTCATAAACGTCGCAGTTTAAAGTTTAGGAACTAAAATTGTCACATTTCAACCGCATTGACCTGAAACATCATTAAACTAAACCTCAGAATTTAGAAACCAACAGAGGAGAACAGAAAACTACGTAACTCAGGTTAGACAGTTAAATTGATCAGGGTTGGACATCGACGTTCTTCTATCTCAGAATGGTTAACTTAACTAACTAACTAACTAAGTCTGTTAAAACTGGATAGTTTATGATTTGAATCAAAACTTTATCCAGAAGAAATGTGCACATTAGAGTCGTGTTGATGGCTGGCAGTCACCAACAACACAGCCTCAAACCATCATTACATGTGTAGTAAGAGATGAGCAGAGAGCGTCAGACCGGAGTCCTGCTGCCCTCCCTTCATATCATTCATCTCCACTTCTACCACAGTTAGTTTAGTGAGTTTGTGTTCATTTGTAGACTCTGCTTGTAAAGTTTAAGGCCTGCCATAATGTCCTCCATCATTGCTCCGTGTGCAATAATCCGTCCCAATGTTTCAGTTTGGAAATCTGCCACATTCAACCGTTCAGCACAGTAAACAGATGGTCCCAGACGGACATCTTCATCTGGTGGATCAAAGCCCTGTAATCTAAGACGACTTCACGTGGGCAAAGTGCTGCTGAAATGCTGTCTAAATGTGAACAGTTGTACATTCAAAAGTTGCTAGTGTATCGTACAAGAGCTATAACCATTTATCGATTATTTATTAGATAGTCATTCAATAGATTGATGTTTTCAAGCAATCATGTGAGGTACTTAACGGTTACAGCGTCTTAATTTGGAGGATTTGCTGCTTTTCTTCTCTCTGCGACTAAACAAGCTAATATGAGACTTGGAGTTTAGATTTTTCAACAGGCACGTTTCCAAAGTTTTATTTGTTTATAAACCAAAAGATTAAAAGATCAACTGAAAAAAGCGAATACATAAATAATGACAGACGTTGATGCTTTATCAGCCTAAGAATCAAAACATCTCCAATGATAATCCTGGGAGGAGTCTCTTGCCAAGTTTAGACAATCATCAATCTGATCAATAAATATATAATATTTAAATCAACAGAAGAAGAAGATAAAGGCAGGTGTGAGCAGAAACCCAAACAAAGAAACTTAGAAGGTCAATCTTATTTATCTGCCAAAGTCTTCATCCCGAACAATAAAACAAACAAAGGAAACACAACACAGCGTCGTCTTTCTGTCTCACACAGCAGTAACTCCATCTCCCTTTTAAAAAGCCATTTGATCCTGACAGTGATATGATACAGTACGTACAGACTGCACTGTGACGCTGCTGCTGCTTTCATGGAGCCAGAGGGATCAACTAATGAATCTGACCCAAACCCCCCCCTCCTTTAAACATCCGCCCCAGTGACCTTTTATACTGTAACAGAACCACGACGTCATATAACCTCCACCTCAGCCTCCGGAGCAAGGAGAAGAAAGGCAGCGATTGTGGAGGAAACCTCTCGGCCTCTGCAGGACGGGATTAAGCATTAGGTAATTGTGTTAGAGAGGAGAGGATTAGATTAGAGCGGAGGAGAGAGCAGGACTACCTGTGTGAGCTCAGGACATATACAAGGACCTGTACAGGTTTTAATTACAGGCTTGTGTCTGACTGATGACAAACAAACATGTTCTCCTGCTAAAGACGAAGACAGATCGTCTCCATGTGCTATCAGTAAAGAAGTTGTCCTCGTCCGATCCCGAGCCTTACGTAAGGCAGATTAATATGATTACTCATCCTCCCTCCCTATCTGATCGAATGATTGGGATGTAAGGAGCAGTAAGCAAGAGCTGGAGAATGTTCCACTTAATCCATAAAGAAAGACGTTTAACAGATAACAGACAAACTGAATCTTTGGGTAATGGTTGAGGAGGAAGGTGATGCAGTGTACGGGAGTTATAAAAAAACAGGCAGAATTTAGAGAGTGCAAAGAAAACACACCACCAGTAAACATGAGGGTCGTATTCTAAGCTTTTCTAGTGGGAGTAGTCGATGGTTGGTTCACCAGTTTGATCCACACTGAAATATCTGAGCAACTTTTGGATCGATAGCCATGAAATATGATTAAGTCGTGAGCAAATGTTAGCATGTGAGCATGCTGAGCTGAGATGCTGAAGGGGCGCTGGTTTAGCTCAGTGTGTAGAGCAGGTGCCCCATATACAGAGGCTACAGTCCCCACGCAGCGCCCACAGACTCGACTCCCGCACTCCGCGCTTTGCTGCGTGTCACCCCCTCTCTCCCCCTATGAATAAGGGCAAAATGCCCAAAGAACAATCTTAGCTGGTGAACTAAGGTGGTGAATATTGCAAAAGCATCATTTCTCAATCCTCAGCATTTCCATTGTGACTATATTAGCATTAATGTTAGCAATGGTTGGTTGGTCCACCACTTTCAACTGCTGGAGCTCTTCTTAGGATGCCTGCATGCCAAACTGAGATAATAACATGGTAAACCTTTTCTCCCAGTAAACATTAGCATGTTAGCATGCAGACTTTCACAAAGAATCCACGAGTCGTTCTGAAGAACATTTGTAATTGATAATCTATAAATTGTCCAAGTCACTTTTCTAAATCACCCAAAAACAGAACATAAAGATTTAACCTTGTGCATTGGGAAACTCGACAAGACAAGAACAACTCATCCATTGATCAAAAGTATAAACAGATTATTACTCTACAATGACAACAATAGTTACAGCCTGGCATTTAGCTACAGCATTAGTACAGCTGCTAGCATGACTGTGTATCTAAAAGGCCGTGCCTTACCAACGTTTAACATTGCTTCTGGTTTTAATGCTGTAAATGATGTATCGATTTTATCATCTTAAATTGATATATATTGTATAATGTACCAGCAGTTCACACATTCAGCTTCTAGACCGACTTACTGTACATTTCTGATTCACAAAACACAAGAGTAAATGCCAGGAAATTATAAGTCAAACACTCCGCCTGCTCTCTCTATCAGTGATATTAATATTTTATTAGGTTTAGTAAGACATGACTCACTGACACCTGCACAGGAGGTTTTCATCTGAAGTTTTTACTGAATTGAATAAATGTGGGTGCAGAGGGAGAAGTGATAACCAGAGTGAAAGAAAAAGCAAGTCATTCTGTAAATGTCCTCTCTTGCGAACGTCTGAGGTGTGTCACAACGGATTGTTTCAATCTTAATATCTGGTATTTTCTTGTACAGATGTGACTCAGTATCATAATTTCCAGAGACTCAGCATTTTTTTTTTTTTAAATAGCATCTACAGTATTATAATAAGGCTTTACAGGGTTTAGAAATATAGGATAGAAGATGTCTGTGTTAGATGACATCATCTGAGCTATAAGACAAAATAATCATCATCTTATCTTATCTATATAAATGTATTCACTGCATTATTGAACATCTATAGTTGTTTTTGATGTTTTAATATGTGATAAAGTAGTTTAAAACTGCAGTAAACAAAGCCATAATAACAGACAACAGGCATGTGTTAATCTGTGTATATCTTTGGTTATAAGATGCTTCTCAATATGCAATGTATTAACCGGCCTTTAATAAAACTAATTCATCCGTAACTAACACTGCTAAAGAAAGCTCGTGTCCTGAAAATCCCCCGGATCACAACAAACCGCATCAGCTAACGGTCCTCAGCCGACTCTCATCCCCGGCTCTCCTTCACCCTCCTCCCACCCCGGTCCTGACACTTCCATCGGCCTCATCCTCACCTCCAGCAACGGCAGGTCCGGGTCCAGGTGTGTGAAACTGTGCAGGACCACCGGGCTGCGGTCCTCTACCACCTCCAGCCTCACCCCGTCCCAAATACTCCGCACCTTCCACGACGAGTCAAACATCTCGAGCAGCTGGCCCGGCCTGACGCTGTGCGCCTCGGTTTGCATTCCCGGGAAATAGACCATGGAGCCCGCCGAGCCGTTGTTTACTCACAGCGACGGAAGCGACATTTTTACGGTTTTAATCTGTTTTCAATCCCGGGCGTCCCCGTTGCTGTGTGAGCTACAGCGGCTGTGTCCGCTGCTGTCTGTAGCGTTTAGGAGAATCATGACTCACTCTGGGGCTTTTCTAAACCACGCCCCCAGCCCACGTGCTGCCTTCACTGCCGCGGGAAAATTAACGATCTTGTAGGATTAAAATACTTCTTGATTATCTTATTGATTCTGAGAAAACGTACCGAACAATCACCTGGTTTTAAATACATTTTTAAATGTTAAATATTGTTTAGATATGTAATTACAAAAGTATTTGTAATTTGTTTTGTAGGCTTAACACACCCAATACCAATACCTCTGCGTATATATTGGCACAGAAATGTGCATCATATGTAAACTATGTTTAAGAGTGAGGTATTGTAAGTATATATTTTAAATATTTAATATTTTACATGATTGTGTAAATGCCGTATTTACACTTGATTTGAAACTATTAGTAAATCAAACAGAAAATTAGAATAATACCAGAATATTATGAAAATACTCCCTATGACATTCACTGGAGTCGACCAACAGAGCCCTTTATTTTGCTTACTAACAAATACTATACTATGTGGTATATTAATATTTACAAAATGTATACTGTGGAGTTTAAATCTACGAAGTGTCCTTGAAGGCAGCGTTAAACTCCCCCACTCTTACGTCATGCCTGTGGGGAAATGATGGTGCGCTGTGTTGTTTTTGCTCTCACTATGGCAGCGGGCTAATGTGTACTTTACTGTCCCTGCTGTCAGCTGAAAACACGTTTACACAGCAACATTTTACTGAAGTAGTGCAACAATCGAGAACCATTTCAGAGTTTCTAAATGGGTTTCAACTATTGAATATCTTAATTTTCAATTCATCTGCCAATAATTGTATCTTTTTACTGATGAATTTGGTTTATGTCTCTGGTGACAGAAAATAGAACAAAGCAAGGTGAAGTCTTCAAATGTTTTGTAAAGATCGACCTACAGTCTGAGTTCTCCTTTCACTACTGTGAACAAAATGCACGTGAATGACAAGTCCATGATCAACCAACACAATATCTGCAGCTCTTCATTGTTCTATGTGCCAAAAACCTGAAATACCCATCAGTCCCTGCTGCAGCCAAGTTGCAGGACAGCAGTGCAACATCTCAGAAGGAGCCTGCTGTGATTTGACATCTAACACTGCCTCCTACTGGATGATGTCAGGAACTAATGTCTCGCCCCACATTAAGACGTTAATCATCTCAATAAGACGCCTGCCAAACCTCTGAAGTGATTACTGGTCCACATTAATTCAGCCAGTCTTAAAGAAGAAGAGCACTTGTAGACAAAACAAATGAACACCATCCCAGCCTGCAGCCTGTTTTACACATGATTTAAAGTCAAATTAATCTATGTTACCTACTTCTAAAAGAAGAGAACAAAATGTAATCCATGCTGGCTTTTTCACACAGAGAGGAAGAACAGGTGTGAAAGTGATTAAGCAACTTAAACAGAAACATCTGCTGCACCAGCTGAGGCTGAATCCAACAACAAACACGTCTGACCTCACGGCCTCTCTCATCGCCGAGATGCTGCTGCTGCTGCCGAGCTACGTAACCGCAAATCTGCAGCTGCTGGAGGAGAAAAGACTGAGTGTGTGAGAGAGAGTGAGACCACGTTCTGAGGAACAATACTGATGCTGATTCTCATGCACTTTGCAAGATAAAAACAAACATATAATATGGCTTTATATCATCCTTTTTATGCCAAGCGTGCAATGTTTTCTGCCAGAAATTGAGTTTTTATAGCATCATGGGACAATAAAACCATCCAGTGTATGAGGAAGGAACTGTTGATTTAGAGTTAATATTTATTTCCTGACAAAGCTGCAAAATTAGACCATAAAATCAACCAATAAATAGTATTATTCACCATTTTTCTTATTCTCAGAGTTTGTGTAATTCCGTCTCTGAACACTTTCTGACTTCCTGTCTGTAGCTCTCAGCCCTTTAATTCCTACTCAACATGGAAATCTTTTAAGAACATCTAAAAATTAAAGTTTACATTTTAAAAATTAGAGACATTTATTGGGGTGGCAGATTAATGCACACGTTGTCCCCTAGTGAGTATTTGGGGCAGCATGACAGTGAGTGTAGGATTAAAAAAAACACCTCCATGCTTCGTCCCTTAACATTTAGCTTTTAGCAGCTAATAGCTTACAGCTAATGACCGCTTGTCAACATCAACACTGAAGCTCAGTCCAGTTGCAGGACTTTTACACGTGCAGAACAGTAAGCTGGATAGTTTTGGTGAGCAAAAAGCACATAATGCAAAACCATTAAAGACAAAAACATCATCACTGGTATCCTTCTTCCAGAGAAACCTGTGTGGGCAGAATCCAGCAATGCCTGCCAACTTTCAGTCTGCAGAGATTTAACTAAAGCTCTGCTTCCATCTGCTGGAAATCAATACCAGGATGTTGTTGTTCTGCTGCTGGGGCTCTCTGGCTGATGCTCCAGCATGTTTTACTGCTCCCAGAGGAGGGGGACGCTAACAGCCTCCTTTACTTTCCTACTCTCTCTCACACACACAAAGAAACTCAAGCTTTTACTCAGACAGATGCATGCATAAATAGATACAAAGCAGAATAATTAAGGACAGTGACCACATCCAGGAAGAGTTGGACTCATGTGTATGAGGAGGCCAGGTTCAACAAAATCCTAAGATCAAACTAGAGCGGTGACTTCAACAAGATATTTTAGTCAAACATATGTTCACAAAGTTTTGACAGGTTGTACTTCAGCTGATCTTGTCTCAGAAAGCCATTAAGCCATGCACTCCCCCCCTGTGGAGGCTGACTGGGCAGCGTTGGAGGCCTGTGGCTGCTCTGGGCAGCTGCCAGGCTCACAATGTTCCCCGAGTGCTCCGCAAACAATAAATCTGCAACAAATAAAAGCCAAAGACAGTGCCAGACATGGACACAGTACAGAGTTACGTAACGTGGAAAAAAGGCTAATAAAATGAGAATGATCTAATTATAAATGGTGGATTTAGGTACAAAAGCCTGATAATGCTTTTGAAGGAGTCACTAAACTATGGATAATTAGCATTTTACATTTTTACATCCTCTGTGCTGAAACATTTATCTTATGTTTAATCAAATGATGGCTTTTGTTTTGACTTTGGACATGTCTTGTAATTGTTTTAAGCTGCCTTGAGTAAAACTTTTACAAAAGTAAATCTAACGTGAAAGGGAGCGCTCGTCGTGACACCGCAGCTCTACACCAAAACAGTCTCTGCAGCTTTTCTTCTTCTCATTTGACTTCTACATCCAGATTAAACATTTTAAACAACTGGGCCCTGGTAATCAGATCGGTGCAGTAATCTTGTAATTTAGATGTTCAGGATTCGGAGAACTGAAAGTCTTCTTTAATTCTCCTTTGTTACGACTTGTTACTTGGTTTGGGTCTTAAAAGTCTTGAAACAGCTCTCACATGAGGTCAGAAATGTGCGCTTGCACCCTGATTTAAGGGTGAGCTGTTCACACACAGAAACATCCCAAAGAGCTGGTGAACCCTGGGAGAATAATCAGACTTCTGCATCACAATGCAACACGTCTGCAGTGGAAATCGATTGAAATGAAACAAAAGAAGCTTCCCAGACTCAAATCTGATCCATTAAACTCATTACAGTGTCCGGCCTTCACAGGGACATGAAACAGCTCGGAGATCTGACCTCAACTGTCTGCTCATGTTAAGAGCCATCAAACAGCAGCAGGAGGCCTTTACTGTGACAGACTAACTCAGTCTCTCTGAGGCTAAAAATCAGCCATATTTATGTCTTTGTCGAACCATATAATCAGACATCCTCAGACAGGAGGGGATCTAGTCAACATGATGTCTCAAATAAAAACTTTTAACAGCTAATTTATTATTTTGGGCGGTAAAGAAAGATATAAAACCTCCGGGGCTTATGAAGCTTCCACAGACATTTCTCCTTTAAAATCCTGAGACGTGTTGTTTGTCTCCCACTCAGACTGTCAGGTTCAGTTACTTTGACACCTGTCAATCATGTTGATGAGCACTCTCCTGGCTCAGGTAACCTGCTGTCATACAGCCTCCACAGGTGCCTCCACAGGTGCATCCAGTTTTTCAAATTAAAACTGGATTGGAGCAACCTGATCCAGATACAGACAGCTCTAAAGGACGACATGCTGCACACTTGGTCCACAGCTGCTGTCTGATATGGATGTGATTTGGTGGATTGTTTTATGGGGACAAAATCCTTCATTTTATTTTTTAATTCCTGAAGTCCAGCCGGATCCTCCTCTGCTGGGATCAGGATCGTTGTTTGGACCATAGTTTTCCCGATCCTGCTCAAAAGTTCGAACACAAACTGGAGGTTTAATCCAGATAAAAACAAAACTGGATTACCTTTTGAACAGCTGGGCGCTTTGTGTATCGGCCCAAACATATCCGACATCAGTGCCTAAATAAGAACGAGTAGCATTATTCTCTTACGTCTAAGACAACATGCTGTACTTTGTAGATAATTATGAATGAACTGAATTGTTATTTATAGCTGAAATAAAACCCCACCTAGTGAAACATCATTACTGTGGTCGTGTTGAGGTAATATATATTTTGCAATGATAAAAGTGCTGACAGATATTGAAGCAGATATTTGTTGGCGTAGCTTTCTTCTTCTTCCTTCTGTTTCAATGTGATAGTGAAAGGTGATAACTTTAAGTGGAACACAAACTGTTGTTCTGCTTAACAGATTTTTATAACGGAGAATAATCTTATTAACAGAACCTGAACTGGACTGTGATTTATAATAATGCCAAATTAACCTTTCGAGCTGCAGATGAATCCTTCTGATGCCTGTAAACATGGTTTTCAGTCTCTCTGCTGATGGTCTGAGCCGCATTAGCAAGAGTCGGATGACCTTTAGGTTTACACAAACTGTTCTGACAAAGGAGTCACAGGTTCAGTCCTTATCAGTGCGTCCTTACAGAGAATAAAACCAAAGAAAACATCCAACCTGTCTGCACGCTCTCCTGACCGTCCTGTAACAGTCCTCCCCGTCCCAGCAGACACCGGTCCTGAGCAGCAGTCCACGGGTCAGCGGGCTCCAGCACCACATCACGACTTCCCTCAGAACCAGAACTCAAAATGTCTCCGGAGCAATAACCCATCAACAGGCCTCCACAGCTCCCACTCCCCTCGTCACAGATTGGTTAACCCCCCCGCCGACGCACTGCTCGTACATATTTACTCTACCAGCTGAGTCAACAACCGAGGAACAACACGAGAAGAAAGTTCACTTTTGCTGGGAAAAAGGAAAACGGGTTTCTGGAAGCTCAGCAGGTCCGAGCATGAAGAGAAACCTCTGAGAAACAACACCAACACGGCAGCTCTGCTGTGATCCGACACTTTGAACGGCCAAAAAGAAAATGAAAGCTGAAGATGACGCAATAAAGTCAAAGGAACTTCCCTCGTAGACCAAAGGAGGGAATCACCTTTATGCACAGTGACAGTTGGTTCAGTTTGACTTTCCCAGGAAACCACACATTACCTGAAGATTATTGTTGCATGAGTTGTTGGAATAACAACACTGACTTATGACTTTTGACAAATAAAATAAGTCCTTTGTCTGGTTTTTACATCTGTTTCTCTCTGCCCGTTTTTAAGGAGTGGATGTAGAAACACTGACTGTCATGAACCTGTTACAACCTGCCCAGACACTACAGAGGAAGATCAGGTGACAAGATAACCCCGGCACTTTTAAAGTCATGTGCAAACTGGAATAATAATTCATATGCATTGCTCCTGGTAAATAACAAAATCATTTATGTTCTTCATCTTAAAAGGACTTAATGAAATGTTTGGTTAAACAGCCTGAAGCTCCAAAACCTGAAGATATTCAGTGTTCTGACAAAGAAAAGAAGACAATGTTCCCATCGGAGAAGCAGATAATATTTAGTAACTTTCCAATTGGTAAAGCATTTAAGCTTTTGAACAAAGGACATTTAAGCAGCTCAAATCGATTATTTCTACCTCAAAGGTTCCCAATCTTTCTGAACGGAGGTACGGAGGTACGGAGGTACGGAGGTACGGAGGTACCACAAAGCCCTGTCAGAGGAACTCTTTAATTCCCATCGATCAGATTCTTAATGCAAAACAGTGCTGATCGTACGTTAACACTTACTTTGGTTTTTAAAGGGGCCACGATAAAAGAAAACAATATGAGAATCAAAGGGAACTCATAGAGCACAAAATAGAGGAAAGAAACACAGTTCAAGGGTGAAAGGAATATATTCTGATCTAGTGACTAACTGACAAATAATAGAGGAGAGATTTTCTTTTTCTGGGTAATAAAGCTAAAGAGAGTTTCTGTGTGACAAGGAGAAGCTTCCCATTAACACCGAGTGAAACAGCAGCGGTCAGAGCTGCTTCTGACAGACTCTGGATTTATCTCCAGCCATTACTTCAGAGAGCAGAGCCTTTCAGGTGCTGCTCTGAGGGCCTGGCATTTAAAAAAGCTTTCTCATACCAACTGGGAGATCACCAAGAGATCACAGCTCTGAGACATCCTGACGACCGCTCAGAGAAAGAAACAAACCAGCCTCCCTGTTTGCTCAGAAAACGATGCTGCGTTTCTTCCTTCCTGTTTGATTCCCTGTTCTGTCTGTCTGTCGTTTCTTCTCCTCCTGTCTTGTGAAGTATTTCTGTCAGCAGGGGTTTATTATCTGACCTGCACAAATCAATGGTTTCATCTCTGCTTTCAGTCATTTCCAATGCTGCTTGTATTTTCTGTCACAATACAAAAACTGCCCTATAGGTATTATTCTCTTTTTCAGCTGCTGTTGACCCTTTGCTGCCCTTTCTGCCTGTTTTTGTGCCCCTTTGGACCTGGCTGGACTTGGATGTTGCTCTTCATCATCTATGGGGGCTTTAGGGACCAAATGGGAGCTGGGAATGAACAAGGACTGCCTGAGGAGGAGAATGTGCATACTGTTGTACTTAACAAACAAAAACACAGGGCAGGATCGTGACTCTGCAACAAGCAAGAAATTAAAATATGACTGCTTCTTTGTTCAGGTTTAATTCACCATCATTATCTGTATACAATAAAATGCTCATAATGATGCTCATTATTTGTAGAGAACTGCCCCAGTGTCCCTCAGAGAATCAGCTCTGACTGAACGTTTACTGCAAACATTATCAGCAGCTCCGCAGACATCCTCACAGTTCCTGTACAGCCGAGCGACAGCTTGACAGCTTGAACAACAGTCGAACTTTTTACCAGTGTGGGCAGCAAACACAGAATCAGATTACTGCCCCTTCTTCTTGCCCCATACAAACAAAGTGGAGAGTAAGTTGGTCGTGGCCGTTCAAAGGACTCAGCTTCTTTCATGCATAGATTATCGCAGCCAACTCTATTTAATTTTTAATTAACACTAACCACAGGCTGAATAATAAAGTTTATGAAAGAACATTATGAAAGGAAGTAAAATAAACAAAATAAATAATAACGACTTCCCGTCCACTTAGCGAGACTTAAAAAGAACTTTAACCATAAAAGAACTAAAATTACAACCTCAGCGATGTTGCAAACTAAATGCCAGCAGCTATTTTAAAATAAATTGTGATGCATGTTAGGATGTCTTGAGGTTTTTATGTAATGAAATTGCTGGAGCATATGAATATTGCAGAAAATACTTGTTACTATGGTTATTGTTCTTGGTAACAGCTCTGGATTGGATTACATAAATTAAAAAAATATGCTTTTTTTGTCGATTAAGAAGTGTACCTGGCAGGTGTTTCCCCACGCAATCGCTCTGAAGCTCCAAATCAGTCAAAATAGCAAGAACCAAAAAGAATGAAAGTTTAATTTGTGCAGAAAAGTCATAAATGTCAGTTACAATGACAAGAAAGTTACAAACGACATTTTTAATTTAAACAAAAACAAAAACAGGACTACATTTCCCATGATGCACCAAGCAGTACAAGAACACACCCTTAGTTTGTAACACAGGCTGTTTGTTATAAATCAGCAGCATCCAGAGCCGAGCTGAGCTCATCCTGACCTCACTGTGATTTCATCATCGACCTGACAGAGCTCCTCAGCAGCTGCACCGACTTTATCTGCACCAGTGTTCTCACAGCCGTGTGCTAACCCTTTAATACAAAGAATAACTCTGTATGTCTCTATATTTTAAACATTATCACCCAGCCTGATCACGATACAGTAACTGACCGACAGCAGGGAGACAAAGTGGCTTCATTTGACCCCAGAGAAGAATTCAGACCACATGAAACACGATCAGGCGCTGCGGTCGAGAGACACCGAGAAAGAGAGAGAGAATAAACAGAAAACAGCTAACAGCACAGCAGCGCATCAAATCTGATTAAATATTATTGTTAGAGCACATTTCATACAACAATATGACCTCAGGTGCTCCGTAGATGTGAGTTAAGAGACGTTCAGGGTTCATGAAGGACAGCGGAGACTACAGGACCTGATAACAGCTCTGAGACCAGGACTCTATCGGCTCTGCGGGTTCAAACTCTAAACTGTTTCCACAGGTGGACAGTTGCTTACTTCCAAACCGAGCGTCATCTTTCCATCTTTGTGACGGCACATGAATGCACCATGCACTGAAACTGATCCACACAGAATTTTGAAAGAGGAAAAACTACAGTATAACACAAATTGTGGCCTTAAGTATGTGGACACCCAAACTTTACACAATTAAGATGTACACTATGGAAAATAAATCACACTTTTATTTGTTCTTAGAGATATTATGATTTCAGTAATATTCACAATCGTCTGAAAAATATAATTTGTGCATTACAATTTTTATTTAACAGAAAAAAGAGCTGAAAATGACATTTTGTTTTCTTCTCTACCTGGAGAAGAAGATTTAATGCCAGAGCATCTCTGCAGCACTACAGAACTTCCTGAGGATGCTGCCTTTATCCACAGCTTGTTGGATATTGTAATTTCATTATTCTGCTGCTGTAACAGCCTCAACTCCTCTGGTTTCAGTCTTTACACCAAATGTATTTACGTATAACCTGTCTGCAGGGGTTTACTTCCAGTCTGCCCAATAGAGTCAGAGAAACTGTGCAAACCCTGTCTGTATGCAGCTTTCTCTGTGTGACGTTAAAAACACTAACTGTTGACACAAAGCTGAACACAAACCAGTGTGGCAACATACCTTTACTTTATTTTGGTTTCGACTAATCAAAGCTATTTTTATTACAAAGGCATTTCCCTGAAACACTGAAGAAAGAGCTGTACAAAACTAACGCAAGCTTAAAGCTGCATGTCAAGAGTTGGAGCTCCTCAATAAACTGAAAATCTATTAAAAAACGTCATTCAATTTGCAGATAAAAGCAAAAATGATCAGATGTAAAAGTCCAAAAAACACAAAAAGTAGAATAAAAGTTCAGCGTCAGATACAGGACGTACGACCCCGCAGGTTTAATGTCAGCCTGTATCCAATTAAAAAGGGCTCCGATTAACAGCACTCTTCATGAAATGTCACCCACGCGCATCTGCTTATTTTAGGCTCAGGTTTTATTAACCAGCTGACACAGGATCACATTCACCGCTGTGGGAGTATTACAGACACGACTTAACATGTCAAATATCAGAGGGCACAAACGCCTCTGCAGGGAGACGGTTACCAAGGTGTGCAGCAGGGTCTGATGACACACACACACACACACACACACACACAAATATATACAGCTGACTTAAGGCTGCGTTTACACCAAACACCATGAGACAAAGTTATTTTCTTTAGTTTGATCCTCGTGAGCAAGTAAGAACAATGTCAGGCAAACTCGCAGATACCAAACTGAAACCATGAGTTAAACACAATCACAACCTGAGGCCAAACCGAGAGTCAACATGAGCTGAGGAGTCACTGGATGAACAGCAGGGATGGAAAAAGACAACAATAATTTAATAACAGAGCCAGTTTGAAGAGTATCCAGATAATGATTCAGGGTTTATTAGTAAAAATGTAGCATATAGTTCATTTGCATGTGCTTAAGTTGTCTATCACTCATTTTTAAGGGAGTTTAATTCAACAAAAGACAAATGAAACTGGTGTTTCTCCCAAGCTTTTGGTTTACTAAGCACTTTAGGAGGGGCTGTGAGCTGTACAGCTGCTAATGATGTTAGCTCAGATTTTTTGTTACGATAGCTTTAATGTTCATTGTTCAAAAGGCCTCTTTCAAGAGCCGAATTATCTCAGAGCTCAGAGCAGGTTCACCTCTGATATCTTTGGCAGCGCTCGGAGCTGCTAGCTGAGATAGCACTAACTTTGGCTCAACTTATTTCTCGCATAAATTCCACCTGTCTAATGACTGAAATGCTTCATCCTGCTAAACGATAAACAGTATGTGACTTGAAAGAGAGAGAAAGACGTCGACTGGAAATATTCTAATGTCCAACGAGCGGGCTTAAAAAACTGGGGACTGGCTGTTGCTGCGTTATTTCGCCTGTGACGGGCAGTGAGATTGATCTTATCCAAAGTGTATCTTCATTATCAATATAAGATTGATCCGATCTGTATAAAGATTGTTTGATTGCCAAGCCCTACCTGCTGGACTGACAAGATTACAAAACTGCTTCAGTGAGTCATGTGACTTTGTTTACAAGCTCTAATTGGCTGTTAACTCTTTGGAGGTGTGAAAACAAAACAAACTTCTCCACTCTGGATCAGACCAGAATAATCCACCATAACAAACAGTTTACACTGCAAACTACACATTTAATAAAGACACACAGATATTATACTGATTCAGACATCAACAGGAATTCACAGTGCAGGTGCACAAATAAACATAGCTGCAGCCTGCAACACACTTCCTTCGAATACCTAGATACATCAGTGCTGTCTA
This sequence comes from Semicossyphus pulcher, assembly GCF_022749685.1. Classification (NCBI taxonomy): domain Eukaryota; kingdom Metazoa; phylum Chordata; class Actinopteri; order Labriformes; family Labridae; genus Semicossyphus; species Semicossyphus pulcher. The sequence continues at coordinate 32,629,294 of NW_027211737.1, forward strand.
TTTTGATTATGTAGTGTAATAGTTAGTACTTTGTCACCTAACATTGCATGAAAACTTACATGTAAAATATACCTTATATGGGAGTGATTGTACAGATTGAACTGGTCAAGCACACCAATAGACTTGCACGCCCACGTACAATAAATACTTAAATATACTCTGCAGTCTACAGTGTGTCAAACCTGAGTGCACAGAAACACACACAGCACATATACCAGCATTCACACATGCACTTACAATAAAATGTATGCTTGCAGACACACCCACACATACACACACAGAAGATGCATACATATATAGTGTTGCACACACACAGAGGCAGCTCTGTGTCGTGGTGTTGGAGCTCACCAGATCATCCAGGATGCTGACGGGGAAATCAAACATGCACATCTTGACTGGCTGAGCGAGGGCTCTGTGCAGGCTGAACAGGGACTTGGCTTCCATGCTGCACACTGAACGCACCATGCAGCCGCGGGGGAACAGCACGCAAAACAAACATACACCAAAATAAAAAATACAAATAAAACTAGAAGAAAATAAATCAATAATCAATAACTCCCAGAGCCGACTGCTTGTCGCTCTGCCTCTCAGCAAAGACTGCGAGGAATCCGTCTCAGAGAAGAAAAGAGGAACCCCTCCACCTCCACGTCCTCCTTCCTCCTCCTCTTCGCCTTCCAAGCCACCAACCACCCCTCGTTTCCCTCCCTCTTCCTCTTCTCGTCTTTCCTCCCCTCCTCCTCCCTCTCCTTGTTCCCTCACCAGGGAACGTCTTGGCTGTCAGCAGCTGCTCTCTCGTCTTTCCGTCTTCAGGAGGTATTGCCCAACACTCAGCTGTTATGCCACGACCGCAGCGTGTTTGCTTCTCTCTCTGTGACGTTCAGGCTGAAGTGCTAAGACTTGCCTCTGAACTGCACGCAAACAATGGGAAGAAACGTGCTTATTCAATGCAGCAGGTACACGGGGGGCTGACTCTCTTGTGCTTCATTATGCTGCAGCGATTCGATCGGATGAGGAGGTTCAGCTCTGCTCCGCTCGTGTACGGGCAGACTGTCTGTGTGAGCCCATTAAAGATGAAGCAGTGTGGCTGCTTCAGACGCTGATGTATGAATCAGACTCTCCTCTCATTAATATCGCTGGTAAATGTAAAAGCAGACGTTCTGGCAGGTTACCAGCCCTCATCTGAAAATTGTTTGCTTTTGATTTCTGCCGGGAGGAGTAAAGTCTGAAAATCCTCCAGCTGCTCTGGATCTGACTCTCGCCTTTCTATGAGGGTTTAATAAATCTCGGATGGTGTTTGGAGGCTGAATGTTGTTGTGTTCCTGCACCTGTCACAGATCCAGAACCACCTGTGAATCAAACAGTGTAGGCTGGTCTGTGATGTCTTTTTCGCTAGATTTTTGACGATGCAAATTTTCACTTTGTGAAATTGCATTCTCACCTGTTCTCATCCGTTTAAAGGTAACCTTTGGTGCTATGAGCGACGTTCAAGGTCTCAGTTTATTTTCTCTTTGTCATCTTCGTCTTGTCACCGATCCTTCTTCTTCAACCTCGGATGTTTTTAATCGTCCTGTTATGTGTCGCTGTTCTGGTTTTGCACAGGTCACATGATATAAATGTCATCACCCCGCCCACTCGCTCGGGTGAATGTTCCTGACTGTTACCTGCTGCGTTCACACATCAGCTCACCCCGACTTATTACGGACATTTTGCTCTGAGGCTGGCAGGAAAAAGTTTGCATAAAGTCGGGTGAAAACTCGGCTGTTTAAAAGGGGCTTAAATGTCACAAGAGATGAAAGCACACAAACCTGTACACGCATATATTTGAAAACGGTTTTGTGCTTTATTCCACCAATCTTGTGCTAGCGAACACAGCAGTACGACGTGAAAAGGCAGGAAAGCAGAAAAGCAGAAAACATGGATGTAAACAATTCAGGTTTTAAAATAGTTAAAGTTCTGCAAATGTTTCACAAGGAAGGAAAAATCAACCAAATGCTAAATGCATCCAAAGTTTGTTACATTAACTTTCAGGAATTAAACCCCTGCTTCAGGCACAAACGATTTCCATGGACAAGGGTTCCTGTTCTTCACATTTCCATCTGTGAAGATCCGACATGCTCAAACACAGCTGGATTAAGAGCCTGAAAAGGGCGGAGTCAGCTAACATTAGGCTAGCATCACTGTGGAGCATTGAGGCTAGCTTGCTAACACTCTGTTTTTAAGTATTAAGACAATATGATTTTATAACAGTCCAGCAAGGTCAGGGTGTCGTTAGCATTGGTGCTAACAGGCAGCTTGTTACCTGCGTGTGCTTGTACATATATATATATATTTCAAAGGCTCAATATTGTACTTTGTTTCCACTAATATATATTTTGGATAATTTAATTGATATTATTATTAATAATTATTGACTAGTAGACCAGGAAATCATGAGTCATTAGTCCTGAGACGTTTCCTCGTCCAGTTGTGCTACACTGGAGCGATGAAAGAGCTTTGATGAGATAATGAAAACATTGTTATACATTATTTATTTTCTCAGTGAAACAAACATGTTCTGACTGTATATTCGATGTTTAGTTTTTCCCCACAGCACCAGAAACATCTTCCCCTCTAACCTGACGCCATACTGACATTTTGATATTTTCCTCTTCATAATCTTTGCACTCAGCTGAACCTGAAGACCCCGTCTACCTCCTGCAACCTCTCAGAAATACTTCTCAAGTCAACCTCGTCGTATGTAGGTCACAGAGCTTTTAGCGCTAATGTCTGAAACCGTGATAGCGAGGACGTAAGTTTGCTCTGACCTGAAAAAAACGTGCCTGTGTTTTGTTTCTGAAAGCCTCTGAGGTTTTTTTTGTCACACAAGTCATGCTGTGTGTTTCACTGCAGCACTGCTTTGACCACATCGTGTTTCATCACTGTGCAAATGTACTAAAACTACACTGACAGCAACAAGCACCCTGTGTAATTATTAACCATGTCTTAGGGGAAATATATTGCAAAACAAAACACAATGAACCTGAGCGGTCCTAAATTTCAACACGTTTCTTGGCTAATGTTAGCATATTTAAAGGACAGTCGGTTTAAATATTTTAAGTGGTGTTCTGGCTCCAAGGCCAAGCCTGAATTCTTGGGCAACAAAGGCAGAATTCAGCCCTCATTCAGATGCAAATGGTGTTCGACGCTGTGATTTAAGAGTACAGCAGTCAGTGAAGATGAAGTGCTTTTAAAAACACAGACAGTAGAAGAAGAAGAAGAGACAGGAAGAAGAAGAGAGCGCAGCTGAAGGGAAAGAGCGAGAGGGCTTGAAACACCGCTGGGAACTGTTTTCAGATGCAGAGGCCGTCCCACCACTGAATACTGTAGGAGAGCCGCTGTCATGGAAACAGGGAGGCAAAGCCGGCTCTTCATAGGGCCTACATAAGACCGAACCCCCTCCCCTTCTTCCCCTCCCCCCTCCTCCCTTCCTTTTCTACAGATACCCAGCCAGGACAGGAAGCAGCGCTGGAACCTGCAGGTCCGCTTCCTGTGGACTCGGACAAAGACAGGACGGGCGGTGCAGGTACACAAGAGGTCAGTTCATCTTTACAGCTCTGCAGCGGGACGATGTTATCCGGTTAAATGATGATGATGAGGTGCGACAGCACCTTTAAAGAGGAAAGGAGCAACAACATCACAGCTGACTAGAAGAAGAAGAATCGGGGATGTAAGACTTATCATATATTCTCTGCAGAGTGTTTCGAGCTCTGGTTCGCTCAGATTTTATCGTTTGTTTTTGTCACCACAGCTGGTTTCTTTTGTTCTATTGTAAAGCTGCTTTGTTGAAGAAACCGCCCCATTCTATAAGGCCAGGCGTTTAAAGCTCTGATAATCTTCCACTGGAAAGAAATAATGTCCTACAATATTTAAGTCTTGAGTTTAAGTCTAAAACTGATGTTTGGACCGCAGATATTCAGCTTAATATCAGAAATCTTCATTCCAGAAGCTTGAACAAGAAGAGTTTTGACCATTTTGTTTTTAAAAGTCATGCAAACAAAATATTAATTGTTGCAGCTTTAAGAAATTAAGCAATATGTAGAAATTTAAACACATTAATGTTTAATCCTAACGGTAATGATCATGCTGAGTCTAAGGACGGTTAATGTTGGTAATTACCTGGTGCAGATTTTAATGTGTTATTACCAGTGTTTTACTCCTGAACGAAGCGGTGTGTTTCTGAGTGCAGCCGCTGAAGAAGCTCAAATGTGAAACAGAGTACATTTACTTTGTGTGGTTGTTGGCTCCTGCAGCAGGAAGAACCTTGAAAAGTTTCCAGTTTGTTTTGTTTGGTTTATGTTTAATATCTTTCCAGTTGTGTGATGTTATTCTGCTTTTTATTTTAATTTGTTTTAGGAGCAATTTGTTTGCACGCAAAGTCAAAAAGATCAGTAACAGATATCCTAAGTCTTTACAGGAAGACGGAATAGTTTTAATTCAGTGTTGTTTTTTATCGAATCAACATTTGTAGTAAACAAGCCGTCAAGTGTTTGACTGGAATCAAACCGGGTTTTATAACCAGCCTAAGATTTCCTTCAGTGTTTTGGTTTATTTTATTAAAAGAAAACGGAAGTTGAATGAAATCTAAAGTAAAGAGGTAAAAAATAAACACAAAGTAGAGTTTACATGTTTATAACCGTGTCAGTTATATAAGTGCCTTCATCATTTCAAGAGCACTGTATTGTATGAAATGTAGAACATTATATCTGATCAGATGTTGGACGGACAGATGTAGAGATTTCACTCCTCTTCCTGTCACTGTGTCGTGCACAGGAAAAAACTACAACAACTGTAGAAGAAACGATATAAAGACGTGCAGAGCAGCAGACAGACTTCATGTTTCTGGCCTGCAGAGTGTCTGGAAAGAAAACTTGCCTCCAGTCAGCACGAACACGCCTGCAAATGATTACAGTGTCGGCACACACACACACACACACACACAAATCTGATCCGGTCACTTGGAAACATGGACGGTCAGGATTTAAAAGCAGATTTGAGAGACAAATTAGAGTCGACGATGAACGGAAAAAGCAGAACATAACAGTCTGACAGTGAAACACTGCAACAAGTCTGAATGTAACAGCGCTACTGCATTTTGAAACACTCTTCATACACTACTCAACAGTATAAAATGCTTCTGACAAGAGGGTTCAGGGACAGGCCCTTCATCCACACACACATTAAACTAATGCTTGTGAAAAAGAGTGGAGAAAGAAAAACCCTCGGGACTAAAAAACAGCAGAAAAAATGTCTGATTCTTGTCACATTCCATCAGACAAAGAAGTCAGAGCTGCTTGGAGTGAAGTCAAGCTTCAAGAACAGAGTGCTGTCTGAAACGCCGGGCAAAGAAAAGCTCACAGCTTTATCTACAATCCCTTGAATAGTGGGAAAAAAGCAGCGAATGTTTCAGAAGAGGATAAACATCTATAATACCAGCGAGATGGAACAGGATTTACATGGAGGGGAGATGGAGAATAAAAGAAAATATTGTTACAGTAAAATTCAGGCGGTGCTACTTTGTGTGTAAGGGTTAAATAGAGCCTTTAAACTGTGGGGATCCTCACATCCTGCTCAGCCGCAACCCCTGACCTTGATTCATCATGTTTACTTGATGAGATGTGTCGGCATTAAGGGTGCAGCGTAGATAAATGTTTGTTGCAGGAGAAACATAGACAAACTCCTGTTCTACTGTTAGAAACTATTTAAATAAAACCTTTTTAACTGGTTAGCGACATATCCTGTATAACAAGATGGACAACATGACAGCTCCCTAACAGTGAAGCCAAACCCTCTCTATCGCCCCCTGCTGGCTGGCTGCAGTATAGCTCATAAGCCCCGCCTCCTCCATGTTAACAGATGGGACATGAGTCAAACTATAAAATTAAAATACACGTCAAATACATTTTTCTCAAACATGGTTTCTGTCATTATAGTTAGTTCTTATCATGCTGATTTATGTCCAAGTGTTCATTTTTCTGACAAGTTTAATTTAAATTGGTTATTTGATGCTATAAAAAGAGGGCGTGGCCTCATGATTGACAGCTCTGTTGACAAATGGGGCTCCTGCAGCGTTCTGTTCCCGAGTAGCAGAGTAGAGGAGGAACGGCGAGAGGAGACGTAACTAACATTAACACTACAGTCATTGAACTTTCCATCAGCGTGAATATCTGCTTCAGACCGACACAAGAAGCTGTTCTGCTGCAGACTGAGCCCACCTGAGGGCTCCAACACGCCAAGGACACCTGAGGGCTCCAACACGCCAAGGACACCTGAGGGCTCCAACAGGCCAAGGACACAAGGTAAAGGTGTGTTTTGAACAGACCGAGCTAAAAGCAAACAAATAATTTCAAATCAATATCATGTGTAGTAAAAACAGCCCCTAAACTTTCATTCACCTAAAAACCAATTTTTCCTGGATAAATTACAACTCATCCATTCATCCATTTTCTACACCCACTGATTCTATTCAGGAGGATGTCCCAGCATGCATTTGGTTTAATACAGACTACATCCTGGACATGTTGATGCCCATCCGTCACAGAGTGAACACACATTCACACCTACAGGAATTCAGATTTTTCACTTCACCTTTTCTGCGTCTCTGATAACAGCAGAGAGAGAAACAATAAATCAAAACCAAACAATGAATAGAAATAGATCAACTTCCTGTGAATGACCGAAGGATTGATAGGCTAAGTGAAGGAGGAACAAGACTAACACAAGAAACATCCTCTAGATCTCAGAGAGTATATGAAGCTGTGACCTAACACTGTTATATCAGCTTGTGTTTATGGTCAGTGATGTTATGGGAGTAACAAACAGGAAGTAACCTCCCCCCTCCAGCACTCAACCCCCCCCCCACAGTTCTTGGACAGAGGAGTTTATGAGCACCTCTCACTGGAGGAGATTTCCTCGAGGACTTCTGGTCTGCAGCTCAGAAAAACACTGAAGCTAAAGAGTCTGAACGCGAGGAGGTGCATTAAACACGAGCAGGTTTATTTTTAGAAATTGACACAATATTTTTTATTTATTTGCTATTTTTTTATATTATTATATGTTTTTTTATGTATTAATGTTTCATTTTTGAAATGTTGGAAAATAAAAATAAATGTTGTTTCCCTTTTCAGAGTCTCTTAAGTCCTTATTGTCTGAACTAGTGGGGTAAAAACCCAAAGGGAGTTGACTATAGGTTTTAGCATTATTTAAAACCGTTTAATCAGAGGCTAATGTATTAATCAATCCCACAATGCATATGCGTTTACGTATTTCTTCCCTCTTTACATTATGCTGCTTTGCATGCAAATTCTAATGTGTTTCTATTCTCAATAAATCATTTAGTCAACAAAATATTGACATCATCACTACAGAAACTCCAAGTGATTTTAGAGTCCAAAAACAACACAAGTTTTGTGTTTTTCTGTCTCATAAATGACATAAATTCTTAATTACTTCAGTTTGCTATGCATTAGTTGATCAACAGCAGTTTTGAACAACTGAAGTGGTGCACAACTTCCAAACGTCTCTTTTCCCAGCCTCTCAAATGTGACGATTTGCTGCTTTTCTATGTCAATATACATTTTTGGATATTAAATCCAGCCAATGGGAACAGTTGTCCATCATTTTCCACTAATTCTTTAATATTTCAGACAATTTTTCAAAAGAAATAATTGCTAAAGAAATTGTACAGAATAAGAATTAGAATGACAAAATAGTTGCAGCTTGAATTTCAATATAACTTCCTGATGTTAATCTGATTTTTGATCTACTAATCCTGCTATCAAGTTTCAAAACTAATCACTTCTCAGGTCTCTCACCTGCTTTAATGTTAAGATTTCTTTTCTCAAGGTTAAATAAAGTCTTAGCTTGTCTTGTTTTACAGTACAGGCATTCCCATGTGCTGGTGATTAAGACTAAGGCTAAATGAGAGAAGATCAACCGGCTAAAAATGGATTAATTGGTTATATAAATTATAAAGGCAATAAGCCAGATTTTCTCACATTGGTTCCAGCTTTTTGAAAGTGATGATTTGCTGCTTTTCTTTTTTTGTTATATTGTTATAAACCTAATATCTGCAGGATTTAGTACAAAGAAAGCATTGCAACTTAATACGACGTCAACTTATGATTATTATATTGATATTAATTTCATTGCTGATTGTATTCTTGATTGATCAATTAGTAGCTGTGTCTTAAAATACTAGAAAAAGTCTTGTTTTGTCCACAAGATATTCAGTTTGATGTCAAAAGGGAGGAACGGGAAATATTCATATATAAGGACCTGGAGTCACAAAAATCTGTTTTATTATGCCTTTAAAATACCTTACAATGATTCATCGATAAATAAAATTAGTTATTAATATTTTATATATGGCAATGTATAGATTTATTGCTTATTTGTTGAAGCTCTAAACTCAAGATGTAACCTTGGGTTTTATTCTGTATTTTCTAGAATTTTATGAACCAAACATTTAAACAAATAAATCTGAACGATGCTTGACAGATAAATAAAGGTATATTATACCTGATGGCTGCAGCCTTAATATGATAAAAGGCAATAAAAATGCAATACTGTACTGTCGGGTTTTTTGCATGTGTTCTGTGTGAAGCTCCAATTTAAATGCCTTCACGTCTTCGGTGGGTGAGAGAGCATCACTTAAAGCAGACAGAGTGAGAGAGAGAGAGAGAGAGAGAGAGCTGGAGGAAGGTTATAATTTGTAGCACGGTAATCATTACAAAAAGGTATCAATCACCTGAATAATAAAAGTACATATACACCTTTCAGCCTTTCAGAAACAACCGTAAGAGGTCCAATTAACGCCTAATTATAGAACAATATGCAAATGAGCCCAGGTGTGAATTTAATTTTTAAATCCGCTACACTTCATGCTAATTGTTTCTTACCTGTTTTTCCAGCATGATCATTCTCTCAGTATCATGACCTTCATGGAGAGTGTGTCCATGCGAGTTCAGGTTCACCGTTAGCACACACACTCCTCCGCTGCCAGCATCCTCTTCTTCACGGATGAGCGAGGAAAAAATTAACGATTAAAAAAAGAACCGAGGTTAGCTAACTAGCGTTAACGCAGGGAGGCTAACAGACGGGGCTTTTTATCCTTGAGAGAAATGTCCTCACTGACTCCAGCATGTCTCCACATCCATTTAAAAAAGACATGAAGGAGTGTTTATCATGGAGGAGAACACCACAGCGGTCAGTGAACGGGGGAGGAGGCAGAAAAAAACAACCAACAGAGTGCTAGCTAACGTTAGCTTGCTAGCGTTAGCCAGCTAAATCCAGCGATAATCAAAATTTTATTTGTCTCCTCGTGCCTTCATCCATCGCCGCCCCGCTCCCTTCCAGTCACGCTCGAGAAAATGAAGCGTAAATGTTTTCCCCAGCATCGGTTCTCTGATCCTCGACGTTGCTCGACGACGACATCCCCGGTGAGGAGTGGTCAGCCCCGGGAGAAGATGTGCTGATTTTGTTCACCATAACACTGATGCTTAAATGGATGCTGCTGCTGCTGCTGCTGGCTGAGAGGGAATCTCCGCTTTCACCAAGACGCTGCTGCCGCTGTTGCGGTCAGAGAAATAGGAACATCTCAGAAATACGACGCTCCTGAACGCATCACATGTATAAAGACGCAGAGGCAAAGCAGTCGCTCTTAAACACATCCCAACTAAATTTTAACACATCCTATTAATTCTTCATACTTTTTATTTATTCATGTGATGCTTATTTTTATAAAGAGAAGATTATGCAGCATAAAAACTGTTGTCATTCATCACACTATTTATAGCTTTAGTTAATATGCAATGATCGTCCCAAAGTGAGCCTGTAAAATACATAAAAATCAACAATAAATACACAGAAGATAGTAAAAAACAAACAAAAAAACACAATAAAAATAATTCACAATACCAGCAAAATAATGCACAATACAAACTACGATAAAAGAAACCCCTATTAAACAAGAAACAGTGTTTGTAATTATTGAAGTGATTATTCTATGAGTTTTTGAACAGCTGCATAAAATGCATAATTGTATAACAAACAATCAATGAAAATAAAACTGTAAATATTATTCCTGGCCTTGGAAAGAGGAGTTTTACCCTCAAAATATCGAAAGTCCACTGACTTCCTTTTTTAAATGAATTTTATTCACCTTTATTTACAGAAGTTCAACATTTATACATTTACGTTACATAGTCAAAATATATTCATATAGGCCAAAACATACAAACATTTGCACAAGTGCAAAGGAGCCCTTTATCCTGCGAGCGTAATGCACAAGGCTGTTTATAAGGTTTAATGAGGTCAGACAGGTCAACAAACAACCGTTTCAGCCTTATTTTTACAGTCTATGGTTTCAGCACAAGCAACAATGTCTTTACACCCAGGCAAAATATATATATATATATATATATACATACATATATATATATATATAGAAGTAAAATATTCAAAACCTTTTGAATACATCAATATTTAGAAATAAAATGACAAATCCCAAATTTGATCAAATAAAACCATATTAGTTGAATATAGCTATATGTATAAACGTTTGATGTGTAAAATTAATATTCTAGTGGTATAAAGCTGAGCTTAATGTGTCTCATATATAAGTACAGTCCATTCATCATGTCCCAGTTTCTCTGTTTTGTCCTTGTCACAGATCTCTCAGGGCCCTGGTGACGGCACGCATCCTGACAGGCACTGCTCAGGGAGACAAAACCCGTTAACCTCCTCCCTTCTGTTGCATTCTGGGTATTTATGTAAAACCAACATGGCGGCCGCCTGTGCCAGAACGCTCTGTAAGGTCGGCTGGACTATTGTGGGCTCCCCAGCCGCCCGCCGGTCCGGTACCGTCTCCTACCTGCTAGGAAATGTGGGCGCACAAGGGCCCAGGAGGGCGTATGGTACCGGCGGGGCCGGGTTCCGCTCCAAACTGCTCTCCTCTGTGCGGGCAGGACGGGGAGGCAGGGTGCTGGGCTGTGCGTTCCTGCTCGGTGGAGGGTTAGGTTTATACCAGACTGTAAAGTTCAGCGTCCAGCAGCACCTGGCCGAGGAGGAGGCAAAGGTGAGTGTCCGATCAAAGGTGTCTGTAAAGCGGCCACGCAGTCAGCCCGGTCCGCGGTGTCCCGGTTAGCTCCGAGGGCAGTTTCCGATTGACAGCAGTTACCTAATAGGGTCACCTGAATACACAATGTACATTTACATAGCACTAAACCTTTATACAAATTCACGGTAAAAGCTTAGTTACTTTGCAGATTGCCATTATTATTCCAAAATAAAATCAACATAAAAATGATGTTATTATTGTTAAATAAGTTGCCCATCTTTACATAAAGTAATTTATTAAGCTCCCTCTTTACAACATTGTGAAAACATATGCATTCGTCGTTATTTACACTCTACTAAAATGGGGCATTATTAACGAGTACTTTTACTTTTGGAACATTTTGCTTCTTAAATTGTGTACTTCAATTAAACTAAAATAATTTCTACCTTTTAACAGAGTATTTCTGCACTGTTGTATTTGTATTTTTACCTAAATTCAAGCACTCATTGCTTCTTCCACCTCCTCCTGATGTTTGGTTCTGAAGCAGCTCAATAACCAGTTACCAGAAGGAGTTACTACATCTGTTAACATCAGTATTTTAGTACACTGTGTTCTCCATTATAAAGTATTTTTCAAACCAAAAGAGCTATATACATATATTTTTTATTATTTGAAATGTGTTTTTCAGAGCAAAGCAAGAATACAAACACAACAAAAACAGCAGGAGGAAAATCAAGAAATAGCACCTTCTAGATAATTGTAATCCATCCATAATTAAAGTCAATATTAAGCAAAATCTCACATAATCTGTATGACAAATCATACGTAGGTACAGAGTCCATTTTTCACACTTGCAAGATTAACTTCTTTGCGATCACCATTTCAAACAAAACAGCCATTTTTGCATGCTTACTGGCAAAAGATAAGGAGCTTGTTGCCCCAAGGATGGCTATGAGAGGATCAGGTTCCCAACACCAATTATATCTTAACCAGAAATATGTGTTTGATAACCAATGGTAGACTCAGAGTGATTCATTGGCACCCCAGTATTACGTCAGCAACTGCGACAACACACAGGTAAAAAATCAGCTAAAAAGCTGCGCAACTTTTCTCTGGAATAATACAATAATACAGTCTGTGCAGTGTTTAAACTGTATGAGGCTGTCTGACATTTGTTCAACAGTCATGTATACTGTTCATAACTTCATCGCAGACCTCATTAGTTCTACTTTCAGCTTTCCAAAGTTGATGTAGGATCTGATAATAAAAGGAGAACACCACACAATTAACAGGATCAATTTCTTTATTGCCTCCAGAGACCCATACTAGTTTAAGATTTCAAAGTTTGGCGTATGCTTCCCGACATAATCTCGAATTTGTAAATATATGAAAAAAGTTGTGCAGCGATACTACACACAGCTTTATTTAAACATATGATTTAAACAGATGTGATATATCAGCTATGAGCTAATATCAGCAAATGTGTCAGGCTGATCAGGAGTCACACATGGGTTTAATGTTTGGATGTCTTAATACATTGGGCAGTTAAATAATAATAACACTAATAATAAAATAATACATATAAAACACCCTCAGAATAATGAAAGTGCTCTACAGTAAATACAAATAGGAAAAGGAGATGAGATCTTAAACACAGGATATAAAAACCCGCTCTTTGCCCTGCGTCCTTGTTCCAGGCTTCAGGACCAGCTCTGAAGTTGATTCTGTACCAGTACAAGACCTGCCCGTTCTGCAGCAAGGTGCGAGCCTTTTTGGACTACCACGGGCTGCCGTACGAGATCGTGGAGGTGAACCCGGTGATGAGGCAGGAGATCAAGTGGTCGGCCTACAGAAAAGTTCCCATCCTGATGGTGGATGGAGACGTGGTGAGAGTCTCTTCACCTCTGTTTTATATCACAAAATAAATCATCTGCATTTCGAGAGTTTCATTGTACTATTGCCAGTACTTCAAATGATTAAATACTCGATTTGTCTCAATACATCAGTTATAACATGATAGATGAAGTAGAAGCGGGTGTGAGAAACATTTCTCCACGGTTTGAATGTTGGAGACAAAACTAAAGAGATGCTTTTTCAAGTCTGATAAAAACAATGTCCTGTTGTAAATCAGAAATAAACCTGCTTATTGCTTGCTTACCTGCTTTTTTTCTCCATAAATGTGCAGTTATTTTCAAAGAAACCCTCCTTGTCTTTCATTTTTCCTCTTTTTTGTTGCAGCAACTGAATGACTCGTCCGTCATCATCAGCTCCCTCAAGACGTATTTAATTTCCAAGTAAGTTGTAGCTTCTTTAATGTGATGTTAAATAAATGTTTCCTTTTGATAAATATTATACATGTACCTGTCTAGCTAACATGATTCTAATGCACAGCTTTAATGGCAAAAAAAATATTCTTTACTCTTCTTAAACTTCCCAGGCAAATAGGTTTAGCACTAAGATTTAATAATTTGTGTGCACTGACCCTTTAAATGTGACACTTTGCCCTTCAGGGAGAAAACTGTGCCTGAGATCCTTCGCTGCTACCCGGAGATGAAGTCTGTGAACGACAGCGGGAAAAAGGTGACCGAGTACTTCAACAAGTACTGGGTGATGCTGAGCGAGGCCGAGACAGCGGCACTTTACCCCGAGAAGGGAATGCAGAAGTGAGTCCAGATCATCAGCGTGCTCTTATTTTGAAAATCCTTGTTGCTTATTCTCTGTTTGTTTTCTATCCTGTTCCCAGAGAGGAGATGAAGTGGCGTCAGTGGGCTGATGATTGGCTGGTCCATCTTATATCTCCCAACGTGTACCGAACCAGCGGTGAGGCTCTGGCCTCCTTCGACTACATCGTGCGTGAGGGAAAGTTCGGTACCTACGAAGGTTTCTTTGCAAAATATGTCGGCGCTGCGGCCATGTTTATCATCTCCAAACGGCTGAAGAATCGGTGAGTTACACATGAAGGTTAATGATTCTGCTTTGTCTCCACAATGTTCTGGAAATGTTTTAGATACTTTTAGATTATTTAAACTCGGGGATTTATTTTTCTTACCTGTTTTTGACACACAGACACAACCTGCAGGACGACGTCAGACAGGATCTGTACAAAGCCGTAAACGACTGGGTGGCAGCCGTCGGCAAGAAGAGGAAGTTCATGGGAGGAGATAGTCCCAACCTGGCAGACCTGGTGAGGAAACACACCTGTTTCTCTTTGTGCAGGTTTATTCTCCAGTGTACCTGGACCTGAATGTTTCAGCAGCTGTTAGAGAGATTTCCATGTTTATTACGTAGAAATACGTAGCGTCACCAGAAAGGCTCTAAAACTAGCAGATATTCTGTTTTTGTCTTTGTTAGTTTTAATCGTCATCCTGAATAAAATCTTTCATTTGAAATGTATTTTTATTCTTGGAATGACGTTTTACTCCTGCAACACAACAAAAGTTAAAATTAATCCTATTTGCATAAAAAAGGTTACCAATTGATTTCTTTGAAATTGAACACATTAAGACAGAACGTGCCAAATCTAAGCTAAACTGATCATCATGAACGTTAATTACTGAACATTAAAATTATTTAACTTATTATCTTGCAAAACATTTCTGTCTGTGTTCATGTATACGTCTTAACTCTAACTTTAGGTATGTTACCTGTTAAGCTGGCTTGTTTGCATGCTAACAAGCTAACAAGTTAACAAGCACGCATACAAAACGTTAGCATAGCTGTGGTCTAATATCAAGCATGTATAGCATCTTAACATGCAACAGGACATGTAAGCATTCTTACACACAAACAAGTTAACATACTAAACTTGATCATAGCAGTTGTGTTGTGCCTTGCGCCTGTCAAATAAAGTAAACTACATGCAAAGAGACAGTGTCTCATATTGAGATGATGACTGTAGACGACATGCTAAATGTTAGCATAGCTGTGCTTTAGTTCATAAAAAGTCAAACCAGAGCTCAAGTTGACATCTTCAAATAGCTGATTGCTAAATGTTAGCAAACAGCCTTAGATGTCCTGTAATGGCCACCGTAGAGAAGATAAACTTAACTTTCTGTAAGGATTTAAGAGCAGAGTTGTCTTTATTTTTCGTCCATCGAACATATATGTTCTCCTCCGTCTTGTAGGCGGTGTTCGGCGTCCTCAGAGTGATGGAGGGCCTGCAGGCGTTTGACGACATGATGGAGAACACCAAAGTCAAGCACTGGTACAGACGCATGGAAAGAGCGACGCTCAACCACGAGGGACGCAAATGAAACTAATCTGAGTCCAACAGGTGAAGGAGACCACAGAACACCTTCCAGCCTCAAAGACTGAGTAAACCGCTGAGAGATCAGGACCAGCATCAGGAGGAAAGAGGTCCTTAAAACGAGAGCGGTCACTGCTGCCATGACTGATTTCCTGCAGACACATGAAAATACCGACCAAGCTGCTCTGAGGATCCATTAAATCTGCTGTTTATGTTCCAGGATTTTTACTGACCTCTAGTGGTGAACATTAGGAACTGCAACAAACTTCACAGATGCATTAAAGTCACATTTTCACCATAAAAACAAAACAAATTAAAATTATTAGGTTATTTTGAGGCTTTATGCAATTCTGTTAATTTTCTGCAAATCGGTAAATTTTTTGTTGTAGGAAGTTAAATATCTGTTACTGTCCCTTCAAGACAGCCTGCTACAGGGTTTCCATGCAGTTCACAAGTCTGGGACGTTATTTGACCCATTTCCAGGCCTCAGTTTGTGTCACCAAAGGTCACAAACAGTACGGTTTATTCTCTTTTCAAAAACTAGATTAACATTTTGGCTTCTACGAGAACTCATAGTGTAAATGTTGACGTTTTGGCTCTTCACCTCTGCTGTTTAAAAAGAGAAGTTACATCTTATTTTAGAGGTCAAGTTTGCATCGCTTTGATAGAAGTGATCAAAAATGTCGTTGACTCTCTTATTGCTCAGCTAAGTTGCCATTTAATGCTCAAAACTTGAATCCAAAAGCAGTTGTGCAGGACGTGCAGCACGTCTGTTTAAATGGTTCAATAAGTTACTTTTGTTTAAGTCATGTTGATTTTAAGGTGCGATGCATTCAGAGTGTTGCAGCTTTGCCAGTAATACAGTTTATTTTCTTCTCAGTTCAGGACTTCCTGTTCACTAAGGGCCAGTGAACTTATTTATTCCTCTGTGTTCCTGCAGGATCAGTCTGGCGCTCATCAGCTGGTGTTCTCTTTAAGGTTTAAATAAAATGCTACAAACTGGAGAGCTGCCAGTTTAAATGCACTTAATATGCAAACTGCAGATACATTTCTGACTTATATGTATTAAAACCAACTTCATGTGCATAGTTGTAAAAAGGTAAAATAAAAAATCATGAAATATGGAGTTTGTGTGTTTTCATTTATGCTTTATAATCACTTAAAACATTTATTTTACAGAATGAATTATTTGTTCTCTAATTTGATTTAAACAACAAAAATAAAAAATGTTCTGCCTGAAACAATAATTCACTGTACAAATGTTATCAGATGAAACGGAGCCGCTTTTCTCTTGTTGGAGTTTGAATTCGTGGCTATGAAGAAAACTTGATGCCATCATGAAAATAATGTTTCCATCAATCAAAATAAAACTTCCAATGCAACAAATAATCGAAACGTTGCGTGTAGCGTCATCACTTAGGGGTGTGTGTGTGTGTGTGTGTGTGTGTGTGTGTGTGTGTGTGTATGCGCAGGGGATGCATGACTTAAAGGCGCCGATCGCCACAGAAGTAAACAAAAATCTTGACCGCACTGATCTTTTAACTCAGGAGTGCCCAATCCTGCTCCTGGAGAGCTGCCTTCCTGCATGTTTTAGGTTTCTCTGTACTTGAACACAGCTGATTTGAATGATCTGCTCGTTATCAGCTGAAGCTTCTCAGGGGATTGATAATGAGCAAAACATTCGAATCAGGTGTGGAGCACGGAGAAACCTGGAAGGTAGCTCTCCAGGAGCAGGATTGGGCACCCCTGTTTTAACTTTTTAACTAATGAGGTAAAAAAGAAAGACGGCAAATAATCACTTTTTCTGTAGTTAACAATTGAA
The DNA here is from genome assembly GCF_022749685.1 of Semicossyphus pulcher. Lineage (NCBI taxonomy): Eukaryota > Metazoa > Chordata > Actinopteri > Labriformes > Labridae > Semicossyphus > Semicossyphus pulcher. Next base: position 32,646,457 of record NW_027211737.1, read on the forward strand.
TAAAGCTGTAATTTACGTGCACTGTGCTCTGTACCTGAAGGTAACATGGAGGCAACAGGAGGCTAACCGCTAACTTGACCTCCCACAGGACCAAAAACAGGATCTGCTTTTTACATTAAAATGTCCCCTGATTGACGTCTTGACTCACGTTGTCATGTTCTACTCACGTCCTGCATTTAAGTTTGATTTTAAGGTACTTTTTCTATTTAATGGTATTTTATACTGCGGCTTTACAACATCACAGAGACAAATATGGTACTTTTAATCTCACTACATTTATCTGACAGCTTCATGAATTAGCAGAATCATGTAAATAATACAAAATAAAATGAATAATGTGTGAATTAGATGTATTTATAGAGAGGAGATCAGGTCTGCTGAGTCAGTGAGCATACTTTCATCGTTGAGCCTGACCAGATTTTACTTGAATTTAAATTTTCTTTAAAGTCTTTTAAAATAATTTTATTTAGATTATATAATATATATAGAATATATAATAATTATTTTGAGCAATTTAAGGCTCCAGTCATCTTATAGCATCCTCCACATCCTCTCTATGGTGAGTTTGAGAGACAAAGTCCAACAGGATGAGGAATTCTTTTATCACTCAGGCTGTAAAATTCCTAAATTCAAATGTGGACCCTGTAGATTAAACATTTTCTTGTTCCTTTATGTTTTTTAATTTTTGTTTTAATGATGGTTTTGCACTCTTTTATCACTTGATGTAATCTTAATTCATTTGTATGTGTTTTAATGTTTTCTGTAACCGAGTCCGTCTGTGTTCTAAATGTTTTTTGTCTATTTGGCTGCAAAACAAATTTATTTAAGTTATTTTCTTTAGTTCTAATTTTCCCCTTCAATCATGATTTTATGACCTGTCTGTTTCGCTTTGCTTCCTTCGTAAAGCACTTTGTAAGTTGGATTTTTAAAAGTATTATTATTATTGTTGGTAGTATAATTATTATTAAAGAACCTAGAAGTATATAGTCATTAAAATGTGCTCCACCTTAACCAGAAGCAACATGTAATGACTTTAATGCAGAAATGTAAGAAAAATGACTCTGAAATTCTTTACTTACGAATACGTTTACTTTCTGTACGTTTTATATGATGGTGACTTTTACTTAAATACAAAGATATTTAATTTAAAATGACAAAGAAACAAAGAAAAGCAGCACAGTCTCACACACTGGACCTCAGCACTAAACCTTCTGCTAATGCAATGATTTGTGTGAATGTCATTTTTTAAATTTGATGCTGCTTCTAACAGGTTTATTAGTTCTTTGATTTTTGTGTGCTTTTCCTTTTCTGTGGTGCTGATTGTGTTCTGGTGAGTTTTGTTCTTGAGTCTCTCTTGGGAAAAATAATCTCTGATTAAGTTATGATTCAATCAATGTTTACATTCTCCTTCAGAAAATATACAACTTCACATTTCATGGAGGCACAAAATACAAACAAACCAAAGGATGACAAAAGTTTCCTTTGAACTGCTGACGCGGTTTATTTCAGACACTTGGTTTATAGATGAAGATGATAATCTGTTAACACATGTAAGATCTACATCATACTAGAACACGCCTCCACAAAGACTGCTGGGACGATTTAAAGCACAGAAACTTTCACTCAGTCATCTCGGGGTTCAACATGACGATCAAATTCTGGCAGTTTCATGTGCAATCGTGGGAAAACATCATTCACAGAGATCAACAGTTCATGAGACGACTGATCTTCCCTCCACAGAGTGGATTCATTAAAATAATAAATAGCATAAATTCAAATCGTTCAGCACTGTTTGGATTTGAACAGCAGCTTCATAAACTTCATAAAAATACACATCAGATCCCTTTTTACCTCGCTAAGTTTAGGACAACCTTAACTGATGCAAACAGCTCAACAAGTTCTTTAAACACAGGAGACGTCTCAACCCAACCCATAATCAGTGCACGTCCTCACGATTTGCTTCTGTTGCTGAACATTAAAAAATTATAAAGTGTTATGAAGCTTTAAGAAGCAGAAAAGCATCAACAGGCGCCCGTTGTTACGACGACACTCAGTGAACATGTGCAGACGCTGGGAGGACGGACGTGTTCAAGACGTGCTCCATCAGTCCGGATACAAACATCCACTGAAGCCGTTTCCTCCATTATGACGAAAAACAAGTATCTAACAATAATATCTCAATCCAATCAAAGATCAATTATTTAATCATTATCAAAGATTATTTTTGTGAAACAGTTGTTCACTGGAGATGAGTCGTTGCTTTCAGATCTAACCTGACATCATTTTCCAGCACAAATATTTTGCAATATTTTAACATTATTTCAAGAAAAGTCCCTTTAATGTAACCTTTATGAAATAAAGACAAAATAATTAGTGTCTGAAATAAGGTCATTTCTGACATCATCACATGCAAAATGTAGAGAATTTGTTTTGAGATATGAAGTCATTACTTTTAGATATAAACTGATTTTTCATAATGTGAGAAAGTTTCTCTTCCTTTTGTGATACTTTGTTTTTCGTTATAATGAGGAATTTGGTTTTAATCAGACTGGCAGAGATGGTTTCTGACTGCAGCCGATTAGCAGTGGCTTGTGTAAGTTTTTGTTCAGACTGTCGGCCTCCAGCGCGTCGTCTCGCTTCTGATTCCTTTGAGACGTCCATTAAATGAAACTGACACAAGGTCATCATCTGAGCGCGTCGGCCCCTCCTCACCGATCACAGGCTATAGAGAAGGAGAGGACACCACCTCTCCCTCTCTCTGTCCTACACGGCTTCATGCAACAACAACAATCTGGCTCCTGCTCCATCACGACCTCCAGAAGGTGGAGCTCAGCTGGCCTTTAGGCGGGGCGATATCTCGGCTCTGCAGAGACGTCTGAGAGTGGAAGAAAATTCACTTTAGTTAGAAACAAACCAAGACGTTAATGATACCGTTTCATTCTGTTCTTATTTAAATATTTGTACATCATGTCGTGGAGCTTAAATATTCTCCTCGTTCGGGAAGTAAATTTAGGTGACACAGCTATTTCACGCACGAGTAAGAACTACTTCTAGTGCGAAGGCAGTCGCCCAAAATGTGACGGAGTGAAAAAATACAATTTGGATATTTTAATGCACAAATAGAAAAAAAAAAACATCCTTTTTGTTCTGGCATATGAAGAGTTCTATTGCCTTTTTCTTTTTAAGGGTGTAGCCATCTTGTGAGAAAAACAAAAACATCATCGCAGCTTCCTGCCTGATTTCATCACGTTTCACACGAAACAAAGCTGCAGCAAAAAGGATGAACTCTCCAGCCAGAGTACTCTAAATTCAGGAAGTCTCCACCCTGTTCTGTGCTTCAAACATAGACTGTATAAAAAGATGGACGACATGACAGCTCCCTAAAGTGAGGCCAAACCCTCTCTGTCGCCCCCTGCTGACTGGCCGCAGTATAGGTCATAGAGCCCGCCTCCTCCATGTTAACAGATGGGACATGAGTCAAACTATAAAATCAAAATACACGTCAAACATCATTGGCTTCAACCAGCTAACATTAGGAGTGAGTAACGAACCTCGAGGAACTGTTTGAGTCTGATGACGGAGCCCATCTGTCCTGTGCTGGTCACCGCTTCGATCCTGCAGACACCAAAGAGACCAACTCAACACATCAGACAGATAAGACGTTAAACTAAAAACATTTGACCTCTGACCTGCAGGTGAGTCGAGCTTCTTTTAATCTAAAGTGATTTGAGTTTGTACCTGGGGAAGTATTCATCCTTTAGAAGCAAGATGAGCTTCCAGAACTGGATCTGATACCGTTTCATCAGAGCGTTACCGCAAACCTGATGGAGACACACAAACATTAACAGACGTGCACACGCACACACACACACACACACACACAAATAAATAAAACTTGCAGGACTCACCTCAAGGAAGTCAAACAGCAGGGTGGCGGTGATGTCGGCAATCGGCTCCATGTTGAGCATCTGAGCGAGCCAACGCCAGCCGTGGTTCAGACCGTGAGGAGACTGAAACACACATGAAGTGCGTTATAACTCCATCAGTCTGATACTGTAGTGAACAAACAAACATGGACTGTAGAGGAAGAGAGACAGTGTTTACCCCCTGCTTGGAGCCGTAAGGCCACTTCAGCTGGATGATGGCGGCGTAGAGACGGATCATCCCCGACATCCTCTTCAGAAAACTGTCCTGACCTTCGACCCCCGAGTCATCCACACGATAACCGAGAATCCTGATGAAAGAAAAAAAACATTTTCAGACACAGTACTATACTTATGTGATTAATCAAACATGATCAGCGAAAGGGCGCGGCCTCCCTGACCTCTGGTACTCCTCCACAGGCGTGCCCTCCTTCATCGGGGGGTAATGTGGGACAGCGTACGGACATTTCTTGTGCAGGTGAGCGAGGAGGAAGTCTCCCACTCGAGGGTGCAGCTCCCAGATGCCGGAGGCCACAACGGCGATGGGGAAAGCAGCTTCGTGGTGAGACGCCACCTCCTCCTCTCCTTGTTTCTACAGAGGCGAGAAAAGGAAGCTTCATTTTTATTGCACGTTTAAAAAACGGATTTCAAAGAGTTTTATTTAGTGATGAAAACAGTTCCTAGCTCATTTATTATATCTCAAAAGTTTCGTGGATTATTAGCAGCCGACAGACTCACCACAAACTTTTCAGCCAGTTTGTAGCTGACGAAGTCGAGGGCCTGAGGATGCTGGGTGGTGGAGACCGACTTCCCCCCCGACACCACCCCCCGGCCCGACAGCAGCTTGTTGATCTTGTCAAAGATTTCTCGGAGCTGCGATCCAGAGTTGCTGGAGATCTGACTGACGGGGATGCTGGCTGCTTTCTGGAGCTCCAGCTTCAGCTTCTTCGTCTGAGTCGAGGAGAGAGAAAGGTTCCTAATTACTCTAAAACATGTTACATCGTGCCGCCACTGGTTTCCTGCTTCACATTACTGACGTTATCGAACCTCAATACTTTTGAGGCTTTAGATTAAATGTGCGTTCAATTTTTCAGATCATGTAGTTTAGATTTATATATAAATGTTTACCTGTTAGAGACTGCATTTTGTTTACAGATGAATGCACATAAAGGGGATGTGTTGAATTATTAATGAATTATTGTATTGTGCTTAAATATTTTAAATAAGGAGTCTTTGAAGACCAGCTAATGAGCTAAAAGAGTTCCAAATAAATCTAAAGAAACTAAATCAAGGTTGTTATTACTGAACTTGTTTCCTGACTCGTTTATAACCATGATGCAGAGCAGCTCAGACTCACCTGAGCGTCTTTCGGGGAGTTGAGCTGTTCGAAGGACTGAGCGCACCGAGCAGCGGACTCCTGCAGCTCCTTGTACCATTTCAGGGTGCTGTCCTCCGCGCTGTTCTGCAGCCCTGTAGAGCCATTACAATGGTCAAAGTATGCAGTGCTGTATACCCATACTGTATGAACTCGGTTATTCTGCAGTGTAGCAGAGCTTCAAATGTATACATTCAGTTTTTTAAATGTTTCATTCAAAGAAATAAAAACTCTCTTACCTTAAAGCTTCTCAAAACAAAATTAACAATCCAAACCAAACCCTGCACTTCCTGTCAGCTTAACGTAGCTGTTAAGCATCTTGTTTCACTTAAACTGTTATCATATAACTTGTGCTCAGCTCCTACTCTGCACCAAGCAGCAATGAAACATGTAGTTTACATCTCTCACCTTTCCTCTTTGCCTTCTCTTTGGCTGTCTGTGCCGCCTTCTTCTGCGCTTCCTGCTGCGCCTGCAGCGCCGCCTGCTTCCTGAGCTCCTCCTCCTCCTCCTGCTCCTTCTTCTTCTTCTCTTGAGCCTTAGCGACCTCCTCCTGCATCAGTCGGATCAGTGCCCGCATCTCATGGAGGGCTCGCTCAGCCACGGTCATGTCCTCCATGCTGGGAAACTCCCCCTGAGAAAGACAGAAAAGGAAGACCAACATAAGACATCAGTCATCGGTACATCTTTCCACCAAACAAACAACAAGCAAACAAATACTTCACCCACAGAAAAGACAAGTTGGAATAAACAGGAATTATTCTTTAACATAATCAAAATGATTATCCAGGTTTTCCAGACTTTGCTCTTTCAGTGTAGGAGGGAATAATGATCCTATTCTGCCCATCATCAATCAGGAGTTAGACTCACCTCTGCCGTCTTCCGCACCACCTCGGACACCTGGGAGCACAGCTGGTTCCCCCGGGTGCTGAGGGAGCTGAGGCTGGCTGCAGGCAGGTCTTTTTTCGTCTGGCTGGACGGCTCGAGCAGCTGGTTGAGCTGCAGGATCTCCTCCTGGATGGTGTTCAGGTTACGCAGTCTCTCCCTGCCCTCCGCCTGCCGCTGCCGTTCAAGCTCCGCCTCCTTCAGGCGCTGCTGCTCCGCCTCTCGCAGCCGCAGGTTTAGGATCTTGGTTTGGTGGTGAAAAAATGATTATATTAATGTTTTTATTTTAAACACTAGATTTGGACACCAGACTTCAAAGTATTTCAGACCTTTGAAGCTGATGTAATGTGCGTAACAATGTGTGATTATACCTTCATTCTGTGTCGCTGCTCCTCCTTCAGCTTCTCTTGGCGTCCGATGCTCTCTTTAGTTCTACAGCGCAGAAAGAAAACACACAGGTATGATCACAGGGTCAGAAATGTTAAACACTGTAAGAGTTAAATCCTTCACGGTGTGTCTCTTACTCTCTGTCCATCATGTCCCTCATGGTCTGAAACTCCTGCCTCTGTTTCAGCTCCATGAACTCCTCGAAGCGTTTCAGCTGCTCCGACTCGGAGCTCGCCACTGCCGCCACCAGCTTCTCCTGCATCTCCTGCCGCAGTTTGAGCGCCATCTGAGACCACAAATACAACATATCACATGTATGATTTATGATCACATTAATAATATTCATAATGAAGCCCTATATATCAGGGACAGTTTGTAGGAAACATCCAAGAGGCAGGTTTATATAATCGCTTCGTCTGACACCTACCCCAGCAGTTTCAGGCCTTAAAAATAAATGCTTTTGTAGGTCATAAAGACTAGTCAAAATTAACATGTTTTTCCTATATGTCAGTTGACATGTCAGTAGTATATTTCCAAAAATAAAGATGCATTTTCCTGTCAAACGTGTGACAAAGTTCACTTTATAGGATAATTAAGAATCACAGTCTCTGACCTTCGCCTTTTCTCTCTGTGTCTCCTCAAATTTGAGAATGCGGCCGGCCGTCTCCATGGCTTTGGGCGACAGCAGGGAAATGGTCGGAAGTGATGCAGGACTGGAAACATCACTGACATCTGTATCTTCATCCTTCACCTCGTCACTGAGAGCCTGCGGCACACAAATGTAAAAAATAGATTCAGAAATTCAGAAATGAAAAGCTCAAACAGAGTCCCAGAAAGAAATTGATGGTATGAAGGTTTTCTCATCTTAGAGGTAAAGAAGCATAACTGCTTATTTATGATGACAGACTTGCCTGTTGACTCTCTGTCTTCGAAGGCGGGGCTGCAGATAGTGTGCTGTTCCTCCCATTGATGTCAGGGATGGATCCTGTGGAGGAAGCTGAGGCCGAGATCTCCTCAAAGAGGCCGGGGCTCGAGTCTCCAGAGCGGGACCCCAGAAAGCTTCTGGAGTTCTGTGGGGGCAAAGAGCCCAGACGCTCCAATATGACCCCAGAGCGTGGGGACAAGCTGAGGCCCTCTCTGCAGCCGGCCAAAATGTCCTGCAAGAGAACAGACACATTCAATCTTAAGTGTACTGATAACTGGATAATACACCTGTATTCAAACCAAACTCAGAGACATCTGAATAATCATAAAACCAGGCAGATGGGTTAAAAAGGTTTGAGGGCCACTGGTTTAATATTTGAAATGTGTAGTATTCATTCAGCTTTTATTTTGTATGCAACATTTTAATGTGGAAAAGTAACTACACCTCTCAGAAAAATGTATCGGATATATTACTGTAAAATGCAGGGTTACACTGAATAAGTCCAAGAACTCATTCACGACTGTTTATAACTTGGCAGCTCTATAAATACTGAAGGTTGTATACTGTTAAAATAAAGAGCAAGTTCTTCTTCTAACGCAATACTTTAAGAGATACTGGGCATTGATCATCTGTGTATTCACATGCGTGTGTTCCTTCTCAATGGTTTTTTTGGTCGATTTAGCAAACTAGCTTACCATGCAAGCAAGGGGACTGTTAGCCGGGCTAACGTAAACTAGCCAATACTCAGCTAGCTAATATCAGAGATAGCTAACATTAACTCACCTCGCCCCTCTCCGACCAGTACGGGTCGAACGGGATTTTTGCCTTTGTTGATTTCTTTAAAGCCTCTAAAGTTTCCCATCTTAGATTTTCAGCAGGCATAACGACAGCATATATAAACAAAACCAAAACTACAAACTACAGCTTACGCTGACCTAAGTTTTAAACACCGGATGGGGTAACATACATTACAACCCGACGAGAAACGGGCCCGCCTCCGTTTCCGATGGACCATATCCTAAATATGAGGATACTCGATCTCGACACCTGTCAAACTGCCATAGACATTGCGGCTCCATTAAAGACCAGACAGTATAAAACTAAATCGGAGGCGGAGCCCCGGTTGAATGAAACAACCCGTGCTGCCAGACTGGACTGTCGAAGAGCTGAGCGAAAGTGGAAAAAGGACAAATTGCAAGCGTCTTTTCAAATGTTGAGGGATTACTGGCGTCATTACCAATCCATTGTGAAAGATGCTAAAAGAAAATATTTTTCTGATATTGTCCTGTTAAACTGCCACACGCCTCGTGTGTTGTTTAAAGTTATCAACTCTGCTCTGAATGTATCACAGACTGTTGGAATTGAGGCCTCCCCGGCTGTGTGTGAAAAATGTCTTCACTTCTTCATTGATAAAGTCACTTCTACCAGAGAACTTAATTTTCACCTCCTGCCATTGACCCTTCAGTGTCTGTCCCCTGTTCTGCTGGGTTGGACTCATTTGAGCCTGTGACCCTGCCCTTTGTGCAGGAGATTGTTGGTCATTTGAAGCCCTCAGGTTCTCCAGATGATACCGTCCCTCCCCGACTTTTTAAGGAGGCTTTCCAGACTGTCGGACCATCTTTTCTCACAGTTATTAATAGCAGTCTGTCCTCTGGAGTGGTTCCTGTTCATTTTAAACATGCCGTTGTGCAACCTTTGTTAAAAAAACCTGGGCTGGATCCTACTGTTTTGGCAAATTTCAGGCCTATCTCTAAATTGCCTTTCCTTTCTAAAATCTCAGAAAAGATTGTCTACTCTCAGCTCATGGACTTTTTAAATGAACAAAATATTCTTGAGATTTTCCAATCCGGTTTTAAAACATTGCACAGCACCGAATCAGCACCTTTAAGAGTTTTTAATGACATCTTCTTAGCTACTGACTCTGGTCACTGTGTTGTCCTTGTACTTTTAGGTCTGACTGCAGCTTTTGATACAGTGCACCATGAAATCCTGATTGCTCGTTTGGAGCAGTGGGTGGGCATCAGTGGCACAGCACTTGAATGGTTCAGGTCCTACCTGTCACATCGAACCTTCTGTGTCAGCCTTGATGACTCTGTGTCCTCCACTGCTCCCCTCTCATGTGGGGTACCACAGGGCTCTGTGTTTGGCCCTCTTTTATTTTCCCTCCATCTACTCCCACTTGGTTCAATTCTCAGGAAACATGGCATTTCTTTTCATTGCTATGCGGATGACAGTCAGATCTATGTCCCCCTTAAACAGTCAGACTCCTACAGTGTTGAGCCACTGCTAGAATGTTTACGTGACATTAAATCAATCAATCAAATCAATCAAATTTATTTGTATAGCGCCAAATCATAACCAGGGTTATCTCGAGACACTTTACAGAAAGAGCAGGTCTAGACCGACTCTTTGTTATGTTATTTAAAGAGAGGCCCAACATGAATCCACCATGAGTAGCACTTAGCAATTCGGCACATTGGCAGAAAAACTTCCTTTTAACAGGCAGAAACCTCGAGCAGAACCAGACTCATGTTGAACAGCCATCTGCCTCGACTGGATGGGCCGAAAATGGGATAGAAGGAGATGCAGGATAGAGACAGGCAAAGAGAGCAACAACAACATATGTTCTTGTTACCACAACAACATATGTCCTTGGTACATAAACAACAACAGACACATACTTATGGTTACAATGCCAATAATAGTGGTAGACTAGGGTGAAGATTGGCTAAATAAATAAATAAATAAATAAATTAGCGAGAGAAGCAGAGTAATGATAAAGGCTGAGGTAATCGTAATTGTAACACTTGAAGTCAACAGGTCTACTATTAGCATTAGCAATTAAAGCCTGGATGTCTTTAAACTTTCTAATTTTAATGAAAAAAAGACAGAAGTCATGGTCTTTGGTGGCACTTCTGTGACCCCCCTGGTTGATCTGGGTTCTTTGGCACAGTATCACAAGCCAACTGTGAACAATTTGGGGGTAAAAGTGGACACAGACCTTAAATTTGACAGCCAGATTGAAGCTGTGGTGAAGTCAAGCTTTTTCCAGTTGAGGCAACTGGCAAAAATTAAACCAGCCCTTCAGAGACAACACTTTGAGACAGTAATCCACGCCTTTGTGACCACTCGGCTGGATTACTGCAATGCACTCTATATGGGGGTAAGTGGGTCCTCCATTGCTCGTCTTCAACTGGTACAAAATGCTGCTGCACGTCTTTTAACTGGCACAAGCAAGTATGAGCACATTTCACCTATTTTAGCTTCACTCCACTGGCTGCCCGTCCATTTTAGGATTCATTTTACAATTCTTTTATTTGCTTTTAAAGCCTTGAATGGCCTTGCCCCACCTTACCTCTCGGAGCTGCTGCACCCCCACACTCCCAGCCGCTCTCTCAGGTCAGCTGACCAGCTGCTCCTGACAGTCCCTAAAGCTCGGCTTAAGCTCAGAGGTGAACGAGCGTTTGCTGTTGCAGCTGCAAAACTGTGGAATGAACTGCCTCCACATCAGACAGGCCTCGTCACTGTCTCATTTTAAATCTCTTCTTAAAACCCACCTCTTTTCTCTGGCTTCTGACACCATGTAGCGTGTTGATCTTATGATTTTATCTTATTTTATTACTTTTGTCCGATTGTGTCCTTCATCGTTTTATTGTGCTTCTGTTGTGTTATTTATTGTGTTTTTATCTTGCTGTGCAGCACTTTGGAAACCTTGTGTTTGTTAAAATCGTGCTATATAAATAAAGTGGATTGGATTGGATTGATTTCATGAGCAGTCTCCTTTGTTTGTGTTATAACTGATTGGTTATTTTTATTAAAGTGATCTGGATAGTCCAATTTCCCTGTGCCCTTTTTGATCATGCTGTTCAGCACCTTCCATGTACCCTGTGTGTCATTTCTGTGCTGTTCTAATTGTTTGTTGAATCAATCTTTTTTATTTAGTGTCATTATACTAGTCAACATATTTTTATATTTCTTATATTTATGTTCCGCTTCCTTTGTTCTAGATTTTAAGAACTGCTTGTACAGTGATTTTTTCTTTTTACAAGCATTTTCTAGTCCCCTACTAATCCAGGGTTTGTCTTCATATTTGTTCTTCCTTAGTGTTCGTATAGGACAGTGTTTGTCGTATAGGGTGGTAAAAGTAGACAGGAAGTCATTATAGGCTGTGTTTGGATCATTTGTTGAATAAACCTCTGCTGCCCTAACTCCCCTTTAAGAGCCTCATCAATTTATTTAATATCATAAACGTATCAAATGAAATAATGTTACTGCATTCTATGAATTGATTCATTAATGTGTCTATCACTTAGTAGCAGCTGTTGGAGGTGGAGGTATTTTTAATTACTTTATATACTGCTGGGTAGCCTGTGAATTCCCCCACAGGGATCAATAGATTCTTATCTCAATGAAATATCATTATGTATTTGCTATCATGTTTTTTTTTTCTCTTCTTCCTTTTCTTCTTATTCCATCTGTGTGTATAGTTGTGGTTACAGTCACATGCACTGTGGCTTTTGGTGGTTTGGGATTTTTCAGTCTGGAACAGTTTGTCTGGAAAATAACGTCAAAATCAAGACTTGACGTCATAGTTCAAAAATAGTCCCAAAATACAAGTTGTGCTGACCATAACTGGCCTTAAGCAGGATGACCTCCCTGGCCATTGTAGTGATGTTGAAACATGTTGCCACAGTGTGCATATATCATACTATATATTTTATGTGCAGATTAACAATTTGATGTGCTACAAGTTCTGAAATGTTCTGGCCAACGTCCTGTCTGACCTGGGCATCTGTCGGATGTTTAAACAATGTTTATTTTCCAACATTAAGCTGATAAACACAAACCAATAAATCAATCAACAACACTTTCATCATTTTAAAGTGTATACATCTTAATTACACTGTTTAGACGTCCTGCTGTGACTCCAAGGTCCACTTTAAAATCAGCCTCAAATGATCTGGGTCATTTTCCTAGTCTGAATTTGATGTTTTTACCAAACTGAAACCATAAAATGATTTTATCTGTCTAATAAAAAACTAGAACGTGGACAATGACTTAGTTTTGCTTGCTTGCCAACATCCACTTCATCTATAAGAAGTACAAAATGTGAATAAATTAACATGTATTATTGGCAATCAAACATGTTTTATTAAATACGTTGCACAAATTTGACGATTGTCAATGTCAAAAAAAAAACCTGCTTGGATAAATTTTTGGCTCTTAAGAACACCAAATGATTCAAATGGTGAGATACAAATCTTGAAGATGTACCAAAATAGAATATTTTATTTACATTTGCATGGACTAATCGCACTATTCGTAGCTGGACTGGATGTCCCATGGCCATCTGAACACAACTAACTGGTTTTATGATAAAAAAATAAACCAAGACGTGCATTTTCTTTTCTCATAGCAATATTATGGTCATTTATTCTTCCTTTATGGGAAAAGGTTGGACTCGAACATCGATGAGATGTAGATGTAGAAACATCACCATCTAGCCGTTTGCCTCACGACCGTGGTTTGGTTTTTAGTGTCCAAATGGGACAATTCTTGACCAGGGAAACAATGTTGCCGTCCGACTCACGAGAACATCAATTGATAGGGAGTGAACTGTGCAGACATTACACTGCATGAACTGTATTTGAAAGTGTGTATTTTAAGTGTCTACAAGTAAATTAAATACATTTTAACATGACAATAAATCCATGGTAATGTAAATCCATTTACTGTGATGTCACAGTCACCAAATGACCGTGATGTCACAGTCACCAAATGACCGTGATGTCACAGTGATGTCACAGTCACCAAATGACCGTGATGTCACAGTCACCAAATGACCGTGATGTCACAGTGATGTCACAGTCACCAAGTGACCGAGATTTCACAAGCAGGTCTTTCATGACATCATCAGAGGATGAAAGCCAGAATGATCAAAGCCAGACATCCGAGCAGGGTTATAAGTAGGACCCAAAAATTTGAATCGTTTTGCTCAACAGGACCAAGTTTACACACATTGACTTAACTGTATGTCAGGCATTTCAAAACATTTAACACTTTCACCTTCCCAAAGAGAAACACAGCGACAACAAACAACCGGAACAATGAATACCACAAGAACAATGAAGAACATGGATGAAAGCTATATACTAGCCACAAGGGAGAGAATTCGTCCAAGTGTCCGCATGTTTTTGGACCGACTGAAAGCGGCACAATGGGACAATCTGGAGGGAGGGTCTGTGGACCAAGAAACAAAAAATATCTTAACGGACATGTGTTTAGATATAATTGACAATATGTCTAAATATCTCATGAGCGAGATCTTCAAGGGAGACTTGATGGAGGAGAGCGCCGTGCCATCCAAATCCTCCAAAATCTCTTCTGGATCTAAAGGATCACAGAAGAGCTTGGTTCTCTCTGAAAAGCAGGTCCAAGAGTGTGTGGGTGACATGGGTGACACCATTGCACAGACCATGGCTGAGGTGGTGGGTGTAAAAGGTAACATCTGCTGCCCTGTGGCAAAGGAGGTGACAGAACTCATGGTCACAGAAATAATGGAGAAAGTAAACAAGGAGCTCTCCCAAAGTGGTGGAAACAGCACAAAGAAGAACGAGGGAGGCAAGCCTTTCCCCATTAGACGCAAATTAGTTCAACATGTCGGGAAAATCCTTAAAAGCTGTGTGTCAAAGTTTTCAGGTTGCTGGGCTAAAAACAAGGCTCAGCAACATGAATCTACCTCAACATTAGGACAGTGCACTGAGCAGGAGGGGGAGGAAGGTGAGGCACCCCAGACCCCCGTCACTCCCCTGCAAGAAGAGGAACCATATAGAGCTCAGTCTGTTACAATCGAGTTCATGTCGTCTGTCAAAGCAGTGAAGATAATCCTGGAGGAACAGACGAGTAATATTGCTCGCTTTGACAGTGAAGAATTCGACCTGCTTCAGTCCAGATCTTCTCAGGACACAGAACGGACATCGTTTGAGATTGTTGAGATCGTAACGAATGACGAGCAAGAGATGGTTGGCACTGCTGATGAGGAAATCAAATCACAGCCTAAACCAATCAAACAATCAATCAGGGAAAGGGTGGCAAGTAAAATCAAGGCCCTCTATTTGCGCAAATTTGCCCGGGAGTCAATCCTGAGCATTATGACAAAATTCAGGAGCAAGCTTCACGGCGACCAACCCTGTAAAGACCAAAAAATAACAAAGGTGTTAATAGATGGGGTGGACGGCCTGGTGGAAGACATGATTGTGCAGGCAGAAGATCAGGATGTAACGATGTGTACAGATGAGACCTGCCTGTACAAGACAATTGCCGAAGACATTTCCAGCGGCCAGAATGAAGACTTTGCTCAGCATCTGAGTGGTATACTACTCCATCACCTGAAACCTGGAAAAGACAAAAAGGTCAAAGTTCGTGTTGAGATTCGCACTGAAGTGGACCATTTTATGAAGCTGATGTGGGAATGGCTAAATCAGCAGGCACAACAGCACCAGAGAAGGAGGGACCCTGTGAGCATGGCCCTGGAGCAGATTGAACAAGCTATTGTCCCTCTGCCAGCAGCTTCAAGTCCCCTGGAGTCTGAATATAAAATCGTGTTGTCTGAGCCAGCTGATGAAGCTGTTCATGACGTTATAGCCCCCCCAGCCCAACAGTTGGATGACATCTTCTGTGAAATGATGGTGTCAGAGCTGGTAAGGCAGGTTATGAAAGATCTGCCGACTGTTCAGTCCCTTGATGCTTACAAAACCAGCATAATGACATTGAAGGAGATGCTCTTGAAAGAGATAAGGGGCTCTGACATTGATTTTTATTTAGCTCCCAAAATAATGAAGAAGATCTGCAAGGCGGTGCGCAAGGACCTGCGCAAGAAGATTGATGAAGGGAAGCTTTGTTTGGGCATGCTGGCAAAGGATGAGTCGGTGAACAACTGCGCCATCGAGACTCTGAAAAAGCACCTTTCACCAAAGAAGAGCAGCAGCATCAAGAGGTTCTTCAAGTCCCTCTTCAAGCCTCTGACTGCCTGCTTCAAACGTGGCTAAAGGACTAGTCATCGGTGGTCTACGGGTGGTTGGGTGGGACAGACCCTTTTCACAGCTGTCATGTTGTCAACACCTGAGCTGTGGAAAAGGTCTTCTGGGGCCTACTTCAGGTCCCTTCAGGGCCACACAGGTGTACACGTGAGCCCGCGTGTGCTCCTGTGTGGTGTGGGTTTACTCCGAGCGCTTCGGTTTCCTCCCACAGTAAAAGAAATAATAAAAAAAACAAAAACGAATTCTACTTCTGAAAAAATAATTTCTGTTTGAATATATGTTCATGTCTTCTCTAAAATGTGCTGCACAGGTTCAAAGATGTACATCTCACACTGAAGCTCTGCTCTGACACTGTCAAAGGTTCTGATTTATGGTTTCAATCACTGGCGTTATTTTTCCTAACTTTATAAACTGAATGTATTTGGGTTTTGGTCTGTAGGTTACAAACACCTTTCACTCTGAGAACTTTCGTCATTAAACAACATTTTCACTCAATAAATTGTATTTTATAAATTATTATTTTTCTAACTATGCCATGTCAATATCATTACAATCAGTAGATTTCTTATTCTTAAACTTGATAACCACATCAACTAACTCCATTTCATCAATTTCTTCAAAAAAGTGGTATTTGGATTTAAAAATACATTTCAGGAAACAAATGTATAAGCATTTCATTTTTTAAAAGTTTAATAGATAGTATAATACTCGATAAAGTCAAGAGCAGTAGTATACAAAAATCTTGCAGGTCGACGACAATGCTTTGGGAATGGATGGATGCTGGTCTTGTTGCAGGAATTTGCAGTCAGCTTGCCTGCAAAGAGTCACCAAACACGTTTCCATAAGAGGTTTTAAGAAACTGCACATAGTTCTGCAGACTGCGGTTTGTAGAGTCTGACTGCTCCAGTCTGTCCTTCATGTTCTGCAGCTGAGTCTTGAAACGGCGCTCCATCTGAAGGGAAGCACAAACACAAAAACAACTCTTTTTAAATACAAATATTGATATCCACTTTCAGGTTACAGTGTGTAAACGTGTAAGCTGATGGACATCATGCTGTACCTCCTCTTTGCTTCTCTGCAGCTGACTCTGCTCCGACTTAGTTCGGCTCAGCTGGCTCTGCAGGTCCAACGCTCTAGACTGAGACGCTCTCTCTTTGGCCAGAACCCTCTGCATGCTTTCATCAACCTGCAGGCCAGGAGGGAAAAAAAGTGTCGATATAGTGATACAAGTGTGTAATGTATGCCAAAAAAATTTGACCTTTATCTGATGAAGGAACACATATGAAAGTGGCTCAAATTGAGCGTTAATTATGCTCTTCGAAATGCAGATTTAATTTACTTGCAGTCTGAAAGTTGTCTAAGGTCTGCTGCTCAGTATTTGTTGAGGTTGAGGCATCTAAACCGATAAATGATTGATTTTCAGTATGCGCCCATTTTGGTCTTGGCAATTTCCTAATTTATACCTCCATGCACCGTATGAATAGTCACAAAAGCCTAATTTCAGTGGTTGGCTTGTAAGAGGAGTAACCAATCATCCAACCTCCAATCATCAGAAATTAAAGGCAATGTTTAGTTCAGTGTTTCTGAGATAAGTTATGTGATGTAGGTGTCCGTATATTTTCAGACCTGTCTCTGTGCGTCATCCACAGTTTGTTGCAGCTGCCGGGACACGACGCTGCACTCGAGTGTCTTCTCCTCCAGCTGCTGCTGAACGCTGCGGTCGCTGGCTTCCTTTGAGGAGAGAGCGTGAGACATCTCTTTGTTTTCTCCCTTCAGGTCCTCAAGCTTCCTACAACACACAGCACAGAAATCAACAGCTGCAGTTCAGACGTGTGTTTTGATAATTATGTTATCCTTTACTGTAAAGAATCTATACATTTATTTATTACACTCAGTTGTTTAAGTATGTGTACCTCTCTAAGTTGTGAATTTTCTCTTTGAGCACGTTGTTCTCCTCCTGCAGCAGCAGGTTCCTCTGCTGAAACGTCTCCAGCTGAGTCCCCTGCTGCTCCACCTGTGGAGGAATGATATCAATGCTTTTAAATAAATGCAAAATACCTCAAAAACACGGGGGGGGGGGGGGGGGGGGAAGACAACCTCAATGCATTTATCCTGTATAGTTGGCTCCATTTTTAATTCAGTTAGGCAGCTAACAGGACAGTTTCCTGCCACAGTTGAAACCTGAGAAAAAACTAACATAAGACTTTTTCAATTACAGCGTCTCTTCCTTTGAAAACCTCACACAGACAAACACGCAGCATTACATCAATAAGCACACGTTAACACTGAGTCCCTTTGAAAGAAGCATCACTGTAACAGAATCCATTCAATCTGCACAATGAAGAGAGAAAAATGACTCAACACAAGGACCTGTTGTAGCCTGTGATATTAGAGGGCTGGTACAAATAACAGGGGTGATAGGTATCCTACAGACAGTAGCAGACGAGTGGTTTAAATTCCTGCCTCCCCATGCACAGGTTTAGTTTCAACATTGTGGAAGAAACAAATTAAGACTATCAGAGGTTAACTATATCTCTCAGGCTGTCCGGTACCTTGTGTCGGACTTCAGAGAGGGCCGAGTTGTGCTCCATGTTCCTTCTCTCGTGGGCGTCGGCCTCCTGCTGGGCGTCTCGGAGCTGCTGCTCGGTCCTCCTCAGTCTGTCAGGGAGCGTCTCCAGCTCTCTGAGCCGAGTCAGCAGCTCCCTCCTCAGCTGCTCCTTCTCCCTCTCCAGGCTCACCTTCACCTCCCGCGCCTCCTTCTGCGTCACCTCCAGCTTCAGGCAGCACTCCTCCGATTCCAGACGAGCCTGCTGCACCTGCACAGAGAAGTCTGGCGTCACTGCAGTTCACTTCAACACTTTGTCTATAGTTTATCTTATGATTTGGGTGTTTAACACACGTTGACATCATGTGTTTGCAGGTGTGAGTGCGACGTTACCTTCTTCTTGTATTTCTCCACCAGGATTTCGTGCTTTTTGATTGCAGATTTCAGCCGACGGGCTTCAGACTGCAGACCTCCGAGCTTCTCCTCAGATGATGTCATCTGACCCTAAATATGAGGTTTGTTTATTATAAATGCCATTAAAATACAACATTTGTCAGCCGCTTTTAATCGAAATGAAACTTGAGAAGCTGTAAAAAAGGAGATAAATAACTAATATTTTCTGTAACACTTTGTCAAGAAAATGACCTGTACAGTATTTACATGATGAGGATTCATGAACATGTTGTGGTTCTTTGCTTTCTGTTCAGTCTTCTGTAACTTTAAAAAAATAAACACTAATAGGTGAGGAGGATAATTCCTTCATCCTTAAGATGTGTCCTAAAAAAGCACAACAACAATCAGACCTGGTATCTTAATGTGATCTGTGTTTGGACATATTGTCTGGATTAATTACTCTTCTATTGGTTAAAAAGTAAAGACACAACCAACACTCAACACTTGTCTTCAATAAACATCCACATTGGGCTGAACATGTATAAATAAGGTGCTTCTGATTTCGTCGAAGTCGTGTAAAATCTCTCATCTGCAGCTGATGTGTCTGGCCGTACCGTGAGTCTTTGGTTTTCCAGTTTGCTGGAGGCGTTTTCCGCGCTGAGACGACGGAGCTGATCCCGGAGCTCCTCCCTCTCTGCCCGACTCCTCTCCTCCACTGAGTGGAGCACAGAGTTCAGCTCAGTCACCTGACTGTGATGGAGGCAGGGATGTTAAACAGGTTATATTATGTTTTCATCACATGCCAATTAGTTTATAGTTTCCACATTAAATTTTAAATATCTTCAATGTTATTAAATTGATTATTAGTTTTGTTGGACATTTACTCCACAGATTTCTGTTATCTTCTCTTAATCAAATGTGTAGGTCATAATCATCGCTTTAAACATCGTGCGTTGTGCATAATAATGTCATGATTTGAACGTTAACATTAACAAGTCATGATATTTGACAACAACACTCACAATCTGAGAGCAGACATTTCCTCCTCCAGCTGTCCTTTAGCGGCGGCTTCTTTAGAGTGTCGGAGGCACCAGTCACTGGATGTGGACAGAGTTTGAGCCAACTGGGATTCCTTTAAAAAAGAATGAAATAATGAAACCTCGCTGACAAAAGGAGGCAGGAAGTGAGAGACAAGATTACAGTGAAGTAAAACAAACCCAACAAGCAGGAAACTGTCTGCAACAAACTCCGCTCTTATGTGCTTTCAAAGTGAGCATAGACAGGTGTGTGGACCAGACACCACCATAAACAATAAATGCAGCTCTGTGTCTAATCTAAGGAACCAGGACCACAAAGACACTCGACTGCCCACCACCCTGATGATTCTCAGACATCCTGTTCTGTGGACTTGTGATGACTCTGAATTCAGACCTTCTCCTGCAGTTTTGCTGTGAGCTGCCTGGCTGTCTCTTCAGCTTGTTCGGCCTGCTGGGTCAGCAGGGCCAGCGCCTCCTGGTCTTTCCGCCCCTGTTCCTCCTCCTCCACCTCTCTCTGCTGCCTCAGAGTCTGCAGCTCCTCCTGCAGAGCCTGAAGCTCCTCCTGCTGCCCCTCATGGCTCTGCTGCATCTTCTGCGCCACAAGGACAAGGAAAGAGGGTTAGAAAAGATAACAGTATTTTATTTAGCTACGTTGTGGACAAATTGCAGATAAAGCAGGACGAGCGGTTTGAAGTTTTGCAGATTGTAGTTTTTATTTTCACTGGAAACTTACAATTATAATGATGTCATATTAGTTGAGATTTATTTTGCAGCACTACTGTTCTTCATCATAGGCTTTTATATAACTCATTTTACCTTTATCAAAAAAAGTGCAGCTGCTGAGATTTGAACAGTCCATTGAATTTCATGTTCACAGACCTGAATCTGAGCAGCCAGACGAGTCTTTTCAGCCTCTGTTCTGCTCAGCTCAGACTGCAGTTGGTCGCGGGTTGACTGCAGGACCCTTGAAAGCTCCTCCGTCGTCTCCACTTTGTCCTGAAACGACAAGGGGAAGCTTGAACCTTTAAAGATGTACACTGTGAGAGATATCAACTTTTGTTTCCGAAGCTAAAACAGAATTCATCTATACTTTTAACTTTAATAACCAGTGTTTCAGACCTTTTCAAAGTCCAAATGTTCAGCCAGCTTAGACGCCTCTTTCTCTTTGTTGGTGAGTTTGGCTAAAAGATGCTGCAAGAGAAGAAAAACTCCTCAGAAGTCTGCTGACTGATGATAACAGTGAATGAATAAGCACTGCATACGACCAGGTGATAAATACTCACAATGTTTTCTGCTTCACTGTTGGCCAGTCTCGTCTTTATCACATCTTTCTGTTCTAACCACACCAACGATTCTCTCTGTGGACACAACAACAGAATATGCAAATCATTGTGAGTAGAGAATTATTTACACATTAAAAATTGCTTTCCTTGAGTTTTCTTCCACTTCCTGCACCTCGTATTCAGTCCACTCTCTGAGGAGCTCTCGCAGGCTGTGATTCGTGCTGTCAAACATGGCAATCTTCTCTAACAACAGCTGCTGCTGCCGTCTCAGTGAAGCTGCATGCAACTTTGATAAACGCTTGTCCTGAAAAACAAATCAAAAACAAAAACAAAAAATAATCATGTAAAGGAAAGTCAGTCTTACTCCATTTATTTATCAATCCTGCATCCATCCTTCACCCTCCTGACCAACTGAGCCTACTAAACTATAATTTAGTACCTTAGCGAAGCTGTCTATAGTTTCCTTCAGGGCTGTCAGCTGATTGGCTACTGCTACACCATCAATTTCTGCCTCTACGAGCGCCCTCAGGAGCAGAGCTGACTCTCTGGTTTGAGCCTTTGAATCTGACCTGTAAGCAAGAAAAAACAGATCAAGTACCAGCATGTGTAAAAAAAGAAATCACTATGATGTTCTGGAAAAAAATCGAACATGTTTTGATTTATGTTTGTAATGTCTCTGTTTTTATAACCTGTATCAGGAATACGGATGTATTGTCCATTCTTGCTATCTCAGTCATGGTACCATCCTTTGTTTTTATATTGAGGTTCTTTAAGATACCCTGTCCCTATTGAACAAACTATAAAAAATGCTTAAGCTTACTTCTTTGAAAGACAAAGGCTTTCTTGCTCTCTGAGCAGGATGCTGAGGTGCTTGGATACTGCAGCCATCTCTTCTTCCTGCTCATCCTCCTCCTCACGCTGATGCCTGATTCCACTTTCTGACTGTAGTCTGCTTCTCTGATCATAGAGGACAAGAACTTCAGTTAACACACCTACGAAAGGTTGAACTTGATTCAAATACGGGGCTGTACAATAAACAATAAATATATGAATTGAATTCTAAAATTGAGCCAGGAAAAAAAAGTTTTCTTGAATGAAAAGAAGAGTATTTAAGAGTATTTTAAGTTTTCAGTGTTGCCTAACTCTCTATCAATAGTCTATCTATCTATCTAATCTTTCATTTTCAATATTCTTACACGTTTGGTGACTCTCTATCCCTCATGTTTGTCTGTCTTACTCCTAGGTTTCTCAGAGGGTTCATATTTCTGAAGTGTGTGTTGCTGTTTTAAAAAAAAAAAGGGAGTAAATACAAAATAACACATGACGGCTTTAAACTGATAGAAGCGAACTTTGGTAACCAGACCACTAAATGAGATTATTACTTCTGATGCAGCCGTTCTGTTAGTTAATTTAATCACTGCAAAGATATCCCATCCTCTCCTAAAACTTTGCATTTGCTGGAATAGTAAGTGGATCTAATTTGAAGTATTGCAGTAAGAGATGAACATTATAAAGAGCATTAAACTTATTTGAGCACACATCTCTTCTGCAGGACAGCCTTCCTGGAGGAATCCACGGTGCCCTGACCTTTGGCTTCCCTCCATCTGCCTTCACCTGAGCATCTTTGGTCCTATGCTGCAGAAAAAAGGAGGAATTCCACACTTAAAACACAGAAGACCTCATATGAGAACGTAAACATCTTCGTTATTTATTCATTTAAGTAAAAACTTTTAGAAAAGTAATGTAAAGGCCATGGTAAGGAATACCAGTTAAATAAACTAGTGTACTAACCTGTGGGGTTCTGTTGGGACTCCTCCTCATATGAACATGTACAGGTGTGGTCTCCGGTACATGGACATGGACCGGCGGCGGTGAATCCCGGGTTTTCATTTTCCGAGACGATACAACAACATTTAGACCGCCTTTAAGATCATCGAAGACACTTAAAAAACAATATTTACAAAACAGTAGTTCATTATTACCGTGCTGAGGCTACTTATTGCCAAGATAAATCTCGACTTTTGTCTGTGGCGGAGACGGTTTGGATTTACAGACGAGCCCCCTGATTGGCTCGTCTGTAGTATCCCTCTCTATGATTGGTGGAGGCGAGTTTTCGATAAGCGTTGCCAGTGGTAACCATTGAAAGTAATGGGTTATGTACGACTACGCTAAGTTTTTTTTAAACTCTCCTATAAGGCCGTCTTTTTACAAACAGCTAGGTTTTTACTTAGACTGCCTATTTTTATTTCTCACTATCACTCTGTCTTTAAAATAAATTAATGAAACAGCTAAAGGAAATCTAAAATGGTTGTGACGGTGGGTTACACAAAAAATATTTGTGCACAGTTCACATATAGTTATTGGATGTATAAATGGTTGTATAGATGCTCTTTACTATGGTTAATAACCACTAAACATTTATGTAACTGATTAAATGTTCTGGGTTATTTGCGTGAGTGCGAAATGGTTGAGATGACTGCATTTCCTGTTTCTTCCCTTGGCACTTCCGAACATTACACTGCATTCAGGTGATGTTGGAATAATCGGAAAATGTAGTTTCAGACTGGGAATACTCGAGTGAAGGCTTCTTCAGGCCAGAGTGACAACTGGTTGTAAGTGTTAGTTACTGTCCAAATACAATGACATAGTTGGTTCTAAGCAATAATAAATAATTATTTTTCTTTTTATAGCCTCCATGCTGTTTCCACATTACGACTTCAAACCTTTAAACTCGTAAACTCAACGTAATCGAACAAACAACTTTTTAGTTTGTGGAGTTCACTCCTCCGAGCATCCGAGGAGCACGTGAATGCAGAGTTAGTTAGCCTGGACAGCAAGCTAACGCTAACTTTGCCATATACCATATAATTGAATGTTAACCAAGTTTTTAAAATATATTTACAGAGTTATCATACATAGGCGGTGAACCTGGTAAACGTCTCTCATTGATGTTTGATCGATGCACTCTAAAAACACGACTACTAGGAGTTTAAGCTAGCAAGTTTGTGTTTAGCCTTACATGTGCGTGCGAGGCAGCAATGACATGCATATGGAACCTGCGGCTGCTAAAAAAGCAGCTGGAGAGGTTAATGCTGCACTATATTTCCTTTGTTCTCCTGTTTCATCCTGCTGCATACCAGCCCGGTGAGGCGTGTGCTGCCGCGGCGGAGGAGGGGGGCACCAGCCCCGCCGCCCTGTTGCTGTGCAGGGCATGCGGGCACGAGCTGGCATACGGGAGGGACATCAACTTCGTGCTTAGCCGGTTGGCGCTCTCCAGCCGAAACGACACATTGTTCGGAGGCCGAAGGGTTAACATCCAGCTGTTCGAAAACCCCCACGGACATCAGTTTGAGGTGATTACGTTCAGGAAAGCGGACGTTACTCAGCACTGGCCGGCAGATAAACACTTTTCCTGGTTCCCGGGGTTCTCATGGACGGTGGCCACCTGTCCGCGGTGTACCACTCATTTAGGTGGGTACTGAAGCAAATATGCAGTGTGCATCTTCAAAAATGTTATCAATTACTGGGAGCAGTTTTAGGAAAACAATATTAAGTATACGGTGGCAGACAGCCCTTTACAACCGAGAAATAAACATTTTTTTAATTTTAAAATTTGAAGTTTCATCCCTGTTTTTGGTCACTTCTGTAATCGTGTATAGAAAACGGACGAAGCATGTGGTCATTAAACCAATACAAACTCATATACTTTATTTAATCCTTACGTCTGAATGTTATAAGTAATGCCAATAGAATTTATAACTTAGATAAATAATCAAAAAGTGTTTGTCAAGTTTATTGTCTTCTGAAATCTTGTAAGAAAATCTGTCAGGGTTTTGTATAACAAGTCTTAAATATGACACCATTAATAACTTTTAATTTTTTAGTATTTCGAATTTGAGACTTTAAATCTGACCAAAAGTCAAAGTAGAAATGCCACACTTTGATAGTCATGATTTAGTATTTTAAATCTGTTATGCAGCAAGCAATAGCCTAAATGTAAAGTCAAACATCTCCTGAAAGATACATTTGATATTAATTTCTAAATTGATTCCTTCTGCAATAACTTGGTGAGGGGTTGAAATTACAAAGTTAGAAGTAAGTGGCATATTAAAATTCTTAAGTCTCAAACATGGCTGTAAAAAAGAATCTTTCATGCTATACTGGCAGACAACTTTGAGCTGTATTTAATTTGTTACATATAGCATTGTTGCCCATTTTTAACATTCCTCACCAGTCACCATTTGTGTTTCAGATAACTGATATCCGTTTCTCACTTCAGGTTGGGCCTTCCAGCCCAGCGACTGGCCAGACACAATCACAAAGACCAAATTTGAAGAGTCGGAGCAAACATTCTTGGCATTGATCACCCATCGTCTACTGAGTGAAGATTTTGCTTCAAGCCTTCTTATGACTCCAAAATCCTTCGTGAGCTGATGGACTTTTGACTGTACAATTAATCCAGTTGCCTTTGCTGCTGCCATAATCTATTTTTGAGAAAAAAAATTCTATGCACCCACCAAACTCCCACACGTGTAAACACAGTAAGTTTTATTATTGTAACAAAGCAAGTTGTACACCTCCAAATTTAAAAGTTTCTTCCCCCCCAGCGGAAAAGGAAAGTGGGATTAAATGTAAATTCTGAGATAACAGGTCTTTTTATTATTTTACCCATGAAGCAGTGGGGGCCAAAATTTACAAGCTTGTTTTTTTTCCATTTTGTTCTTTATTAAAAATGTCATTTCAAATCTCATGGATATCTGTAAAACAATACAATGAAAAAAAAAAGTCCCATAGAAATGGTGTCAAAATAACCACTCTCCCCAATAACCAACATACTCCTGCCCCTCCCCAGCTTACCCCACCCCCCTCCCCCTAAACATTACAAGTCAAAAGGAATGAGCTGGTACTTGTTAACCACATTGGGGAAAAATAAAACAGTTTTTTCAAGGGATCAACACCCCAACTGAAAGAAAACAAAATTATATGGGTGAAAAAAAAATATTGAGAGGTAAACTAGCGCTGGGTCACTACACCATGGCTTTAGTCAATTTACCACACAACCTTTAACAGGAGGAATTCTGTGTGAATGGTCATCAAATTCTACTCAGGATGCCGTGCTGATTCTATTTTTATACATTTTTTATTATTATTTTTGAGATGACTCTGGGGATGGTACTCACAATTCAGAGCAAAGTGCCATTGGCCTAAGATGTGTCAAAGGAGAACATAACATGGCACCAACAGGTGAAGAGGCCTCAGAATGGAAAATGAAGCTCACACGGATTTAATAAAAAAAAAGTAAAAAAAAAGTAAAAAAAAAAAAAAAAATTAAAACCTTTGCTCCCGAACGTGAGTGGAAAAACCAAACAGGGAATAGAAGGTTGAGGGTCTGGGTAGATGATGTTATTTATTAGTCGTCTTCTCCTTCGTCATCCTGAATGAAAAATCAGACAGTCAGTGATTGTTGAAACAAAACTAGCGTGAAAAACAGCTGATGGATTTTATCACTATACCTCTCCATCTTCTCCATCGTCCTCTTCATCGTCCTCTCCATCTTCATCCCCCTCCTCGTCGATGTCCTCCAGACCCTCCTCGTCCTCTTCGTCGTCCTCACCTTCACCCTCTTCGTCATCCATATCAGGAACCTGTGGAGAAGGATCGCTTTTAGAACTTTTGTTTTGCTTTTGGTTCTACAAGATGTAATAGAAAGTTTCCTGCACTGGGAGACAGATCAATTTTATCAGCAAGACATAGAATAAATAACTGAGGTTAAATATTTAAAAGGATAGCTAAAGGTTTCTGCTGATTGTGGGGGAAAAAAAGGCACAAGCAGAAAGATCTTTAGCATGTGGTAAACATACCAGGTAGTACTGCAGAGGGTTTGGCCAGATATCGTCCTTGATGACCTCCCCGAGCTCATCAGCACCGGCATCAGCGTGATCGGTGAACCAAGTGAAGAAGCTCTCTGGCTCTTCGTGTTGCCTCTTCCTTCCTGCTTTGTTCTGTGTCTGGCTGGAGCGCTTGGTCAGGTCCTACCACCACACAGAAATAAATGTCTTGACTGAACAAAAATTCAAATATGCAAGCTTTGAAGTTGGGTCAGATAACGCGGTTTCAAGCTGTTTTTTGGGGCTAAAAACTCAAAGCTCGTTTAGGCAAACATTTGGAAAAAAACATGATCAACTGGTTGTGACTGATAAAAGATGCCTTAAGTCTTAATTTTTTAAGTTTAATATCCTGACAAACTAACTCGAAGATGCACATACCTTTCCTGATTTCCATTTGATTTCCGTCGACTTTGAAGATGGGTCTCCGCTCTCGTTCAAATGGAACTCTTTGGAAAGTACTTTGTTTTCGAAGTACGGATTTTCGTCAAAATACTAGAAGACAAAATGAACCCAGGTAAGAAAACAAGAAACATTCACCTCATTGGTCTTTTTGTGCGCAACACTGAAATACTTACAAAATCTATTCTGTAGCCTGACTTGATGTCTTCAAACTCTGTCACCTCCACTCGGCTCAGGTAATGAAGTGCTTCTTCATCTTCCTCTCCCAGTAGGGCAGATACTGTGCAGGAAACAGATCACAAAGACCAGACTTTGATTTATTTAGCACATATTCAAAAAATAAAGAAATGTTATACATTTTAAGAGAAGGAGACAACCCAGAAAACCCTCAAGGGGCTGGACAGGTGGGGTTCCCTACAAAACTATCAGTACATACATTCTCTTAACATTATAAAATTGTACTATTGTACAGACTATTGCAATGAAAATCTTTAGCTGAATTGCTCACCCTGTGGATGGTTGACAAACGTGGTGACCCAGAAGTTGGGGATTTTGGCGATCAGTTCTGACCTCTTCTGAAAGAATGGCTGACGGAGTTTGTTGTATTTCTGTTCTACTTTGAGGATCTCCTCACTGGCTTGCTCGTTCAACCTGAAGGGGGGGGGAAGCCATCACAAACCAAATTTTAAAACACTTTTGAACTGCTGATTGAAAAGGCGGACAAAATATTCTGATTTCAGCACTCAGTTCCTTTCCTTTTAGACACATACATTAATCACATCGTTGCATCTTCACCAGGACAGAGATAAGCCATGACAAGAAAAAGGTGCAACATCTTTAATTCAAAATAAATGTTTTTATAATTACCTGTCAATTTCATTTTGAACTTCGTCAATGTGTTCGATAGCTTCTTGCTGCTCTTTCTCTGCAAAAGAAAAAGACATACGTTTTAATAAATATGAAGAACTAATTACACACAAGATTAGTCAACAATCAACAGCCAGTGCTGGGACCAGGAATTCATGGACAGGGATATTATTATTATCATGACAATTATCAATTAAAAAAGGAAGCATTTGAAACTATTTAAGACCAATAAAAACTAAGCAAATGAAGAAAACAAACTTTTTAGACCACCACCGGCAAGGAATTCACTTGTTACAGCAGCTCAAGAGTCAACGTAAAGGAGAATAGTTAAACAATTATTGTTAAAACAAAAATGGGGTCTATAATTTTTATGTGATTTAAATAAAATATTACAGAGAATAAAAAATACGCGAGTTACTTAGAGCCGCAACTAACTGTGATTCCTCAAACTACTAAACAAGGGATGTTTTTATTTTCAGCGCTTCAATCAGATAATCCATCGTTAGTTTATAACAGATATCGTTATTTGTCAGGTTATCTGGCAGATAACAGCCGGGCGTACCCGGAGGTTAAGGTAAAATGAGCGGCCAATAGCTGCAGCTCTCGCGGCTCAGACACTCGCCGTTTCCTGCCGGCTGCTGCCGACAGGCCGCGTGGTTTAAATGTGGGACATCTGACTGAACACACAGAGCCGCGTTAACGTGAGACACCGAGCCAGGACAGATGCCAGAATTGACCCCATAACTATCAAACCGTTGATCATACGGCCGAGTCATTTATCCAGAAGCCTAATTATAATAATTATGTAGTTAAAATAATCGCGTGGCAGATTGAATTAAATGCATTTTGACCAGTAACTAAACACAACGTCGTCAGCTAGCGTTAGGTAACATTACAACAACAACAGTAGCAGGCTAACGGCTAATGCTCAAATTAAATGGACAACTTTAACAGTGTTTGAACACCAAAACTGCAGTATGAACACAGATTGGCATATTTGCTGAAATTTAACAACAGCACACGGAACAATGCTTCCTCAGTGTCGCACACGACCTCTCACTCAAAAGTCAACGACATAGCTGGCCACGCTGATAATGCTAAATCAGCTAGCTAACATGGCCTCTCAGCACCGGTCTGCACTGAACAACAGCGGGCTGGAGTAGCGGCATGCTAATAAACGCGTTAGCTTGCAAGCTAGCTGCTGTTATCGAAATGTGAGTACACGCAGCAACCACTGTGGTCAAACTCAAGAAAGGCCCAGAGGCGTTGAGCAAAATCAAAGCAATACGTAAAATAAAAATTAACAATATTGCACCCCTTGGCAATGCAAATTATGTTAGAGAAGAAAGTGAAAATGGCGGTGAACAGGAGGCCGCCATTCCCCTTACCGGAGGTTTCGTCCGCTCCGTCATGGTTCGAATTCAGCTCCTTTTTACTCACTTTTGCCGCCGAGGCCGACATGTTTTCGCAAGCTGGGGTAACTTACAGACGTCTGAGAAAATAGCTGGTAGCTTTGAATCTGGTTTCTCCCTGAGCAGGAGAACGTTAATTCGGCGTAAAGTTCAGCGTGCAGAAGCCAACAACGTGCTGCTTTCCACACAATGTAGCTGCCGATGAGCGAGGAAGTCACAGCAAGTAGTGATGTGTTGATTCTGAACGAGTCGGCTCTAAGAGCCGGCTCCTTTAAGTGAACAAGGGAAACAGGCTCTTGTCTGAGAGCACAAATATACAGTATTTCTTCTCTTCTTCTTTTCAAAATGAATACAGTTGTGATCCTATTTTATTATTTGTTAAATAAAATCCAGAAGCATTAGTTATATTATAACATTAACATTTTTAACAGAAAAAAGATTATTGGTTTCATATAGAACTTATATGTGTGCAGAATTGTATAATTATTTATTGACCATATTATTAAGCAGTGCGTTATTATTTTACCCTTCATTCAAAGGCTCCTCGTATGATTGGGGTGGAGAAGTTAAGAAGTTGTTCTTCTGACTTCTGTGTGTTCCCAAGCTTTAAGTTGTAATGTGGAAACAACATGGAGGTTACAGAAATAATTTATTGTGTTTCATTGCTCAAAACTAATCTAGGTGTATTTGACGGTTACAATCTATTTATGCAATACATGATTTCATAAACAACATACTGGCACCAACATAGAATTTTGTAATTTTTTTGTGTAATATCACGTTAAATTTGTCAACTTGGAAAGTTGGGTACCTCAATTTTCTCCGACTTTCACACTTGTTTTTCCCACTCTGTTTAAGGTGATACATCTTGCAACAATTTTCATGCAAATAATAAAGTAATCAACCAATATAAATGTGTAATACAGTTTGATAAATTTGTTTAACGATTTTATACCAAACATACAGTAAAATTGATGTAGTGTAGAGCTTTGTATAATTCCAATTAATAATTCAAATGATGAAGAGGCAATCAGGAACCGAATGAGTCGGCTCTCATTGATGAGCTGAGCCAAAGGTTCCGGCTCACTGAAAAGGGCCTAAATTCCCATCACTAACAGCAAGCGCTGCTCACGCGCTCCTTTCATTACGAACGCGCCTCGGCGAATGGAGAAGAGGCGAGCTCCGCCTCTCAAAATAGGCCTCACAACTCGGCTCCTATTTGCTTATTTTCTTCTCTCTTTTCTTAAAAAAATACATCCAACATGAAATAAACCTCAATGTATTGCATTATTTTTTCTCATAAGCGATTTAAAAATTAATATCGGCCAAAAAAATTAATGTATTCAGGCCAGGCCAAACCTTCAGTTGGACCGACTCGCACTTGCGCACTTTAAAAAGATGCAGAATATCAGCCGAGGCAGGAACCTCTTTCTGTGGTCAGTGCTAATTAGCCTGTTAGTTACAGTTCGCCCTAACCGAGCTTGTTGCTTGTTTTACACACAAAACGCTTTAATTCAAAGTACATTTTAGCGTAGGTTAAGACCAGTAACTTGATTACTCATTCAGTGTGCTTATTTAAAAGCCATATTTAAATAATTGCCTTCATTTTCCCATTTAGCGAGGTAAACATTTAAGCTAGTTGACGTGTAATTGCCTAATTACGGTAAGGGAAGAGGTTCAAGTGTGTCCTTTCATGTGTTCATTTAACTCATATCATAATGGCTATTAAACACTTAAGCCCGCCAATTTCCCCATCATTTAACAGGGCATCAGGCAGCTGAAAAGAAGACAAAAACAACCACAGAGCTGTCATGTATGTATGCAGAGAATACATGTGCATATAGAGATCGCAAACATGAACAGTGGGTATTTACAATGCTGTCAGTAAACCTGACTGTACGTTCAGGATCATGTTTACAGCAGCTGCTCCCACCCCCTCGGTGAATGTTTACTATCAGTGTGATTATTAATGTCTCTCACACCCCCTTCTTGTCAGGGCAGGTAAAACAAATCTTAATGCATCAGGCTGGTCTCTGCCTTGTCCCGAAGAGAGCAGCAGCAGCAGCTCTGTGTTTGTCTTTTGGTTGGTGACACACAGGAACATGTGGTCATGCAGCGGCCAATACCGAGCCCAGAGCAGGCAATCAGCCCTGTAGGACGAGCAGCAGCAGCAGCAGCAGTGCTGGCAGCGGAGAGGAACTCTGCAGAGAGAAAACCTCCTAAAAGAGATAGAAACAGAGAGAGAGAGGGGGATTTGGTTACAGAGCGGAGGATGAGGATGCAGTGGGAAGAGGATGTTGCAGAGGAGTCTGCAAGGAGGCAAAAACAAACAGGACAGGCTGTGTGATCCAGGACTCAAGATGTAGGAGCTGCATCAGAAGAGCCCTCATTCTGAGAGTGTTTGTGAACGCACCATAATATCAAGGGACTTGTGTTTCAAGGATAGTGAAGGTGGAGAGGCGCAACCCGAGAAGTCCCCCCTCTACCTCCACAGAGCATGACAAAATAATCCTTATTCAGCAAGGAGCGAGAGCATCACCCTGAGGTTAGTGAAGTGCAAAGTCATCGTGTTTCCAGCTGATATGAACACGTTGTCCTCACTTATCCTGTCTCTTCTTTAGCTCTGTGTTGTTTCTGTCCAGTATGTAAATGAGTTGTGTGTGTGCAGCACTGTTGCTGGTGATTTCCTTTTCTTCTGCCACTTGTTATGATAGATCCTGGCTGTTTGGTGTTCGTGTTGTTTATGAACGTGCCCCTGTCCCAGCTGAACTGCCAGGGTGTAAAAAGCATGGTGATGAAGATGTGCTTGTTGTCTCTTGATGTGATGTTGTTATCAGGATCAGATGTTGTCCACGGCTCAGCAGATGCTGCAGGATAGCCGCTCCAAGATCGAGCTGATCCGAATGCAGATTATCAAAGTCACCCAGGCTGGCAGCAGTGCCGGCGCCGGCGATGATTGTGGCGGCAACCATGACAGCTCTACTACACATGGAGGTCAGAGTCCTGGGCCATGACCCCGTTAGAGGAGGTCACAGAATGGTGCACTGGATGTCAAGCAGAGCAGATTTTCAGAATTATGTTGGAGGCATGCCCTTTTCCATGTCCAATTTAGGGATTTTATCAGCCTCTAAGCTTCTTCTAGTATGTTAATTGGCTAATTAAT
The DNA here is from genome assembly GCF_022749685.1 of Semicossyphus pulcher. Lineage (NCBI taxonomy): Eukaryota > Metazoa > Chordata > Actinopteri > Labriformes > Labridae > Semicossyphus > Semicossyphus pulcher. The sequence goes on from NW_027211737.1 coordinate 32,678,975, forward strand.
TAATTGGCAATAAATCAAAAGTCTGTCACCAGAGGCAACATCAACACGTCCGTGACAAAATTTATTGCTTGTTTGTTACAGTCATATTTTCATAATTTAGGGTAATAGGATCACGTCATTAAACCCCAAAATCTAGCAGAAACAAGAAGTGGGAACACATAAGATAACAACATATTGGAACAATGAAACGGTGATGCATTTCTGGCTCAAAAAACAGACGTTAAATCATTAAGGCATAAAAAATGGGCCAAACTGGAAATTGAGTTGTAAAAACTAAAAGCTTCAGCAACTGGTGAGAAATCACTGAGTCATTGGTACTGATTCAAAATCTATCACTCCCTGCAGATACCGTTTCTCACTTTGTGTGTTGTGTTGCAGGAAAAACGAGTTTGTTTCTCTTTAAAAAAGTGTTTTGGGGAAAATAACTGAGACTTAAGTTTTAAGTTGGTGAAATTGCAAGATTAACACATTTAAAACCCCAAACTTTGCAAACATCTCCGATCTCAATGTTATTTATTTTCTGATCCACGTAGTATGGTTGTAAACTCTCATGCCTTGATGAATTATTTAGCTCAGCTAAAGGCAGTAATGTATGCCAGAGTTTCATTTTCATTGAGGGTAAGCCCAGGATGGCGAGCTCTTAAAGGCTGCAAAGAAACGTTTAAGTGTCGCCAAAACAATCTAGATGATGTTTCAAAAGCATTTCCTGAGAAAAAAGTGTCTGTTTCCAAAATATCAATGTTGGTATCAAAAGCACGCATCGGCTGAACTGTGCTTCCTGCCAACTGTCATTTTTGTAACTGTAATTTGTATAAACGGGAAAGTGAAACCATTCTGACAGCATTAACAGAGACACACAGGGAATGTGACATTTAATACTTTAGTGGAGCTGTGCTCCCTTTGAAAAAATGATTCCTGGTTAGACAATGAAAGAAAATGACACACGAGCCGAGTAACTCTGCACCGTGCTTCCTCGGATCGTATTTCCTCTCCCTGACCCCTTACCTCTTTTCCTCTCATTGATTCCTTATATTGTTGTAATCTGCCAGGAAGTTAAGGCCTCTTTACTACTGCAGCCATCTTCATTTAATGTGTATTAGCTAAATGTATTGATTAAACTCTGTTTAATTTTGGTTTGCATCAATGAACTTTGACTAAACAGGGATTCATTTTTAATTGTGCGACAGAGCTCTGCTTCATTTGAGCTCTGGATACACTTCATGAATATTTGGTGCAGATTCCCTTCTGTAAACTGTTGCTGCAAGCTGAAAAAGAACAATACGATAGAAATGGATCAAAATGTAAAAACTAGACCTTCATAAGTCAATATTACCAAATCTCTAAGCAGCACAATAAAAAAGTAGGATTATTAATAAGTACTGATAATCATCTCCCTGCTTTTCTCTCCGGTGCTCGTCTCCTTACATTCACTTATCGACATGTGAAGTTTTTTTATCTCGCCGTTAAGACCTCTCATACATTTCAAATAAGTGTCAGCTTAGTGCCAGAAATATTAATAATCTAATGTTAAGACCTTCGCCTGGAGCTCAGCAACATTTCAGAGAAAAACGGCTCCAGCTTTTAAATATTGATGACAGGAGTAGAAAAGGTTTTATTGAGGATCTATGAGGATGTATCGCTCGACTTTACACTGAATAACTCTTTATCCTCCTCTCAGGGATCTCTCCGGTGGCTGTCAGTCCTGTAGACGCCCGTTTGGCAGAGCTGCAGCACTACATGCAGAGAGAGACGGATGCGTTGGTGCTGGCCAAAGATGTAGTGAAGCAGCTGGAGGGAATCTCGTCTCTGGACCAGACGGCACTGGCTGAGGTGGGACTCTCTCGATCAACTTTATTGGAAAGTAGCTCGAGTTCAGCGGAGACAGCATGCTGATTTAAATGTGTACAATATAAATCTAATCTGTTATTGTTAGGCTGAAAAAGAACTCTTTAAGAGCCCTTGAATTATTAAAACTCTCCAATTACACCAGACAGGTAGGCAGCAGCCTGACGTACACAAACCGGACGTATGCAACTGCAGACAAATTTGGGATACATAAAGAATACTTTCCTTTTTTAAAATGTCTAAAAACAACAAGCCTTTGTTATGTATTTTGTTGAGTTGTGTAGTTACATCATTCCAAAAGTTTCCGACATCGTTCAGACCAAAAGAAATCTGTAATTTGATTCAAGGTAAAGAAAGAAACGCAAGATGTGTTTCTGTCACGCTTCAGAGCTGCCGCATTCGCTTGTATTATCAGTGACGTATGAGGTCAGGGGATATAACAGAGTGTGATTAAACTGCGTTATTTTTTCTGTAATTAATTAACCCAAATTAATGTGGTATTTTGACAGCTGTAGTTAAGACATAAAATACGCAGAAAAGTAACGTTTCATGTTTTCTATCCTTTTTATTGTTGGTCAGATTAGATTAAAAAAACACAAAATAAACGCAACAATTGTCATTCCTGGTTAAAGTCTAAAACTCTGGAAAACACGTTGATGTTCAAAGGAGAGAGACACGACTAATATTCAAACACCAACCAGCACAATGTTTAAACAGTCCAAATGTAAACACAGTGTTTGTCTTCCCGTCAGGCTCAGTCCCGGGTGCAGGAGTCCTGCCAGAAGCTGGATCTTCTGCGACTGTCTCTGGAGAAATGCCTGAAAGAGCAGAACCAGGAGCCTCTGCAGCCGAGTGCAGAAGGTGTCGACCCTTCAGAGGGACCCCCACCCCCCCAAAGCTCTAGATGTCACCTGTCCACCTCCCCGTCCATCTTCTCTATCAGACCTGCCTCCTTGACTGGTATATTTATTTCATTGTTTTCATTTGAGATGCACCAAGTAGTTTACAAGGTAGACTTCTCAACACAAGATAAGTACACAAATAATACTACTGATAATACATCAGACAAACCAATACATAAGCCCCCTACAATCACAGAAAACACACCTGGACATATATATATATATATATATATATAAGATAAATGCATCTGACGGACAAAATAACACTACGACCAGGTGCTGAGTACATCCACACACTGCAAATGAAGAGAATTACAATCAAAGAACAAGAACATTCGAGAGAAAGGAGGAATGGAGTCATGACAACGTGGAATCCCTCTGAGCGAGTCAGACAGATAATTGCAAAATATAGTTAATATTATATTAATAATAAAACCAATCAATGGAAATAACAACGAGCCTGGGAAGCAAAATGTAAATAAATTCATTAATTTCAGGCCTTTTTATTAGACTTCAACCTCAATCATTTACATGCTTGTTGTGTCACGTATCCGTTGCTTGAGATCATTGGCTGACGTGTCTCCTCCTCTCATTGCACGAAAGTGAAGCTATTTGACGTGTATTTAGATTTTATAGTTTGACTCATGTCCCATCTGTTAACATGGAGGAGGCGGGCTTTATGAGCTATACTGCAGCCAGTCAGCAGGGGGCGATAGAGAGGGGTTGGCTTCACTCTCTGGGAGCTGTCATGTCGTCCATCTTTTCATACAGGCTATGCTTGAGACGTGTGAGTAAAAAGGAATCTGCTTGCTGTGAAGAGAGCGTCTGTAAGTGGGCCACACTAATGCATCAAGCTTAACTGGTCTTAATGAAGTCAAGCATTCCCCTCACACGCAGCCTGATTTTGTGGATTCTGCATCGTACAACTTAAGAACCTTGAAACTTTTTTAAAAAGAGGACTTTTTTTAACAAGATTTCCTTTAAAGAAAACAAGCTTAAAGTTAAAGGTTGCAGCCTTTCTAAGGAGTATCATGTGCACCCAAGTCGGAACTTCGTTCACGCTACGCCGCCCTCTGGCAGTGGATAATCAGAACATGTAATCTGTTGGTTTTGGACGCTTCAGTTGTAAGCCAGTCTCTCCCTGCAAGAGGCCAAGAAAGGGCCAAATATAAAAAAATCCTTTTGATGATGTAACAGAGACAAATCCTGGAGTGGCTCTGCTGGCAGCGAATAATGAGAGCGAGTCTCAGAGCGGTGAAACACTCGGGGTGATTTTCTGCTCCTCGGCTGTGAGTGCTGCAGTGAAATGAAGAACATGAGGATGTGAGAGCTGTGTGCAGCTCCAGACAGCGCTGATTAAAGGCTCCGGTCTGAAAGATTTATTCAAGCTGAAAAATGAAAGGTTTTATTTTGAAACGGTGCCCTCATTCTGGTCAACTCTTTTTTCTAACTGAGAATCATTACTAGGAATTTGAAACCCACATGGTCACACAGTCTAAGTGTTCAGTAAAACCGGTGCTCAGAATCACCACAGATATTCAAGACAAATTTTATTTACTATTATTACTTTTCAGGCAAACTTGAAGTCAGGCTTCTTGGATGTGAGGATTTATCAAAACCTCCGACAATCCCAGAGCAGGAAAACCATCCCACCGAGGACGTTTCACCCGCTGCTCACAGGACAGATGGATCATCGGGTGAGTCGACATTATGCATGTTCAGTAGACTGTGTGGTGATATGAGTGAGTAAGTAGGAAAGGTTTTGACCTCATGAAAAGAAGTTTATCTTAACTGAAGGTCGATGTACCAGCTGTTTTCAGAGCTGTCAATCACAAGCAAACAATGCAAAGACTGAAAAGCGAATTCACACCAGGACTCATTTTTCTGCACATCTGCACCGTACTGTTTTTGCGGTGTTGCGATGTTTGGGTTGACAGATGTGTGATTTCATATGTCTTGTAAGCTACTGAATGCCTAATCTATCTATCTATCTATCTATCTATCTATCTATCTATCTTTCTATCTTTCTATCTATCAATCTATCTATCTATCTATCTATCTATCTATTTATCTATCTATCTATCTATCTATCTATCTATCTATCTATCAATCTATCTATCTATCTATCTATCTATCTATCTATCTATCTATCTATCAATCTATCTATCTATTTATCTATCTATCTATCTATCTATCTATTTATCTATCTATCTATCTATCTATCTTTCTTTCTTTCTATCTATCAATCTATCTATCTATCTATCTATCTTTCTATCTTTCTATCTATCAATCTATCAATCTATCAATCTATCAATCTATCTATCTATCTATCTATCTATCTATCTATCTTTCTATCTTTCTATCTATCAATCTATCAATCTATCTATCTATCTATCTATCTATCTATCAATCTATCTATCTATTTATCTATCTATCTATCTATCTATTTATCTATCTATCTATCTATCTATCTTTCTTTCTTTCTATCTATCAATCTATCAATCTATCTATCTATCTATCTATCTTTCTATCTTTCTATCTATCAATCTATCAATCTATCTATCTATCTATCTATCTATCTATCTATCTTTCTATCTTTCTATCTATCAATCTATCTATCTATCTATCTATCTATCAATCTATCTATCTATCTATCTATCTATCTATCTATCTATCTATCTTTCTATCTATCTTTCTATCTATCAATCATCTGATGGTTTTCATTGAAGAATGCAGATTGCTGGGTTACATGGAGTTGTTTTTTTATTTGTGTTCGGAGATATTGAAAGCATTTTTTTAATTGAAATGTTTTGAGCCAGGTGTGAGCATGTGTGGATGAGGGTAGAGCTGAGGAGGCGTTAGCAAAGTTAGCAAAGTTGTCAGCTAACACTAGCAACAGTTGGGTTTCCAAGGTTCATCAATTAGGATGCTAATTTGGCTAGCTTAAAACGCGCTTTAAACAAAATGTACTTACTGAAAAATTGAACAGCTGACTTCTCAGAGTGTCTTTGGTTTGTCATTTTTTTAGGTAGCAATGACAGGTAGCCCCGCCCTAACCCCTCCCCTCTTTCTGGTCTGTGTGACTCTCAATGGGAGCATCAGTGACTAAATGAACATCATTGAAACCAGAGACTGAGACCATACACTCACTAGGAACATGTTTGCTGAGGGAATAAATCAGGAGAGGAGGAGGAGCATGTTCTCATAGACTTCTATACAATCAGACTTTTTTCCCGGCTGGACATTAGAGAATGCAGATTAAAGACACTTCCGCACTGACTTCACTTTTCAGACGTGGAGGCTACCTCCGCTTCTTAAATACCGTCAGTTCATGAGCTTTGAACTTTTTGTGTCCGTAACGTGTCACTTCCTGTCTCTCAGCTGAGGTCAGCGTCGTGCTCAGACTGGACACCAGAGTGGTCGGTCGGACATGTTGGGCCACCGTCAGCAGGTTGAGCTGGGATCAGACGTTCTGCATCCAGCTGGAGCGGGTGAGTCCAGTCACTGACATGAAGACAGTTTTATGCTGAGCATTTAAATGAAACATGTAGAAACCTGGTCATTTACCTGCCTGTAAACATGCTTCACACAAGATTCAGGGCTTTGATAAATGTCAGATATTTTAACGTACTGCTCTGACGTCGCTCCTTTCAGTGGACAACAAGAGAAGCTGTAATAAAGCGTGTTGAAACTTTTCAACTCTGCAGCTGTTCTCCCGTTTTGGTTTTATTATTGTTGTAGTTCTGCCTGTGACCAGCAGGTGTCTCCCTAATACCTGCAGATATTCACTCATCACAGAAGCTCAGTCATTAATTACACAGAGAACAAATTACAGTACATTTAGTGCCGTGTAACAAGTGTAACAAGAGTCACAGAGGTGCTTGACTGTTTGTTTAAAGAACATGCTAGCATGAGACTTTAGTCAGTTAAGACTTTGTTCTTAACCCATCATTTTTTAATTAACATCTCTGCACACGTCACACAGTCTTTGTTCTTTACCCTGGGAACTCTTGCGCACTCCTTACTCATTATTTCGCACATTCCTACACGGTTTGTTTGAAACAGCGTACAGCTCTTTTTATTTTAAAAACAGATTTTCTTTTTTACAAATATTTTCATATTTTTGTTTTAAAAATAAATGATTCTTAACCTTTTCTGCACTTATTTTTCTCCTTGTTCTTTCTCTTACTGTTATTAAAATAAAATGGCTAAAACTGTAAAATCAGAGAAAGATCCAATCAGCTGATCCGGTCTCAGATCCAGCTTTGTTATTGTTACTCTGATTGGAGCAAAACGTTTAATTTTTGTTTTGTTTCTTTGTTTGTTTTTTGTTTGTTTGTTTGTTTGTTTGTTTGTTTGTTTGTTTGTTTGTCATGTTAGATTTAAATATAAATGGGAATATTATTGTCAAATTTAATAATGAAATCAAACAAGAAACAATCAACCGAGAATCAAAGATTCAAGGCCCAAATTCATCGTCCACTTCCTGAATTTAATGACAAACTAAAGTCACATTTCTGGAGTTAAATGTTGTTCATATTCACTGTTTGTGTTTGTTGATTGTGTGTTTGTTCTGCTCGCTGTCAAACTGCTGACAGTCTCGAGAGCTGGAGGTCGGAGTCCTCTTGCGGGACCGGAAGGCGATGTGTGCCGTCAAGTTCCTGCGACTGGAGGAGCTGATGGAAAACCCAAACCTCAACCAGGAGCTCCGACTGGAGCCGCAGGGAATCCTCCACGCTGAGGTACTGAGGGAGCAGCACAGAGACATCCCTCACTCCTCCTTAAATTGTTTTCTGAATGACCTCTTTATTTTGGGCTTTATGTTCCCACAAAGTGAATCCCTGTAATATCTGATGCATTTAATGTCAAATTCTAATAAATGAATCAAAGTGTCTGAAGTATGAAATGTAACACGAGTGAATGTCCAGAATAAAATCCTCTTGTTCTTACAGCTTCGATTCATCGACACTGTTGTTGAGCGGCAGCCGAAACTGAGACGTCAGCGATGCATCTTCACAAAAGAGAGAGGTGCAGACGAGCAGCTGACAGATCAACAGAGATTATTTCTGTTTGTTTTTTTTTCTTCACCTGTTGTTGTTTGATTTGTCTCCGTTCTCAGGGAAAAACTTCCTCCGAGCAGCTCAGATGAACATGAATTTTGCCACGTGGGGTCATCTGATGATGAACATCCTCCCTCGCTACAGCTCCTTCAGCACATTCAGCTCGTCTCTCTCTCCGACCCCCGACACGATCTCCAGCAACACCTCACGTCCCTCTGAGCAGGAGCCTCAAACCACCACTGCACTGCCAAGGTCTGAAATCATGTAACCTTTGACCTTATAATGTGTTTTCATTTCCAACTACTATCCTCATCCTTTATGACAGTGCTTTACTCAGACATTAGACCTTCTGACCAACACTTGAATATCACATCCTTTACTGTTTGCCTTCTTATACATGTTCAGTGAAGCTCCAGTAATCAGAATCAGCCTCACTGAGGACCAGCCGTCGTCTCCCACCAGCCTCGACCAGGGAGACACCTCCACTCTCATCACCACAGACCACAAAACCTCATCTGTGCCTGCATCACAAGAAAAACAGGTCATTTTCAGTTTTGGGACATTTTCTATGTACCTTCATGTTACTACTAAAAAAGTAGCAAACACGTGGATTTGGTCTCCCACATTATGAGCGGTATGACAGCATGAAGGGTCCAGTTTAAATGATCTTTAGAGCTAAAGTGCGTAGTGTCAGTTAAACTCTTCTTTTGCTAATTAAACTGAGTAGAAACGTCTGTTGGGATGTGATCTGTAGCTGTGAATCATGGTTGTAACTTGTAAAACGTTCCAACCTTTCTCTGTGTTTGCAGTCTTCCATAAACGGTACAGAAGGAAGTGAAGATCAGCCTGTATCTGCTCTGAAGTAAACACACATTCACTGCTAACAAACTGTACCTGAGTTAAGAAAGAAACCTTTATTTACTATACGTCTTCTTTTTCACAAGGATGCAGGTGGAAGATTACAGATACATTTCAGTTCTGGGCAGAGGACACTTTGGGAAGGTAAATAAGAGTTTCGACATATTCCATCACGCCTGATCAGACGTCGTCTTCAGCTGGTTTGTTGTGGATGTTTCTGCTCAGGTTCTGCTGGCAGAGTTTAAGAAGACAGGAAAACTGTACGCCATCAAAGCCTTGAAGAAGAAAGACATTGTGACTCGTGATGAAGTGGACAGGTGTGTGAGAAGACTTACAGACAAGTATACCATTACCATTCTGGGATGGCAGTAGACCAGCATATAAAAACCATTGGCAGTAAGACCAAATCTGCATGTTGAATAGAAACAAACGTTTTCCTGCAAAGTGCTTCAAACAGCTACAATCCACCCTGATAAAGAGTTTGTGTTAATGCATTTAACGTCATTAAAGCCAATTTAACAGAGTATTGATTTCTCGATTAACACATAAGTAAGGTCATTAGAGCAAATTAAGAACATCTCAATGCCTGCTGCAACTAAAACAAGAATAAACGAGCTGCAGTTCTCTTAATTAGTTTCTTAGGCAGTAATTTTATGTTATTTTTGTATAGGGACCAGTACCGGCATGTAGCATGTAAACACAAGCCATGATTTGCATTTAAAAGACATAAAAGTCACCAACAAATACAGAAGAGAGTGCAAATCGTAACAATAAATATGACACAAGAACATAAAACTCAGAGCTGAGCAAGAAAAAACAGACAAGAAACAAACTGTAATAACATTAAACTCCACAACACACGACTATATGACTGAGCCGGTGTTCATGTTAGCAGCTGTTTTAGATTTAGTCTGTCAAAATGTTTATTTTAGTCACATTTCGTCATTTTTACCCTTCATAGTTTTAGTCAATAAACAGTCGTCACATTTCAATCAGAACGTTTTCTCTCTTTAAATCAATTAGCCTCATACAGGTATCAGAAACAGGTATCAAGGTGACAGGTTGAACCAAGTTGTCACTCTCTGAACACTTTTACTTGTGTAACATCCAGATTCCTTACCCTGGATAATCCAGCCTCGACTCTCCCACCGATTTTTCCATCTAATTTGTAGCCGCGGGCCGTCTCTGCGTCTCCCGTTACTACGGTGCTTAGCGTTAAATAAATAAAGTGGGTCCATCTGATCTTTGTTTCCGACCTGTTTGCATGGATGCCGTCATGTTGTCAAGCTGCCGCTTTGGGACATCCTCACCTGTATGGCCGGTCAGATTCAGGGGGATCTGCACATGCCCTCAACCAGTTCCAGGGATGCATTGCTTGTATTTTGACAGACAGGTAGGGCACACAGTGGGGGGAAATATCAAGGATTTTAAAAGTCCAACAGCCACCACTTAGAATTTATTCCCGTCTCATTAACGAAACCAAAACATGCGTGTTGTCAGAGTTTTTATAATCAACGATCTATTTTAGCTCGTCAACATCTCGTCTTCTCCATGTAAAAAGGTCATTAACGAACATTTATCGCCATCATTTGAATGAAATGAACACTGGACTGAACGCTCTTAAAAATGTTCCCAGTCAGAATCAAGTCTGAGCTCTGCAGGTAATATTCCACAAGGTGTTCCCCTGACTGACTGACAGTTTGTCTGAACTTGGATTGAGGTAACAACATTTTACAGTTGCTATCAGACGCTGCACATGTTAGAGTAAACCCAATCCACAATAAAGTGCAGAGGACAAGTCACTCAATCTGAGCTGAACCTTTTAAAAGAATCAGTTAAATCAGCGACATTCAGTTCTGAAGGTTGTAGTTTGTTAAGCATGATTAAACAGGAAGCTTAAAGAAACTCAAAGTGCTTTTTATTCTGCAGCCTTATGAGTGAGAAGAGGATCTTTGAGATGATCAACGCGTCCAGACATCCGTTCCTGGTGAACCTCCACGGCTGCTTCCAGACCGGCGACCACGTCTGCTTTGTCATGGAGTATTTACCGGGCGGCGACCTCATGATCCACATCCACAACGACGTCTTCTCCGAGGCCCAGACCAGGTACCTGTTTCCTCCTGATTTTTAGAGACTCCTTGCTATCAGAAAAATGTTATGTGCATGGTTAATAATGTCATTATATCATAATTAGAATCCTTCATCTTAAATGTGTTATCGCTGTTGTGTGCAGGTTTTATTCAGCTTGTGTCGTGTTGGGTTTAGAGTTCCTACATCTGAATAAAATCATCTATCGGTAAGTTGTACCGGCCAAAGTGATGTCAGTGTACAGGTGCTGTTACCTCAGGTATAATTAGATGCACTGTGTGTTTGTCACAGAGATCTGAAGCTGGACAACCTGTTGATGGATGCAGACGGATTCGTGAAAATTACAGACTTTGGACTTTGTAAAGAAGGTGAAATGTAGATATTGTAAAGCGTTCTTTTGTTCTGACTTTCAAATTCTTCCCATGGAATTTTTTTATATATAAAACAATGAAAAAAACAAGTGAATTTAAGTGCAATGCAACGTTTGTGTCTTTTCTTTTGATACTTCTGTTAAAGTAAAAAAAAGGTGAACTCAGTCACAAAGAGGGTTAAAGAACTCACTTATGATTCCTGATTTAACTCGTACTCAGAAGTCCATCTGTAATGACTCTTGTGCTAACGTTTGCATCAGGGATGGGTCATGGAGATCGGACCTCGACTTTCTGTGGGACTCCTGAGTTTTTGGCTCCGGAGGTCCTGACAGACGACAACTACACCCGAGCAGTGGACTGGTGGGGGATGGGTGTCCTCATCTACGAGATGCTCGTGGGAGAGGTTGTTTTTTACTACTTTGTGTGGAGTTAATGTTGAAACCACTCGTCTGGGTCCACATATGTTTTAAAATGTGTGTATTTCACTAGTGAGGACCACACTGTCAACAGAATGTGATTTAATGATCTAATGATAAATGATGATTGATGATAATGATGCTTGCTCATACTTCTTGCGGTCAGCGTTTGGAGAAGCTTAACTAGGGATCTGCCGTAGCACCGGGGAGCAACAGGCCCCCCCAGGGCCCGACGGACAGGAGGACAGACAGAAACCAAGAGAGAGCAGGGGAGGGAGGGAGGGAGGGAGGGGTGCAGAATGTGAGAGCGAAGGAGGAGGAGAGGGGTAGGTTTATATTTATGGGAATGACAGAAGGGGCGTGGTTGAGGTGTGGTCCTGCTCCTGAAACCTTGCTATGTAGTATCAATTCTGTCCATATAAAACACTTATATTGTAGTGTTACATCTGTCTTTCTCTCTCTCTGACCTGCTCGTAGTCTCCATTCCCTGGTGAGGATGAGGAGGAGGTGTTTGACAGCATCGTCAACGACGATGTGCAGTATCCAGTGTCTCTTCCTCCCGATGTCGTCTCCATCGTCCAGAAGGTAAAAGCCTCTTAACCTGCTGCTCTCCCAGTCTCACATTATTCCAACACCTGCTTTTTTTAGTGCAGTAACTTTACATATTTATGCCCAATTTAATAAGCAATTTCTTTTTAATTCAGTACGACAGGATTTGGCTTATTTCAGACCCTAAGAATCTGACTAAATGTCTCGTGAATAAGCCCAAACTTATCAGCAGATTCTGGTCAAAAGGTTGTGAAAAAAAGAGGTTTCGTATCAAATCATCATACCAGTCATTGAGTGTCGAGGAATGCTTTGTAAGCTAAGAATGATAAACATACCAGGTGGAAGAGAAATAATAATTTCTCTGTTGATTGGTTGATTGATTGACTGATACAGCTATTGAAGAAGAATCCTCTGAAAAGACTTGGAGCTGGAGAGAGGGACGCTAACGAGGTCAAAGGCGATAAATATTATGAGGTAAATAAAATACCTTTCAGTCCTGCTAACTCCAGCATCTTCACATCTTGTATTTTTACACGTATGTTCATTAATGTGCTCTGTCTCAAACAAATAAATAAATAAATATTGACTCCATGTGCAAGGACTTCTTATTTATTCACTCTCTTGTTTCTCAGACCATCGACTGGGACGCCCTCCTGGCAAAGAAATTAAAACCTCCGTTCCTGCCGTCAATCAAAGAGTCGATGGACGTCAGCAACTTTGACAGCGACTTCACTCGACTGCAGCCGATCCTGTCGCCTCCGTCCAAACCTTTCATCCTCTCTGACGAGCAGCAGGAAGCCTTCGCTGACTTTGACTTCTGCGCCCTGCACGGATGAAAGACGAGCTGAAAAGACCAGGGTGGGAAATCACACACAGACTAATACTTTTGATTTGTAGCTGGGACGTTTGTCCACCTCAGAGGTAACCAACCATCATCATTTAGGCTTGACTTTTAAGGAAACTACCGAAAGCCTGGAAAGTTATGAATGTAGATTTTTTGGAGATGTTTGATAAAAATAGTCCCCAGATGCTGTCAGTTGCAGACTATTGTCCTTGTGGACTTCTTCCCTACATGCATGGTTTGTGTTCATGTTTCAGAAGGCAGAACAACAACTTTTATGTCACTAATTCTTCTTGAACTTTGGACAAGTCCCAAAGGAAAGTTTGCAGATATGTAGACTCATGGAAAGGGTGCGATACTGCATTGAAAAGTTAGCATCACGGCCCTTTAAAACGACCCTTAACTCTCACACACTTGGTACTAATCCCGTTCAAAGCCTGGGAGTGTTTTCAGCTAATCATCTGCTAGCATTAGCCTCATATTCACCAGATGTAAGAGTGTTATTGATCTTTTTTATGTTCATCTTGACATAACATGTTTAACTATTTCTTAAAAAAGAAAAGAAATGATTTGTATGTTACTGAGGTCAAAAGCAAGTTGCTCACTAAAAAGTGACTTTTGGAAGCTTGACATCTGACCTCCTAAATCAATAATCATCCAGCTATTTATAAACAACACTTGAAGATCCTAAACAGTAGTCACCCTCTGGAGCAGGACAAATCTCACTTCGTTACCTCTTTGAATAAAGTCTCTCACCCTGGTCTTGATAGTTCTACCAACACTTTGGATATTTTCCTGCAGCTCGGTCCTGACGCTTCATAAATCCCATGGCTGATTTTGCTGACTGTTCTCACCAATCTTCCAATCGTTGATCAGACGACGAGGCAGCGTCTTCTGTTTTGTTTTTAACACAGCAAAGGAAGTGATTGTAGCTCTTTAAGTTCTCTGTGGAGGATCCAGATTTGGCCTAACTTCTTCCAGCAGTAACACACCTGCTCCTGCTATTACAGTTTTATTATGAGCTTTAGTGAGACGAAATGTTGTACAGACAAATTTAACTAACGTGACACAGGATGCTTAAAGAGTTTATTACATTATCTTCCTTCATTCTGCATCTTTTCTTCTCTTAAAGGTTTAGTTTCAATACTTAAACTCTGGAAAGTTGATTTATACATAAATTAGGAGTGGATTGGGATAGATTTAACGGTAATAGTGAAAAGTAAATATCTTCATCACAACTCTTTAACAAACAAGTTGTTGAGGTGTTATCAGATATTTTGAATCATCCGTTAGTGATGTCGGCCTCAGAAATTCAGGATTCATCGGGCTGTAACACTACCTACCAAAACCTATAATTTCAGCTTAGTTAGCCAACTGTTAGAGCTAGCTTGACCAGCTAGGTAGCTGCCCAGCTCAGGTTGTCCCTTAAGCTACTGATGTCAATATGCTAATGTTAACAGCTACTAGTTTCCTCCTAATCAACTGTAATACAACATTGTAGAAACATGTGACAAAGCATTGCCTAAAGTATAAAAAACATTTCTCAATGTGTTGGGAAGCTAATGATTCCAGTTTGCTAATTAAGCCAAAGCTAAAATCAAACTCCATGATGTATAAGCAGTGAAATGATTAAATAACAGTGATTTGAAGTTCACATTCTAAATAAAAATATACTTAATTTGCAAACTTTTACAATTTTAGCTTAGCTAGCCAACTGTTAGTAATAGCTAAAGTAGCTAGATGGCTGCCCAGCTAAGTTCGTCCCATAAGCTGCTGTCACTGTGCTAATGCTAACAGCTGCTAGTTTCTGTAATCAATTTAGTATCACAGCAATTTAAAGTTCACAAATTAAATAAAGATATACTTAATTGGCCACACGATAATTTTCACCACCCAAAAACTTTTAGAATTTAAGCTTAATTAGCCAACTGTTAGAGCTAGCTTAACCAGCTGGATAGCTGCTTAACAAAGGTTGTCCCTTAAGCTGCTGATGTTATGATGCTAATGCTAATAGCTACTAGTTTTGTCTTATTCAGCTCAATTATTTCAGCTATGATAAGTCCAGCAGAAATAAAAGATTTTCTTCATGACTACATGTCAGAAACATCGGACAATTCAAGCTTACTTAACCAACTTTTAGAAATAGCTAAACTAGCTTAATAGCTTCAGCTGCTGATATCAATATGCTAATGCTAACAGCTACTCTTTTTATCTCAGCTATAATAAATGTAGCAGAAATAAAATTGTGTTCCTTCACAACTACATTTGACAAAACGTCACATAAAGCATAAAAACATTTGTCATTGTTTTAAGAAGCTAATCAGACATCCAAATTTACTCGATACTGTTAAAGTTTGTTTTATACCTTCATAATAAACTTACAATACATTTCTTCCTAATTGGCGAGGTGCCACTAATAACCAGTGGTATCCCCTTCAGGCATCCTGTGTGTTGGAGACAGATTTAGCTTGCTTCGTGGCCTTTGCTTATTATATTTATTAACCGTATTTATCCCTCCGAGGTACAGTATGTGCTGCCGTTTCTATGCATCACTGTGACAGGCTTCGCTCACTGCCTTGACCAAAACACAAGAAAGCTAACCCAATTTCTGGTTACAAGCCTTTTTTAAAAAGATCCAAGATTGAAGTGTTTTCTGTATTTGTCACATTATTCCCTCGTAGCTAAAGAAAGACATGTACATTCACATATCAGTGTCCTCCAGACCAACTGTTTTCTGTTACAGCCGTAGACGTGCATGGCACCGTGGTGAACTTGTGCACTAGAATATTCTGTAATTGCTAGCGTTATAAAAGAAGCCATAGAGAATCTAATATAGCCATAGTATATAAGAAAATATCTGTATTTTCAAGTTAGCAAATCATATTCTGTGATACGGAGTTCTAATGATGTCAGTGCAATAAAAAATGAAGAAAGAAGAGGAACGGCAGGGACGAAGCTTTAAGATGAATGTCCTGCACCCATAAATCCAAATATTTCCTTCTGGAGGTCGAGAACGTCATCACTAAGGGCGCTGGATCACTACATCAAAACTTACAGCATACTTCAAAGAGTAACTTAACACTAAATCCCCTTTAAAAAGTTAGTTTATAACATGCATTGTTACATGTAGCATTGGCATTTAATGTTAAGAAATCTTGATTAACAAATTTTGGGGTCGTTTTGAAGCCTCAGGTACAAGAGGCCACGCCCCTAATGCTGCATCACTTTAAGCCTTAATATAATGTAAACAGGTGAGCTGTATAAAGATTCTCCCCGTACAGTTGTCATGAAGAGAGAAATGAGCTATAGAGACCCAAACTGTTTTTTGTACCAGGCTGTAAACATGTTTATTTCTGCTGTAAAGTATAACATGGGGCTCTATGGGGACTGACTCACTGCTGGAGACAGCCTCAAGTGGACACCAGAGGAACTGCAGTTTGTTGCACTTGAGATTTGGCATCATTTTTCGACACCTGTGGTTGCTGCTGGTTTTGTTCCACATGAATGAGTTTTACAAAAAAAAATTTAAACTGCCCCTCATTTATTTTTTACATAAGCCCTGAAGGCTTTCATTACGTAAAACTTTGTAAGAGCCTTAAAATTATTTAAACATGGGTGGATGCCATCCCAATGTAATCTTTGAGTCCTGTTCCTATGATTTGACACGTCTGTGGTTCAGATCAAAAAGGACAAGGAGCAACTTCGATAATAACGAGCAAAATAGCAAAATTCTGCTTGAGATGTTTAATTTTTCCAGCTGCCCTGCAGGAATGCTCACTTAGTTCTTTTTGTCCCCTATTTACTTCCTTACATGCAAAGGGAGTAATAATGTATCAGGGGCTCCTGTTTGAAAGCTTGTAAGGGATCAGTGTTAAGTTGCTCTTTAAACAAATCAGACCATTACCTTGAACTGTACGATCCTGAAACGTCAGTGCGTCTGTTCAGCGCCTGTGCAAGCTGATACCTACCCTTTACCTGCGTCAGATCTGATTGTCAGCTGAAGTAGAAAAATGTAGCAGGACAAACGACCGGAGATGATTTAGCGACTGTAGCACTTTAAGTTTACGCTGCTGAATATTACATACATGTTACTAATGTGTCAGTTCTGTATTTATGTATGTATGTGGAGCATCCTGACTAGGAATGTCATTGTGTACAGATGTACTCTATAACAACATATCATCAGTGTTTTAATGTACTCTTGTTGTCAATAAATACAAACAGAACAAATACAGTAAAAAATGTTCCTGGTGTGAAAATTATCTCACATTTAAATTAATTCTAACAACAAAGAATTCTTACTTACATTCATATACAAACTGTTACATTAAAACAAAGGCACAGGACATCAGCTGGAACAGTCATAAAGGCAGTTAGTGTTAATAACGAGGGGTCATCGCTCTCATCAGGTAACAGAAGAGAAAGAGACGACCGCACCTGAGAGAAAAACATGGAGCGGTTCACTTCTTTCATTAACTCAACTACCTGAAATTACTGAAATACCTGAATCCAGTGGAATAAAAAACATTTTCTACTTGGAAAAAGGGAATTAAGTGAACACAAATGTAAATGCAAAAATATAAAATGCCAAAATGTAATTAAATATTTAAAAATTATCTGACATTTTTTTTTAATCTCATTTCCAGATTTGTCCCTAGAATCATTCAGGCGTTTGTTATGTCTTTAGTAATAACTCATAAATTTCAGGTTTCTCTTTGAACCTGAACTACTGCATAACAATAATGTCAACTACATGCTGAAGCTAGGATGCTGTCATGCTCACAAACGTAAAGCTTACATGCTAACGTTAAGTGGATATTAAGTTTAGCCTGTTCTCCATTAAGTTTAGTGTGATATCATGCTAACATGTTGCTCGGAAAATGTAAGTGTTGACCTGATGATTGCAGGTGTTGATTTAAATTCATCCTAGAAGGTTCCTGGTTTGAATCCCGGTTCAGACGTAGTGGGCCTTTCTGTGTGGAGTCTGCATGTTCTCCCCTGCGTGCGTGGGTTCCCTCCGGCTTCCTCCCACAGTCCAAAGACATGCTCGTTAGGTTCACTGGTGACTCTAAACTGTCAGTAGGTGTGAATGTGAGCGGGAAAGGTTGTCTGTCTCTATGTGTCAGCCCTGTGATTGACCGGTGACCTGTCCAGGTGTGACCCCACCTCTCGCCCAATGAAAGCTGGGATTGGCTCCAGCCCCCCCCCCCCCCCCGCGACCCCAAACAGGATACACGGTGTAGATGATGGATGGACCATAAACATGAACCTCATGAACAACTCAGATAATCCCCAAAGTAAAAGTTATCGCCCTGATATTAAGTCAGTGATTCGAATCATCAGCTGTCAATATATTTTGTTGGTCAATTGCTGCACTTTTTTTAGCTGTGTCATCGTACACAGACCGAGTCAGGAGCAACAGCTGAACAGGATATTAACTTAATAGCTGAGTCTCTAAAGGACCACAAGCCACTAAATCACTGATGAAAATTGTGAGCGGTCATGGTTACGTAGAACTGGCTACTCTGACACTCTCAGCACCTGTGATGAATGCTAGTCTGCTACTACTTCTTAGCCAAGAAGTTATTTTGGGGGGAGTTTATCCTCTGAGGGACACGAATGTCTTTGACTTTAGATAAAGTACAAAAGTGGTGAATCGACTTTAAAACAAACCCTCGCTGCAGTCTGTAGAGCTGAGCTGCTGGCGAGGTGAAAAGGGGTTACTTAGAAAAATCAAAGCAAAGTCTCATGTTTTATCTGCATCAAAAATAATGCACTTTAGTGTCGAGAAATTAGTCAGCTATAACCTGAGTGCAGGTTATTTGTACCACTTTTGCAGATAGTTAGGACACATGTAATAGTCCAGTTTAGTCGTTAAGCTCCACTCTAAAGTGGGAATGAAAGGCTGAATGTTGATTCTTTCCCCTGAGCGTAGCTTCTGAATCTGGTCCAGATGATGGCGTGTTGTCTGTTTGGTGTCAGACAGAGTTCAGGGTGTCTCTGTGGTACATTTTCTCCCACATCACCGTCCTGCAGATGCAGAAGAAGTCCCACAGGTTGCAGAAGACTCCGCGGTCAAAAGGGTTCTCCTCGTCCCCGCAGTGCTTCAGGTAGGAGATCCTGTGCCGGGACATGAACTCCCAGGTGGTGCAGTTGATGGAAACCAGGTAGAGGTGGCAGCCCAGCAGCAGCACCACCACCACAGAGAAAACACCAACCACGGCCAACGCCACCAGCAGAAGGCCGTTCACTCTGAACCACAGCTCCCACGAGATGCTGGGTGAGATACCGGACCTGAAAAATACACATCAGTGTTACAACTGGCTGAAACTTTTTTTAGGTTACAATAATAATAATAATTATAATACTAAATACAGCACGGCCGTGTGAGCAGACGTACAGAGCGATGTGAAGAGCCCACAGCAGAGCGAGCAGCTGCACCAGCAGGTAGACGATGAACCAGCGGTGGTTCCTCTCTCCCACACAGTTCTCGATCCAGGGACAGTGGTGGTCGAAGCGACGGACGCAGCGCTTACACGTCTGGCAGTGCTTCGCTCTCATTGGCTGCTGCTTGGAAAAAAGAAGCCAATAAAAGTGAAACCATTCTTCTTTCAGATCATTCAGCTTCCTCTCAAACTACAAAAGGCAACGTCTGGCATTTTACAGCAGGGTTGACACAGCAGCAGCAGATTCTCTAAGTATTTCTACACTCTGGTGTTTCTACTTTTACTTGAAAATTAAACTTCAAACCTGTTTAGCAACCATGAAAGGGACAAAGGAGTATATACATTTTTTATTATTTTCAGCAGTTCCCAGCAGTATGTAACAATAATTCCCAACGATTTAAGTTATTAAATTTTAAAAACCTGGACCAAGATAATCAGCAGAAATTTGATTGACCAAAATGTACCTTTAATGTCACACGAACATGAGGCGGACCTTTGGTGAAGTTTATTTTGCCTCATTTTGTCTGTTTTATTTGAAATTACATGTTAAAAAAAGCAGCTGTGAATATAGATGCATAAACGCAGCATGTCACAATATTAGATTTTTATGGTTAAAACGTGAGACCTCTTTTAGTCAGTGACTCATTGCCCTGAACTGAAACATTATGACGTACGGTGACAAGATGTTCTACAGCAGTGAACACGTTGTCTGATCATAATTTTGCCAAAGTGCCTTTATAGTTGGAAGCCAAAACAAACAAAAGATTACTAAATCCAGGATCCATCAAGAGAACATCTAACGTGTCACAGGGGTTTTGAACTAAAAAAAGAAAGGAAGAAATGTGCGTTTGAGTTGGAAAGGAAAGAAACACGAGTGTAAGTTGGCAGCTGGCAGCAGCTGGTTGGTTACCTGCAGCAGGCAGTATCCACAGCGCCGCAGCCGAGGGGTTGAAGTCTGAGGAATCATCGATTCCATCTCCTCGTTTGCCCCCTGAACACCCTGAACAACAGACTGGTGACGCAGACACACACATATTTATAATACACACACATATACACAGTCCACTGTTACCATGACTTAAAGTCAGTGGTGGAAAGTAATTAAATATATTAACTCAAGTACTTTGCTTGAGTATTTCCTTTTTATGCTGTTATACCTCTACATCACAAACATGGACCATTTTACATTGTTTGTTTGACAGATTCAGTTACGAGCTCATTTTCAGATACAGTTTTTAATACCCTTCCTTGTGGGTTTCGATGGATAATCTCACCTTGGTAGTGTCAGTGAGAACGAAGCCAGGGTCCATTAAAGAAACAGCAAAGTATAAAAGCACTGACAGCACGACCACGAGGAAGAACAGAACCGGCAGCAGCAGCTCTCCTCGCTCCTCACACTTCCGTAGATCTGCAAACACACACAGAAACACGCATGATATGTTATTCCTCTGGCCTTCTGACACTGAAGAGACGATGGAAATGACTATTGGTGCAAACCTGCAGCTGCATGATTCCATCTACAACAGTAGGTTAGAACATTGTCATTAACTGTGATCTCGACTTTCAGAGCAGGAAAATACAACATTACGACTGTTATATCACCTGTTTCAATAATCACCACATCATATGTTGTCTCATATAAAATGGGCCTTCCACCACTTACTTCTTAGTCTGAACAGTTGTATATGCAACCTGTGATTCTTGACGAAGTTTTCTATCACTTTATTGATGCTAACAAAATGTTTTATTGCCAACATACACTCTCATTTTTATTCTTTATCTTTCATTTTTATTGGATATATTATTAAATGTTAGTGTTTTTTATTGCCTGATTGTACTTGCCTTAATGCATTCTTGAGATGTTCCAATAGGCTACTTTTTTTAACCATGTAAAGAACCTTTGATGTAAAATGTACTGTATAAATAAAGTTTGTTTGTGTATTATTTTATCATAAGGTAAAAGTCTTACAGAGATTAATATTCAAGCAGGCAGCTGTCGTGGTCATTTCTAGAACAAACAGCAGTGATCAGAAATCAGAAGACTGACTACAGGAAATCGAATCAGAAATACTTTATTAATCCCCGGGGGGTGGGAAAGCAACTCTCGTGGTTTCATTACATTTGCAAGTGGACACATTATCCAAGAAAACCCTCATGAATGTTTGTTCAGCTATTCTAGTTTTAGTTAAAGGTGGTTTAAGTTGGTTAAAGTCATAGTTACAGAAATATACATTTCAAACAACATGGAGCATAAAAAATATAAGTATATAAGTTGCATATAGAGGAGGTTTTTGAGTTAACAGTACTACCATTACATAATTAGCACTTTGATTCGCCATGTTGTTTAAAAATGGCTGTTTAAATAAAGTTCCCTTGCCAAACCAAACAGGGGTAAATCAGTTCTTTGTGGATTTGAGCAACAACGGGGACGTTTCATGCGTGAGAGAACCTGTAGTTATACAAGAGGTCCTGGAACAAGGCAGTCTGTAGCTACTCCACTGTTTATCTTTGTCGTGCTGCAGCCAGGTGTGCGTGTTGTTTAAGGCCATCTGGTATCAGGAGATTCAATAATTAAGACCTCCCTCCCTGGCTAAATCAATTAAAAAGTTGTCTCACTTTGAATGAACTTTACTCACCTGTGTTGTGCAGGAACAGTGTGAGGGTTATAACCCAGGTTAGCAGAGTGTGTGTGGCCCGAACCAGAAACCCGGTCCGAAACATATTCTGAGCCATTTTAATATTAATTAGCACCTTTGCTAGCTAGCTAAATGTTTTGCCTCGTTAGCTGTCTTTGACAACATAGCTAAAGTGGCTAACGTTACGAAAGTAAATCAAATACATTCGAAATGTATTTCATTTTACTATGCTATAAATAACGGTGGGTTTTCAAGATCCATTATCTTGTCAGTTATAGTAACTAGAGCACCCTTTAGTTTTAGTGTAGTTCTAGTTTGTGAATTCTGCTGTCATCGCTTCCGTGTTTGGATAAGGGAGGCTGCGTAGGACAAAATACTCGACCTGAACGCGGTGCGAAAAGTCAAACGATTTGAAACAGTAAACCTACATAAACAAACGAGATATAACAAAACTGTTTACTACTCGGTGTATAATCCCATCCCTAAATTATTGTATCCACTCGTTTCAGTATTATCTAACTATACATTTGACAATGTAAGAATATAATAAATCTTCAAGGTAACAAAATAATCACGGAATAATAATTAAAAAGTTTGTCGTGTTAGAAAAACCCTGAACAACATCGTTTAATACGTCAGCCATTTTTATAATATATTCATAAATACAGAGAGCAAGCGTGTCTTTTATCTTTTCTCTTCCCAAAAGATAAACTTCCTGAAGGTTTTGGGGACAATTGATAAATTAAGGTTTTAATCTCCAGAAAATAAATGTTTAACCAACTTTCAGCAAAACAATCAGTCAAGATTGAAATTTAAATGACCCCAATTCCACAGTGCCCATTTATATTGCGAAACCACTAGAGGTGTAGAACCACTGTAAATCTTTTATATAACTCCTAAATCCTCTTTGACACTATATGCATGTGAAGGTTAGGGCACCATGAGGACCAGTTCACCACAACTATAAAAACAGTTCGATTCAGATTCAAGTCTTTGTCATTGTACAAAACAACTAAACAGTGAAGCATCTCCCTGAGCAGCGTAGTGCAGAATAAGATTAAATAAAGATACAAAAATAGAGCAATAGTTATAAAAATAGTTATTATACAGTGTGGAGTTCAGTGATATCTGCTTTTAGTTTGATTTCTTTCTGACCTCGGCTGGTATCTGAATATATTTAGGAAAGATTCCCAAGTCAACATTCATGTCATTAGGATGGTTGTGCGAGGATTTAAGTGCAGTGCACTGACAATTTATTATCATTTTAATTTTCATTGCTCTCGTGAGTTTGAGCATTATTCAGCCCAAACAAGAAAATATAAGTATGTCTAATTCCTTAAATCCTTTTTCAGATATGCATTACACAAAAAAATCCGCATTATATCTAAAAATCCCCAAACAAATCCCACTTCTTTCTTGGTCATATGCAGTGTCACATGACCTGAATGTGGGAAAATACATTTAATAAAGTGCAGCTGAGCTGTCTTTGACATCTGACGAAGAACCAGCTGATTTCTCAGGTCAGATGTTTGTTTGTTATCAGCTGCTGTAGTTTGAGGTTGAAGTGAAACTAATGTGCACAGATTGGACAAACATACAGATCATTTATACCTACTACATTCTGAATAAAAAGGAAGACGACTGAGACTCAGCATTACAAGAATTTGCATTTATTTGCATCAAAATGGTCCATTAAAATAATTCTAAAAAGTCATTCTTTACAAAAGAATTCGATCTTTATACCTGGATTGATATGACATTCATTCAGAGGCCCTTCCAGCTTAGATTAAAGTGCAATACATCGCTCATCTCTTTTCAGCCTAGTTTTTCAGAGTATGACTGTGAAACGAACAAAAACAAAGTGTGCTCCTCTGTGACTGAAACAGTAATCTGCCCTTAAACCTGAGGTGAACATTAAGATATCTGTACCTTTAAAAAGGGCAAAAACATCTACTAAGATTAACAGACATGATCCGGAGCAGTTTGCATCATCAAAAATATATATTTAAGACGCTAGAACAGCAGAAACATGAGCACAAACTCCAACCTCGTTCCAACAACTCACCAGGCAACATTTAGTGTTTGATAGCCACATGTTAAGGCTGCTACCTGGCGTTAAATTCCCATCCTGAATATCCCTCACTGCATTTATCAAATCGTTCGTTTGGCTCTTCAGACAGGAAACATGCAGCATGATACCTCCTCTCTTCTTAATAAAAACTATAAATACAGGATGAAAATAAATACTCCATTCATTCAGGACAGGGGCGGAGAGAGATCAAACTCACGTGTGCAAAGCTCTCTCTCTTCTAGGAACACAATCATTTCTTCCTACAGGCAGATCTGTTAAAGAATAAAACTTCTTAAAGAGATTATTAATGCTTCATCTGCCTATAAAAAGTACCCTGAATGAAAGAAAGACTTCTCTTCAGTAGTTACACAACACGAGCTGGTGATGCATATCCAACTGCCAGACAAAAACTTGCAACTCAAACCTGAAAAAAAGAAAGACGTTTTTGCTCAGGCACGAGGCAGAACGAGCAAAACCCACAAACATTTGGTCCTTGACTTTCAGTCACATCCCTCATATTCCTCATTTCAACACTCAACACAACTTCTTTAAAACATAAATAGCAGCAATCAATCTGAGCTCACAGAGTCCATATCCTCCACCTCGGCCTTTTCAACGTGACCACTGTCCCTTCTCGTCTTTCATCAGCTGACATTCACAGAATGAGATCGTTCCACGAACCCTCAGAGGGGACACAAGGTCCCTGGGATTCCCTAGCATGAGCCCTGGGAGAGAGGGGGTGAGGGAGGGTGGTGGTAGTGTTGTTTGGTGGGAGGGAGACGGGGGTCTCTTGTCACATTCTTGCTGTAAAGTCAAATGACAAAGGAAGGGTTAGGTTTCAGCGCGATGTCACTCCCAGCTGCGTCTTCAGGCGCTCATACACCACGTAGCTGATGCTGACGGCAGGGATCACTTTGAGGAAGTTGGGGGCCAGACCTCTGTAGAGTCCCGTCGGGCCCTCGGTCTGCAGGATCTGCCTGAAGAGGCCGCTCATGGTCACCTGCTCGCTAATGCTCCCCGTGGCAGCTGAAAGGATCAAAATAAACAGATCATATTTAGATGATGTGAGGTTAGATACTTGTTTGTCTTGTTTTTCAAATGTCAACAGTAGAGCTTATCAGTTTACAGGAAATGCAAATTAAGACTAAAATTGTGACAAAAGCCTTTAATTAATTACAGGTTATTTTTCACCAATTTTAATCTAAAATGTTTCAGGACAGTTTCTGCCTCTCATCTGGAATGTCAGGAATGTCCCTCTCTAACCGGTCATGGCGGTTTCCTCCCTAACCACTGACACATCATTATCTGCTGTGATCCTTCAAGGTGGAGCTGCAGCTCTCCATTTTAAATTAATGTGTACAGATGTGGTTTTAGTTGAATACTTACTATAATATAGTTATTAAAGACGCTAAATATGTACATGATAGTTTAATGGACGTGTAGTACTCCAGGAAGCCTCACCTTGTGCTTGCATGCGCGTTCGGACCAGGGCGAGAGGATAACTGGCGAGCTGCCCGCAGGTGCTGGAGACGGTGCCGCAGGCCAGCAGGACGAGCACGCCGGGGTCGGTACTGTTGGTGCCGTACTGCTGCAGGTACCTGTTCTTCAGCGTCTGAGGAGGGAGAGAGAACAGAGCTTAGAAAAAGGGCCAATTCTCTCAACTAGGTTCTCATATTTTACTGTTATGCTCCCATTTTTGCAGGATTATGTCAGACTCGGTTATATAACCAGTCATGAGTCATCATCAGCATTTTTGAGATATCTTCTGAACAAATGCTTCTTAGTCCCAAATATAGAACAGCGTTTGCTTCAACACTTGTATTATATCAGTGTGCAAGTAAGAGTAAACTGTAAATGTGCTGAAGGGATTATCATTCCTGCTCTGATTAGAAGTTACGTCACAATATGAAAACATTGTGTGTTTAGTCTGTAGCATCAGCATGTTTGTTTTGTATCACGCTGCTTATAAGCTCAAGCATACGGGACGTCAGTCTCACCTCGTACACAGCCAGGTCGATGCCCGCGTAGGGGATGATGCCGAGCATGTTTGGGATGTATCCTTTATAAAACGCTCCCAGTCCTTCCCTCCTGAAGATCTGCCTCGCACAGTTTGAGATCCCCGAGTACTGACCGGTCTTCCTCAGAGCCAGACGAGTTTTCAGGACCTGGGGAAATAATCAGTCAATGTCAGAGTTGCATTTAACTTTAAGTCTTGAAAAGTCACAAATAAGGAGGCCTAATGTACTTTTTAAACTTTAGATAGATCTAATTAAACTGATAGTCACCTCCATGGGGTAGATTGTGCTCTGGGCCATGACTCCGGCCAGAGAGCCGGCAACAAATCGCTCCAAGATGCTCAGAGTCTCCTTATCGCTGCCGATTAAACGCTTAATCTGGAAAAAACAAGTGAGAAATAAAATGAATGAATGGACACCAAGAACTCGCAGTGACATTAGAAAGCAGACTGAAGAAGTGAATCATCTTACCTGTTCGTACGCCATGAACTTGAGGGCAGACTCGGGGGCGATTTTGATGATGTTCACACCGTTTCCTCGCCACAGCGACCTCACGCCGCCCTCTTTGATCATCTGCATCAAACCGCTCATGATGCACATGTTGTTGGTTCGAGAGCCATAAACCTGAGAGGCAGAAAAAGAAGTCAGAGTCAGACATGGAAAGCAACATGTCTGTAATGGCTTCTATTTAGAGATTTAAATATTGTAGTGAGTAACATTAGCATTTTTGAGGAGTAATCGTGCATGCGATATGTCAGTCAAGACTTCTTCTGACCCATAAACTCTGCCAACTGGGTCTGTTTAATCAAGTGTTGGGAAAATACACACTTGATAGAACCCCTCTGATCGATGGGGCTCAAAGTCGACTGTCCACATACTAACTGACGCAAATCAGGGCCACTGACACAGATCCTGAATCAGGGCAGTTAGACCTTCATCCCAGTGATGACGGGGGACCATGAAACAGCCAAGGGTGTGACGACCGTAGGTGAGCTGTGATTGGTCGGCAGCCAGGCATGGCTTTGACACAATCTGCCCCTGGACTCTGGCCCCCCACGCTTACACACTTCCCATTGAACATTAACTCGTTTGAGTCACTCGCTCTTGAGAAACATGTTTCTAACTGATTGAGCCACCTGCAGTTACAAAAGAGGCTCGTTTACAGCCTCCAGGTGAATCTCTCACATCAGTTTTAATCTTTTCATTTGACTTCAGAAGTTTCTGTTTGCTGCACAAAAACCTGGAAACTGGATCACATCATCCACAAGCAAACGACAGTAAGATGCGTTTCCAGAACCTTCTCCACATGTTGCCCAGTTCACAAACCCCCCCCCTACGGCCGGGACACTCGAGTCCCGTTCTCTACGGTCCTGTTCTTAGATCACAAAAGAGGTTTAGTGTGATTTCTTCCCCTCACCTGCATCATGACTTTGAGTCGGTCCAGGGGAGCCGTGCATGTCCTTGAAACAGCTCCGGCTCCTCCACCTGCGACCAGGTGTCTCCACCACATCCCAGTCATCTTCTCCTCCACGGTGAACTCATCAGGCACCATCAGGTTCTCCCCGACATCGAATATCTGCCAGGAAAAGAGACGGGAATTATACAAACAGTAGACTTTCATATCTTTATTTTCATTCTTATGTTATACATCCCGTTTATTTGGATCTTATTCTTCCCATTATCATCGTGTGATTTCCTTTTTGTTGAGCACTTTGATATTTAAAAGGCTTTAACACTTATTAGAAAAAGCAACTTCTTCATCCTCTTCTTTTCGCCATAATTTAAACTAAATTGCCCCCAAAGGTAAATGTATCTTGTTCAAAGAGAACTTTTATTTATTGTTGAAACAACTAGACTAAAACACATTTCAGCAATAACCCATCAGTGTATGATGTCTTTACTGAAATCCGTTCCTTGTTTTTGCACACACTAAAGAACTACTTTAGTGCTGAGTGTTATTTTCTTTTTAATAGAGAATATAAACATTTGTTGAAATAAAAACATTGTTCAGCCTGTTCGACTGTACTCGGAGGGTAGGAGATTGAATTTTTGATGTCACGGGTATTTTAAATAAAGATATAACTGTTGTGATTAAATTAAAGACGACATCAGATAAACTCTAATATGATACTTTAAATAATACCAGATAACAGACTAGGAAAGGCCGATGTCCTGCAGACGACTTCAGGATTTCTTATTTGTTTTGTCCTCCTCCATTAGCAGCTGCTGCTTTGATGTGGTGTTGTTAGTGTACGGTCCTGTCATCATTTCATGTTGGCAGCACATGATGGTGCTCCGGTGTGACAGCCGAGTATGCTTCACAAGAATCCCCTGCTGCAGTAACAGCCAAGCTTTGTGACCGTCACTTAGCACCAGGGTTTGTTTCACAGACGGCACAGTGCACGTTAACATTTCATTGATATCAGTGGACAATTGTGGAAACACTGCACTCATTTGACATCTCAGCTATCATGCTAATGAGGCTGCGCAGGCAAAGGGCAAAAGGAGAAAGGCCATGAGGAGGCATGTCTCGAAAGATCTGGGTCAGGAGCAGAGAGGGGGCACAGGCTACGAACAGGATCCGCCTGAGCCGTCTTTTACGCCTAACTTTAAAAATCACTTTGAAAAACATTGTTTTTGATTTCTTTGTGTGAAGTTTTTCATTTTGCTTTAAATGTTTTACACTTGCATAACTTGTATTGCCCCGACCCAATTAGAACGCACGAAACCCTCCTCATCATAAACAGCTGGTATGGAGCTTCAGTGTCATTCTACGCACCCTGGTTATGCTTTGGGAATTGAACCTGTGACCACACAGAGCATTAAACATTTTTTGAGAACTCGGGTGACCCAGCAGCTCATGTTTCATCAGTAACTTGGCTGGTTCTGCCGGGCCTCCCAGGAGGGGTAACCTTAGCTCTATTTCTGGCCACGGCTCAGCCTGACAGACACTTCAGTGCAAAGTCGAGCCCGCTGGACTCATTAGATGGCACCAGCCTCGAAATTTCAGATGATTATCTCACTTTGGTCTCAACCTGCTGTGACTGACCGCTGTTCCCTTTTACATAACAGCTAGACAACTCGGCAAATCCTTCCGACGTAATCCTCCCGGAATTGGACCAATTCCTTTCATAGCCTAATAGAGCTTAATGGCTGACGCACGACTTGTTCTGAAGAAGTCTTTTACCGAAGCGCTCCTTAAGTGACCAGTTTTCAGAGACAGGAAGTTCCAACTCCCTTCTTATCATTATCAAATGCCTAGATAGAGTTATTAAGATTATGTTTAAGTTTGCGTAAGACCAACAGTGGAACCTTCTAGGTCTTTCCATGTTCACTGAGATTGGTAAACTAAAGACTCAGATCTTCCCTGTTAAGGTTCTGAAAGTGAAATATCACCATCGTCACAGCTGTTCCCCTTTCAGTCAAAATGTGTGGTTCAGTGCAGACTGTTGAACTAACCGTGGAGTGTTTCCAGTAGAGGATGATCTCAGGAATGTTCTCCGTCTTCTCCACCATGGGGTAGTTGCTCCAGTCTTTACTGCCGATAGTTATCATTCCGTTCTTATCCATGCTTTAAAAAAAAGATAGAAACAAAGTAAGATTTTGAGCCCCTTAATCCAACAATCCAACATTGCAGTTGAAATGGATGAATTAAATTACCTCTTAAGGGCTTTCTCTGCGTGCTGCGGAGAAATATGCACACCGAGGTCCTGGAGAGACTGAATGAACTCCTTTGGGTCAACGCAACCTTAAAAGGAAGCAAAGTAAAGATGTGAGAAAAAGTCTTTCATACTTTTGGTGAACTTCTGACACAAAGTGAAAGATGAAACCAAGTGAGAACAAAACCTCAGCCTCATACCTGCATTCTTCTTGTCAAGGCTTTTGACCACAAGCTTCAGGTCTTTTTCATAGTCTTGCAGATAGTGAACAAACTCCTCAAAGTCCAGCTGTCCACCAGAGTCAGCTTCTTCCCTTTTTAAGGTTTTCTGAAGTGAAAAACATTTACATACAATAAGACATGGCATTTGGTTTCAGTCAGATAAGGGCAATGAGTTCTGTTGGAGACATGAGGGTTGGTTGAATGACACAAAGATGCAAATACGAGGGCGTTACACGATACAGTTTCAGCAGCAGATGAAATATTGCAGCGGTATGCAGAGGAGTCATCTGTGCTGACACAAAAACAATTTAAGTCACTTATGAACAGGTACACTAAGTTCTGTAGTGTACTCTGTCTAAATGTCAACCATGCAGTCCTGAACATGATTGGACATTAAAGGCTCGTGTTTCATGACCCAACAGGATAGCACCGTAACCCATTTGCTAAGCTGCTGTGCACTTGGCGTTCTTGAATGATATTTTGGTTCTCCAGGACAGGGAACAGGAGGAATTAGGTAGTAACTCTTTGACCTAACCTGCAGGTCGACCCGCCAACTGCTTTAATCCGGTACAAGCTCAAACCTCCTGAGCTAAAACAAGACGAGGACACCGGCAGTCCTCCAGCCTGCTGACCGGCGCTGATACCTGACCCGCTGCCCACAGCGCTGGCTTTTGACCGTCATACTGTAATAATGATACTCTGCAGAACATTTCTGTTCTCCCCTGCAGCTCACGCTTAACTACCTACACATCAATTTGACCTACAGCATGGGTACAGTCATACATTTTGATCCATGCATGTCTCTACTATATGCTTGTACTGCATACAGGCACACTGTTGCAGCTGCTCTACCAGCAACAAATGGGGCAGGTGACTTTGCTGGAGGCATTAGATCCAAGCTAAAGTTGTTACACAGAAATAAATAATGTTTAATGAATATTCTTGACATGCCATCAGTTTGTGAGCAATCATTTAAACTTCAGCTAATGCAAGAAATAGAAACAGGTCATTGTCCAACTGATGCAGGCGGAGGATGAGTCACAGTGCAGGCCAATCATTCAACACTTAATGAACGTTTTGTTCTCCAGTTTGAGAGTCACAGGGAGGCCTGTGCGCATGTGTTAAGTATTAATATAGTAATCAATTATAAAGGCTATACACACAGGACAAGAGATGTGCATTTTGAGTAATAAGTCTGAATAGTCCCACTGTTAAGCATTTTTCAACTTTATAAATACTATACTGTAATTTGTGAATTTAAGGTTATGACTATAATTTCTGACTTAAAATATGTTTTCACAAATGGATTCATCCGATGTAAAGTCTTTCGCTTTGAATAGACAGCAGATACTGATTTCAACCACTTTCGACATTAACTCTCATAACATGGCATAGCATAGCACACATTCCTTTTTAGTGTGGATTTTCTCTGTAGCACAGCCCGCGCTGGTTTCACTTTAGTTAGTTTTTACAATTTTTAAAACTTAAATTACATAGACGAAAAATATTGACGGTTTACATAATAAAGGCATACATTTAGAAAATAGAAATAGCTATCAAAAGTTTTCACAAAAATGTGTCATTCACATAGAGACATTTTTAGAAGCCGGTCAGCTTTGCGGCCTAGTCGTGAAGGCTTTTTACAACCCTGTGCTAATCCTTCCGGCGCCCGGAAAGAAAAGATTTTGTGCTGATTAAAGTGATGGGATTTCAAAAAGTAGGTGATCGTTAAGGCTAATAGAGTGTGTTGAACATTTAAAGACGTACAAAGTTAACTTGGAGAGATTTACCTTTCGCCATCTTTGGTAGGTTGAAAACTCCTGAGACGGCAGGAACACGCTCAATTTGTTAAAGAGAGACTTCAGCTCCGACGGAAGTCCGTTGGACTCAAAATATTCCACTTCAACCGGGTCTAAGTTCGACACGGGGACGTAAAGGCACAGGCCGAGCATGTTTGGCTTCGGAAAATTAAAAAAGTGACTACAATAAATAAATAAATAGCACACCGAAGTCGGTGCTACTCCTCCACGGTTTAATGCTGAAATGCCGGTAAGGAAACCCCGGCCGGCTTCTAAAGAATGACAAGAGATCACGCCTCTTCCAGGAATAGCTCCACCTTATTGGCTGCACAAACTGTCTTGCCAACTATTTTTACATCATTTTACTACTGGCCAATCGCTGATGCAGCTCATTGATGGGGCTCGGCTCGGTCCCGCCTCTATTTGCGTAAAGAAATGTGGAGACTGAGAAAGCCAATCCCGTCCCCCCTTTCAACGAGCGTGGGAAACACTGACCAATCCCGAGTCTTTCTTCATTCAAACCGAGAAAAAAACGGACACGGGGGCTGCTTGGCGGTACACGAGCCATGACCTTGCCAAGTACGTAGAAAACAAACTCTGAACACCTATAAAACCAGAATAGCACTGCTGATTGATGTGGTGAAAACATATCTGAAGCTAGGATAGATATTATGATATTATTATGTTTTTTCTGTCATGGCTTACACACAACTCATATGAAAAAGAAAGTTAGAGATCAAAACAAAGGGACATAAATAGTTGAAACAAAAAATTTAAATGGATTGAAACTAATAATCAAAAGAACTGCAAGTCTTGTATGGCACCCAATCTCCATTAATAAAATGAAATCCAGAAATCAAACTAGTTTGTCGTTTGTCAACACATGGTTGCACAATGAAATGTATGTTATAGCCTCTATAAAGCTACACACTGACAGAACATATATTCAGTCAGTGTTTTGCATGAGATATTGACCTTGAAACCTGAAAAACTGTAATCTTTATGTCCTTGTATTAATTTGAGTCTAACTTCTACTTGTTTTATTATCCAAAAGGACGTTTGATTTGCATGTATTAAACACAAGATATAAAATGCAGCAATGACTACACAAACTATAAATGTTTATGTAATTTTATGTTTCATGCGTTTTAGTTAAATCGTCTAGTTCTGCAACGGGCAAATTTAAAAACACAGGCACAACACAACAGTCTCATGTAGCAGTCTAAATGAATGAATCAGTGCAAAATCTATGTGGGATTTTGTGAAAATGTTTTATTCCAGCTTCAGGCCATGCTAGTTGTTTCTCACTTAGGCTTTTAAATGCCTTCCGCATGTCGTACTGTACGTTATAAGTGTTTTCTATGAGGTTTAGAGAAGCTATAACACTCCTGTCTCTGCAGACAGGTTGCATAATGTAGTTTGGCCTCTGATTGTGCAGGAGTTAGATCCAAAAACCAGCCTGAGGCAGCCGCTGTAGGGATGAAGGCTGAGTAGATGAGTGCCAAAAGCCCAAAAAGGGCGCTAAGGGAACGCCAAGAGCTGCAGGCTGAACCCCGTGGCGGTCAGCTGGTCGTGGCTAGATTACATACAACACAAACACACACTCCTCTGCATGTGCCTGAACTAGGTTTCTCTGTATCGATGGAGGTTCATTTGACTTTGTATGCTTTTATTCTGGGGCTCTATTTGTGTTTGGTCTCTTTGGTCTGTTGCAGTAAAGAGACATCTTCATGCTGCAGTGATGTTTTTGAATATTATACATCATACTTAAAACTTTATGTCAAGATTATGTGATCCCTTTACTGTTTCAACATGACATTGCCCTTGTGAGCAAAGCCAGTGGATAAAAATATTTTTATGATAGATGGTAAAACACTTAACATTTTATGACCATTACAAATCAATGAAAATAAATTATTTTATTTAATACACATTATGATTCCCTTTTCCAACTTTTTCAGAAATATGCAAAGATATATGTAAATACTATGAAGAATAAGATTTAAGGAACACAAGAGTTCAGGCTACTACTAGAAACAATCTAGATGCATTCATTGATTTGTATTGTACATTTAAATGTAAGTTGTCCTGTGATTCCAAAAGTTAGACCTCTGTTAAGAACTTGGGTGGTTGTAACATTTATGGTGCTCCCTGGTGTCTCTCCTCTCTTTAGCTTCCCTACAGCGCCAACAGTGTGCATTACTAGCTAGTGTTAGCTTAAAAATGGAGTTAGCTAATGACAAAGGTTAAAAAGCCACAACATAGTGTGTCCAACACAAAGGACAAACCTCAATGTCAAATTAGTTGAAAAATATGTTCAAATTCAGGAGAGGATTTGGGGAGGAACCTTCATTTATTGTGTTAGCTAATTTTAGCTTACTAGCTAGCACAGATAGTTTGCTAGCTATACCTCAAGCGGCAAAATACTGTCTTGATTGCCTTGACTGTCAGGTAATTCATCCAGACTCCTGTAGCTGATCTGGCTGGCAGATTGGCTAGCTTGCAGTTCGCAAAATAGTTTTATCAGCTAGTGTTACAAATCAACCATTGCCAGATCCATGCAGCATAAGTAGCCTACAATTAAGCTAGCACGCTAACCTTTGCTTGCTTTCTCGCTAATATCATCGCTAGTAAAAAGCTGTGTGAGGGGAAATGTGAGTTAGCTAGTTTGACAAATGACACCACAAGCTAACTCGATCCGTGATCATAACTTGTATTATCACACATTGTGTTGTTTTTAGCCAACAAAAAGAGACTATTTGGTACAGATCAAAGGTTTATAACTAACATGGTGCCAGTCAGTCACAATCAGGAAGCTAACTTGTGCCTACACAGTGAGGACAAGAGCAATATAAAGCTGTCTGTAGTTCAGTTAATGGCCTCATTAATAATCCAACAAAGTACCTTTATTACGTCCTGTTGTAATCAGAATATTCTCTATTTAACATTTTTAATATATTAAGCTCCTCTGTCATGTAAGGAACATTAATTCCCAACATAGCTCAAACTGAACCTTTAGTTCATTTGTTGATAATACTTCTGTTATTTTTTACACTGTGAAGTAACAATTTAAGGATTTTTACTGTAGTAATGGAACACAATTCTATTAAAGTCGAAATTGCATGGTATTACTTCTTTTATTTAGGTAAAATAACCTCTGCCACCACTGAATATTTGGTGTCTGTTTGAATATTAAACTGAGATGAGGTGTTTTCAGTCTTAAGCTGTTTACAGGCTCAGTGGTCCCTGAACGCACTAGTTAAAGTCCAGAATAAAAAACATGTTTACTGCTGTTGTTGCATCGTCTGCGTCACACAGCTGGAGATAATCACTGACCATTACATCATACAGGATTCAGCAGGGTCAGACAAACAGGCCATATCTGGAATGATACAGGTGGGGGTGAGACTATGAGGAGGTAAGGGGCGGATAATCAATAACTGTCCCTGCATGTGTTCCTCAAGTGTAGGTTTTACAGCTATGTTATGGAGTTTTTATTGTTGTTAATGACTTGTTGTTGGGACAGACACGAAACAGTGTGTTCATTATCACCTCAGATTCAAGTTGTTGTTGGATAAGAACATTTTCAACCTCAGATCAAACAGAGAGGAGTGAGACCTGTTTGACTGATGCAGACGCCTTTGAAATCTGGCTGCAAATTAATATTTTACCATCAATTATTCCGCAAAATATTTTCATTATTAATTGGCTAATGATTTATAAAATGTAAAGACAGAAATGTAAAAGTTGCTCATCACATTTCTCAGATCCCAAAGTGGCGTTTTAAAATGTCTTTCGTGTCCGACCAACAGTCATAAACCTAAATCTTAGAAAAGCAGCAAATCCTCATATTTAAGTAACTGGAAGCAACATTTCTGCTTAAAAAATAACTGAAACAATAAAACACTTTTCAAAGTATGTGTCTTCTGATTGAATCATATAATAATTTGACTTTTCATGGCAGTTGTACTTTCAAGCAAACCAGTAAAGAAAAAAGTAGATAGATAGATTGATAGATGGGAAACTGTGTTGTTGCAAAATTACAGGGAACAATATGATCCTATTTAAAGTGCTATCTATAGATAGATAGATAGATAGGTAGATAGACAGATACATACATACATACATTTTACTTGTAGCCTACATAGTACTCTGCTGCCCTCTGGTGGCTGATAAATGATCCTGAAATTAACTCACAGCTAAATATAAAACTCATATACGCCTTAATGTAGCCTTAATGTGATATTTACACACCACTAAAACCAGCTGTTCAGTCCATTGCCTGTTTTTTTTATTACGATTTGACTTTAACTCAAAGATTTTACCTGAATAAATTGTTACATTTACTTCTTAAAAAATTGCCGAATACGCTTGTGACTCTGCTGCCCTTAATAATATCGGAAATTTCGAGATGAAGAATTAAGTCCTAAATAGTAGTCATAATGAATTTGGAAAGAGCCTGAGATGTTTTTATGTAATCGGAGGGAATACTTGAAGACATTTTTCTAATAATTGATGGCGCATTTACAGATTGACTGATAACTAACTATAAATTAAACTGTATAGAAAACAGAATAATTGCTTTGTTTTGTCTGGGATGAAAATGCATTCATCCTAGATATTAAGTTACAATCACAGCACTAGCAAGTCCTTACTTTGATATCTTATATCTTATTCTTTATTTAAACCGAAAGGAAAGGCTAAATCTTGTAAAACTATAGTGCTTGTGTTCAACAAAATGAATGGTGTCTTTTGTTCGTAGTTTAAGGTCCAAATATTTCAGTTGTCAGTAGTTGCCCTATTTGTTCCAGAATATTCATGCGAATATTCCACTGTCCAAAAAATAACGCTTGAGGAGCAATTATAATTAACAAAGAGTCCCCGAAGGCAACATTCTGGAGGTAACGCATGCAGTACAGACTGCCGCCACACTGTGTCGCTGTTTCACTACTCAGGCTGCAGTATGACTGCCAGTGAACGGGAGGCCAAGGATCTGCGTCAAGTTAGAAAGGAATAGCTAGTAAAAAAACAGGAAGGTCGATGATTTGCCTTTTACAATAAAATTCGCAAACAAGCAAACAAAAAAGTTTAAGTTTAAGTGTTTTCATTTATCCTACTGTATAACTATGACTGTGAAGGTTTTGTTTTTGTTTTAAGGACTTCTATTTTTTTCTTAAAATCATAATAATATAAATCAAAAGTGAACTATGATACCACTGATATATTTTACCGTCATTATTTTCAGAAAATTATTGTTTATGCAAAAATGTTTTCCTTGTTATCTAGGGACTACCAGATTACCAGATCAATTTTAACCATATATACTCAACATTTTTATTGTCCCTCTGTACATATTTAATCAATTACTTTCTTTCTCACCCGACCACAGTGTAAGTTGCAAGTAGAAGTCTTGCATTAGAAATGTTGCTAATGTAAAATTAAAAATATTTGATTAGCGTTAAATAAACATGTTTTTTACAAATACATAAAAGTAATTCCATTTCAGAATAATATATGTTATTGGATCATTATTATTATTCATAGATTACTGTATGTATCATTTTAATGTTGCTGCTGGTAAAAGTGGGATTAATTATAATGACCTTTATTGTAAATGGACTCATATTTTGCTCTTTGAAAATATGAATAATTTTAATCTGAATCTGTAAAGTAAAGAACAAGCTCAGAATTATACTCTAGTACAGTGCTTAAGTAATTATACCTTAGTAGTTTCCCCCACTGGGTATTTGTTGTCACATTTAAATGCATATATATTTAGAAATGGACATAGGTTTTTATTCTGAAAAGTACCTACCGGAAGACAAGTCAGGTGCTCTCAGCTAGCTTGATGTTAATAGCGCAAAGTTCCTCCTCTCTCTTGGTCCCTAAAGAAACGGAGCGGTGAATCTTTTTCTGTCATTTTCTGTTGTTGAACCGATGCTGACGAAACTCACGGGACCCGAAATGTCTCCGGGTAAGCCCTTTATTACTTTTAAACCACATACGATAACATTTTATCTTCGCTTTTTACATGTTTTAAGGGAAATACTTTGATTTGTTTTCAGATTTCTGTGCTGAATCATCTCTGAAGAAGCGGAGTTCGCATGAAAACACAGACTAAAAACATCAACAACAGCAGGGACCTTACATTTAGCCTAACTAGTTTAAATAGTATTTTCTTGGAAGCCTTAGTCGCATTTTTATGCGAGTTAAGACCCTAAAACAATGGCGTTCTTCGTGAAAAAGAAGAAATTCAAGTTTCAGACCCATCTGACCCTGGAGGAGCTGACCGCTGTGCCTTTTGTCAACGGAGTTTTGTTCTGCAAGCTGCGGCTGCTGGATGGAGATTTTGTGGCTACTTCTACCAGGTAAAAGAACGTTAAACACTCTTAAACACCACTTCTTACATGTAAAACTGCTTTAAGACGCATTTAAAAGTATTTTGGTTCAATTTAATACAATATAAAACAGATTTTTCTCCAATTAAAACATTTTAATACACTTTAAAGCGGTCATTTATGGAGCTATATTGTGAATTTATTGACTTGTGTTATATTTAATGGAGTTTAACTCCTGTGTTGTGGCAATAATAGTGTATATATGAGACTCGTGGTGCGTCTCTGAAGCTAAATGAAGAGTTTTTATAGAGTTTCTATGTTTGTTTGTTTTGGTCTGTTTTTCTCGTCCTTTGGTACCTTCACTTTCATCATATCAGTTCATTTCCAATTATCTTTTTTGCTTTTGCATCTTTACAAAATGTGCTATAAAATCGTTCTTATTGTTTTGTTGCATTACAGTATTTCACATGCACATTACACCAGTGTTTGCAGCTCGAGCTGTTAAATGACAGACTGATTTTCTCTGAGTCACATTTAAACGCAGGGTGTTGCCATGTTAAGTGGCCTCTCTGTGTATCTTCTCCGGCACCTCTGCTGGACTACCAGACTAAACACTACCAAAAAAACCCTCTCAAACCAGTTCACACTGGTTAAATGAAGTCTCTACCAGCTCCAAGCCCTCTCAGAATAACTCCTTTCTGCTGTAAACATGTAGTTTGGTGGTGTGATGACAGTAGGATGTGCTGAGCCGGATGATAAAGATGTTTTCAGCTCTTCATTCACGTCACATCGCTCCAGATTCCCTCCCCTGACTTTGATAACATCGACAGCTTTCATCTCTTTTCCCTCCTCGCTCTTTGATTCACTGGATGAGTTTGTACGTCAGTGAAAGTCTCCTCAGACGTCTGTTGAAGTCTAGTGCACTTGATAATGGAGCCCAGCTGATATGGGATTGTGCAGTCAGATGTTACCAACATGGCTGCCTACAAAGTGTTTTTTTGTGGTCTCCCGAATGTTACAGACAGTTTGTGCTCTTGTGTTACAAACGAATGTGTTTCAGCAGTTTGTGTTTGCATGACAGGTGCACATGTGTCAGATGCTCACGGTGCCTTATAGCAGCTAAAAAGTGAGCACACGGACAGAAAACCTCCTTTTTTAAGCTCTGCTAGGTTTTGTAGATGAACTCCTTCTTTCTAAGCCTGAAGCACAAAGAGCGCCTCGCTGCTCTCTGTTACAGACTCTGACCTACTAAACTAACCTCATCTTGTAAAACAACAAGACGCTTTGAATAGTTACCCCGCTAAGTGTTTTATTGGCAGAGAAGCTCTGAGCTGCTGCTAACCCATTTCTCAGATGAAAGGATGCGGCTGATTTTCCACGTCTGGGCTCGGTTCAGTGAAGGATGCCCCGTATCAGATGTCTCATTGTGAGTGGAATGAAACGGGAGGGACAAGCAGGAGGTTGGTGTTAAAGCCTCATCAGGCCTGTTTCTCTTCCTTTTTCCTGTTCCTACCTGACCTTCAAACAAACCTGTTAACTTTACATCCCATAGCGGACTGAGGCGTACGTGGGAGGACGTTTTCTCTGCATCCTCAGTAAAAGCAGATCTTCCTTTTTATAAGAGCTCGACCTCCCGGCTGTCACTGGCATCATCCTGGTGTGTGCGTGTGTGTGTATGTGAGGGTCCTAAAGGGGGGAAAGTAAACACTCTGACTGATCATGATCATCTTCATCAGTCAGCAGATGTTTCTGTTTTCTTACCTTTCATCCTCAAGGAAGAGCAGATGAAACTGCTCCTGTGAGGACGAGATCATCTCCTCTGTCCAGAGAAACCTCTGACTCTGGTCGCCTTCTTTAACTGTGTGTCAAAGTTTATTCCTGCATTTATATTTTAAAAGAATATAAGACCTGTTTATGAAAGAGGAAGATGATGTTTTTAACCACGAACAGACGTTACATCGCTCTCTTCAAAGACACCAGACTCCATTTAGATAAACAGTCATTTTACCTCACAGAACACAGGAGCTGCTGCTCTACCGCTGCACAAGTCAGTTAGTTTCATTGTGTCATCGTTTAAGACTGTTTTAAATCAATAGTTCAGGTCTAATAAAATCATTTTGTAACCCATAATAACTGACTAATCGAGACCAGCAACTCCCATGTTTTGCTATAGGTAAAATCAGTGTTTTTCTGAATGGAGTCTGGTGTGTGTGCAGAGAGCGATGTAACGTCTGTGTGTGGTTAAAACAATCATCTTCCTCTGTAACAAAAAGGTCTATCTCTGTAGGGATCCTTTCTGTCATGTTGTCACACACTTAGAAGAACAATCTGAGCCTGTCAGTGGAAACAACAAGAACTCTTAGTGGACGACCTTTGACCCATCAAGGATTATGTTGCAGCCATTACAGCCTGTTGAACACATCGACTGGAGACATTCAAACATTTTGTCTACCTAATTGTCATTTAGACCCCAAAGTATTGATCTTATTCCTGCAGGCACCTGACCATGCTGTTGTTAGCATTTAGCTCATAGCACCACCATGGCTGCAGCCTCACAGAGCTGCTAGCTTGATCGTAGACCCTCGTGGACTCATGAGTTTGTTTCATGTTAACCTAAAAACAAAGACACAGGCAGCAGAACAGACCACGCACAGCCAGAGCCTCCCAGAAGTGTTGGTATTAATGACTCTTTATAATCGCTAACATGCAAAATCACACGTTCAGTCTGTGATAACGTTGAACTGCATGCTACAGGTATGCATAACCTCTTAAGTTTATGAGTTTAAAGTTTGGGCTCGGACATTAAAGTTTCTGTTGTGTTACATAAACATCATGAGTGTTTGGCCCCGGCCTCTGAGGTCCAGCTCATGATCCAGTGAGATGAAGTGTCTCTTCCTCCAGAGGATGAGACACTTTGCAAAAAAGTTTGTCAAACTCCTTTTTGCTGAGAAGATAACAAACCTCCGTGCCCTCCTCTCAGCTCCCGTCCTCAGCAGCCAGGACTGTGATGTCCGAGGCCGCTCAGAGGTCATCCTCCTCTCTGGAGGTTATATAACAGCTCAGCCTCCCTCCTCCCATCTCAGTTATCATCTCTGTGCCTGAAAACAAGGCTCTCTCAGAGGAGGAGGAGACGGCGCGGGGAGGCTCCCTGCGCAGCGAACAGAGATTAGAGTTATGTCACAGATCTGACAGACCCGCTCTTTGTGCGTGGCCTCGCCTTGTTGTGGGTCGGGAACAGAGGGGGGAATTAACCCGCGCTGCACAGCATGAAAAACTGAGTCCCAGGACACAGGGTCACATGCTGAGTGACATGTGACTGCCAGCTCTCCGACTGTCTGTCAGGATTCATCTGCTGCACGAAAACATTTCTGTGTTTGTGTTCACTTTTTGTGTCCTGACCTCACACACCTGCTGCCGTTAGTTTGCATGTGTGAGCAGCAGAAGTGCTTTCAGCTATAGTTCTCCATGACTGCAACGTACCCTACTGCACTTTAGATTGACTGAGCTCAGTGGAGACATCACCTCGGGATGGGAAGGAACTACAGCAGCTAAATGTTTTGCAGAGGAGCTGTGTCACATTGTGGCTCCTGCTTTTTCTGTTCTGATTTCAACATCATCAAACATCAACAATCCTCTCCTGGAGTGTTGCTGTTGGTAAGGACAGTTTTCATCAGGACTTCAGAAATGAGTTGATTGCAAAATGATTTCAGCCCTAATAAAGCAAAGACTCGCATCATAGGCCGAAGGAGTCGAGCGTCGGAGGGGCTGTTGAGATGATTTAAATGAAGTCCAGTTTAACACGTGTTTGATGAAGGCAGCACAACTCTGACACAGGATTTAAATAACTGTAAAGAAGAACATTGTGAATGAAATGGTGTTTGGTGGTTTTTCACCCTGATTACAACAAAACAGAGCATGAAGATCGAATGTCATGTTAGGGCTTCTGAGCGGAACATGAGCAGCCTGGAACCAGTCGGATCTGTGAGCTAACGCTTTATGTCTCTGCCTGATGCTTCTGGTCCCTGTCCTGATCCAGGTCAGGCCAATCACAACCGTTTGTTTTCATACAGGGAGATTTAAAGGTTTAAAGTTTCATAAACAACCAACATGTCTGCTGCTGAATGTCCTGAGTCTGTAACCACGTCAGGATTTAAAGAACGTTTTCATTAGATTTACATGCAGCTCTCGTTTTGGTGATGTAACTTTTTTAATGAGTAATCCTGCACACAAAGGGCCTCTGTGATTGGTCCCCTCGGGTCAGACTGTGATTTTACAGTTTTAGTGACATAACATTAAACCGAGCGGCGTCTTTATAACAGCTGGACAACAGGAGCACAGAAGAACAGGTACTTTGGAGCTGTTTTCTTCTTAGAGGTTAAAGTTCAGCAACAACATTTGTCTTCTTAATGTTGATGTATTTATGATCTTATATTAATATTAATAGATATATATTATATATAGATTATTTTAAAGTGCAAAACACTTTGTTGAAGGTAAGACAGAAAAGTTACTCGTATCTAATTTAACTCCGTCCTTAATTAAGATTTTAGTTTTGAACTGCAGTTTGTTCTTCATGACCGCTCAGCCTGCGACAGTCCAACATGTTTTAACTCTGCACGCTTCAGAAGTTGTTTTCTACTGAAAACATGCAAAAGTCCAACTTGAAATACATCAATTCATTACAGAGTGTAAAACAGCAGAACCAGCAGAACTGGTCCATAAAAGATAAACGAAAGACAGACAGCACAGCTCAGCGACTTCCTTCTCTTGTGTGAGGCTTCCTGCAATAAGAGAACAAACACCTGGTGCTAATAATACACATTATATTACACTTAACAAGTAAAGATAAAAGATAAAGTTGGTGTTGGACTTTAAATGTTTGCAGCGTCTTCACGTCCAGCAGCTCCACAGTCTCTGCACACGGTCAGAGGTTTGTTCCCTCCCTGGAAACCATCTGGTCTCCATCCTGATCTGGCAGAAACACTCGTCTGTCAGAGGTGCCCGAGTTCAGGCAGGATCAGCTGTGTCTCATTCCTTCAGTTTGACATTTAAAGGAGACGTTTGGCCGATGTTGTTATCCGTACTGTTTCAGACATCATCAGAGCAGAAACACGGCATGAAGCCAGCTGTAAATAAAGGCAGCGAAATATTTCTTTGATGCTGCAAGAGCCGTGGCCGAAGGGCCAGGAGTGGAAGTAGGAGCCGAGGGGAGGAAGATGGACTTCAGTGTGAAGAAGAACAGGAATGTAAGAGCAGTTAGAGGCTGAAGACACCTGAGAGGAAGGTGTGAGTGAGAGTTGAGGATGAGTAGAAGAAGAAGCAGAAGAAGCATCATCGAGGTTGGAGATGCTTCAGTGAGAGTTTGTGATGTGCTGACGTGGACAGATTGTGTTCATTTCCTGTTCAGATGGAGTAACACACACACACACACACACACACACTCACACACACACACCTCACTTTTTCAGTAAGGGACTGTAAACTCACTAACTCCCACTCAAACACAAAAACACCGGGTCATACATGTTTCAGGGTCAAATGAGGTCCAAAGAACTGCAGAGCGACGTGAAATCCAGATCATCTCAGGTGAGATGCTCTGGCCTCTCCGGCTGGTGGTGACGTACGGCACGTCTTCATGTTGTTCTTTCTGTGTTCAAGCAGAAATAAAGTCTGCCGCTCACAAACGTTCTCGTATTAAAGATATTCAGAAGAACCTTTTAGAACGTTTGAGGTGAATAATAACAGCTCGGCCTGGTTTTATAGTTTGATCGAACTTTGTTGGGCTGCCAGTCAAAGGTCAACGATTAGAGTTGTTAGTGGAGACGAGTCGCATCTCTACGCCTCACAACGAAGTCGTGCTGGTGTCGGGTTGAGTTGTTTGGGCTGGTTTC
This sequence comes from Semicossyphus pulcher, assembly GCF_022749685.1. NCBI lineage: Eukaryota > Metazoa > Chordata > Actinopteri > Labriformes > Labridae > Semicossyphus > Semicossyphus pulcher. The sequence goes on from NW_027211737.1 coordinate 32,722,981, forward strand.
TAAAGTGTAGTTTTTGCTCCCTACATGTCTCCTGTCTCTGTCCATGTGTGTTATATTGTAATTCAGTTATAACAGTGTATGCGCCTGTTGTGTTCGTGTGCGTGTTTCCTGACCTGGTTGCAACAAAGAATTTCCGTCACGTCCTCTTTGTGTGTTAAATCTGTTAAACTGGTGCATCACTCAGTCTTTGTTAGATACCTGATAGACACTGTTGTTCCCACTGATGTGTTAGCGGGTAGCAGCTAGCAACGTAGCTCATATGACCCAGAGCCGCTGCTTTGGGAGCTTCTTTATTTAGTCTTTAATTCCTGTTTTCTGCGTGACTGCAGTCTGACCCTGATCCTGACTCTGTACTCGCCCTGCGTCGTGTCACCATGTCACACTGTTTCCCAGCAGGACGGTCCAGGATGTAGTTCTGGGGACCCTTAAAGGTACCAGGAACTTCTGGGTGGAGCTGGCGGAGCTTCCTGACAGCCTGTTTTCCGGCGTCAGCAGCGCTTCAGTGGTTTGAATTGTTGTAAAAGACCTTGTGGAAGTTTTTAAGTGAGTCATCTACTTCATATTGTTCCCACATGTCTCATATTCAACAACAATAACAACAAATGTGGAGAAGATGAAGATGAATGCTCCGGTGTCTGTTGTCTTCTGTCTGAGAGTTTGTTATTGGACCCTGAGCGCTTCTTTACTGCTGCTCTGTCCCACACTGACATGCTCCCATGTTCCCGTCACATCCAGCTGGCACGCTTGTAGACACGTGTATTATGTGAGCAGTGATGAAATCTGTGTCGCATGAACTGTGCAGGAAGTTTACATCTGGGTTCAAAGTGTAGTATTCAGACTGTGAGCCGGGCTGAGCAGCATTTCATCAGAAACAGAAAGAGGTTTGTTCCTGCGTCCAGTTTCCCACTCTACAAACAAGAACTGCAAAACACAGGAGGGACGACTCTGAGTTAGAAGCTACGATTTAAAATGTTAAAATGTATTTAAATAATATGTCAAATATCGCTTTTAGCTGCCAAGTGCTTGAAGGACTGAACGTGTGAGGAATGTCTGCCACAGATGAATTGAGATACTTTGGATGCTGCTGCTCGTACACTGCACGCGACTGCTGAGACTTATCGCCAACATGTTACAGCGATCGTCGTCTGCGCGGTTGTTCGGTTACTGAACATCACTTCAGTTTTATTAAAATGAATTACAGTGATTTATTTTGAAATGCTTGTTGCTGCTCTGCGCTGAGGATAACCTCCACTTCTCTTACGTAGCCGCCATGTTTGATTATCAAGGGCGAAGAGTTTGCAGCGTTCCCGACTCAACTCTCATCCGGGTGCTCGTAGTGCATGAGGGACTTTGTCACAATTGTCAATGCAAACACAAACAGGCACCCGACTAACAAACGTGTGTACAGGAGATCCCAAATGGAGACCCAGTGTCTGGAGGAGGAAAGTTTTTCCGGAGTATCCTCTTGCAAACAGGACAAGGCGTACCCTGACATGACTCAGCAGTCTGCATTGACGCAGTATCTAGGTGACACGGTGAGGGGATGGCACTAAGGAGCTACCTGTTTACCTGCTTTCCCAGGTCTAGATAAAAACTCCTGTGGGAGGCCGCGCTCCCTTTGGTTGATCTATTCATTAATGCTCCTGGGATCTGCTGCGAGCCTGCGGGGTCTTCCTCTGGAGGGTTCCCTGTGGCACAGAAGAGCAGCCGTCACGAACCTTTCTGGCTGCAGACGGTGCAGGTAGTTTTAAAACGTCATGTGTAACAGCCTCTGGAGTTCAGGAGTTCAGTGGAAACACAAGCAGGAAATCATCCCCGGACCACCTCGGTGTTAACGTTTGTCACTTTGTCACTCACTAACCCTAACCCACACTCAGAGTTTGGACTAGGTGACAGAAGCCACACTTTCTCTGACGGTAACACTCCTGCGTGTGATGTTAGCGAGGGATGACATTTGGCCGTGTGAGAGGAGGGAAGAGACGAGAGAAAAGGAAGGAAGGAGTCCACGGAGGAGATTGAGAGGAGAGTTAGAGATCGAGCGGGACGAGCGGCTTCTCGACAGCTGCTTCCTGTTTTCATCTCACTTTTCCAGCAGTTAGCGTTTTGGTGGGATGTGCAGGGAGCTCTGTGCGTGTGTGTTGTGGGTGTGGGGGTGTGTTGGACATTTGTTCCTCTGGTTTCTGGCCAGGTAATCAAAATCTCTCGTCCTCAATACGGAGGGATTCCTGTGACATCGATTGTCAGAGCGTCTCTCTCTTAAAGTAGCATTCCCACCTGAAGTACCCGGGTCTTCGGTTCCAGGAACTACTTTTTGTTTTTATTTTGCATCATTGAATGCAACGTCCGTTCTTCCACAACTTTGACACTTGAAAGTCTTTTACTCCAGAGAACCCTAATGACATCACTGTGACATCATCAGGGTTGTTTAGTCAGACAGGAAGAAGATAACATAACATGTATTTTCACTCGATCGATAGCACTTCCTGTGTTGACTCAACTGGACTAACAATTTGTGAACTTTCCCTTTAAAAGTGTTTATTAATCAAAGCAGGACAGATGTGAGCATGAAGGCTCCCACGTGTTTGTTATCGCTGCTTTAAAGGAAAAGGTCACATCAGGTTGAGGGAGCGATGTTGTGTGACGAACACTTAGGGTGGAGGGTCTCTGCAGCGGGTCACATGATGCTTCAAAGGCTGGTAATGCCAGCGAGGATCGACCCTGTGACCTTTCGGGTGCAGTGCAGTGAGCTCGTCCTTACGTCACAGTCCCCCCTGCAGGATCCGTCTGCTTCCTCAGCACTCTGCTCGCTCTGTTTATCCGAGCCCTCGACGTGACCCGGCCCGGCCCGGCTTCTGTTTGTGTTTCTGCTGTGGCCGGGGCCCCCAGGAGCCCCTCGGGCAGGACGGGAGATAAGGATCCCAAACATGGCATTGCTGACATGTTGAGTCATCACATGCTGGGCTTCACAGCTTCTTCTTCAGGCTGAATCATACCGACCAGTTTCCTTTGTTGTTGCATTTTGTCTTTTCTTGTTTTCATTTCTCCAACCAGGTTGTTGTAAACAGATTTACACGGCCTCAGAAAGAGCTCCATTACTGGACGGAGTTTGAACAACCTGTCGTCCTGCCAGGTCACAGATCTTTGGCAGCAGACAGAAGGTCAAACTAGTCTGACTCCAGTTCCTGAAACTTAAACTCAGCATGACTTAGTTCTGTTGTGTCCTGTTTCTGAGCAGGACAGATGAACAGTATCAACATGTCTGTGTGTGTGTTGTATATTTGTGTCTATATATTGTCACTTGTAATGTTTGTTTCTGGGACAATGGAAGTCAGTTAGCATTCATGCTAACTCCCGCATGTCACCATCCTGCTCTGTTAGATAAACTAATGACGTGAAGAGCTGGCAGTGATCTGTGTCGTAGCTGAGCGGGAGCTGTAAAGTCTGTAGATCACCTGAGTAAGTTTGATCTGCTTAGAGGTTCATGAGGAGATGTTGACGTTAGGATATTATAAAACCTTTTCTGCACCTCATACTCGTCTGTCTCACGCCATGTTTCCCGCCTGCATCTCCTCAAGAAACCGTCTTCAGAAGTTCCTCACATCCTCTCTTCCTCTTCTTGATTAAAGCCTCGTCTCCAGTTTTTATCTCTCTCTCTTTCTTTTCATGTCGATGTCGATCCTGTCTTCCTCTGCCTCAGTGTTTGCTTTCCCACCACTTCCTTCTCTGGTTATGATAACGTAACATCAATCTCTTGTTTCATCTCTTGCCGGCTCTCTCTGCCTTTGACCTTTGACCTATTTGCTTTAATTTGCTTGTAATAGTAGATGATGTAGGCTCTACATTTGCTCCAGTAAATGTAACTGGATTACATTTCTCCTCCAGCTGAGGGAAAGTCTGTCTGCAGATGTTTGATCTTCTCTTCTTATGATCCGTGTTTTTGGTCTGAGGTTTGAACACTGAGCTTATTTCTTTTGCAGAATGAAAACGTCTCACAGCGGCGACGATGAATACAGTTAGATGGTTTTAGATGTTTCCTTTGCAGACTTTTTGTCGGCAGCGTGACGAGTTGGAAACATCAGGTACTGCTCTATTTCAGCTGTCAGAAATGTTAAGGTTTGAATCGCACTAATCTGGTTGGACAGTAGTCATGATGTTGTGCTGCCTGCAGGATGAATGCATGCATGAAGAGGACACGCACAATGACGGCCTTTGTGTGAGTGTTTCTGTCCTTGCAGCTCTTATCGTCGTGTCGGCCTTCACTCCTCTGAGATCTGTTCAGCCGGTGAGGAGCCGCTCCGGTCTCTGTCCCCTGTCACTGCGGCCTGCTTCAACTCATATCCAGGCTCGTATTTTAGGATGGATCAAGTTTCTTTGTGAAGTCTGTAAGACAACATTACATTCTTAAAAGAAAGCTGCACACGAGAGCCCGTCACTCAGGCTGCTCTCTTTGGCTTCATGTAGTTGTGCTGTACGATGAACAGGATGCGTGCATGTAAGCGAAATGGAGAGAGGGAGGATTTCTGTCGCTCGCTCACTGAGCTGTTCGTTCAAAGCTGCTCCGGTCAACACTGCGAACAAGTAGCATTGCATTTTAGTTTTTTATTTAGTTAGCTTCATTACAAACCTCAGCAGCAGATTCGTTTAATTTCCAGGTGACTTTATTTCTCGGGCAGGCATGCTCTGAATAGGAGCGCAACAATTAGTCGTCGATAATGTCGGCGACCGATGCAACACCAGCGCAGCCTAAGACTTGTACAGTGTGGGAGCATTCCAGCGTCAGCGCTGCAGAGAGAAGGATCACCTGCAGGATCTGTGAGGAGGGCCTTGTTTATCACGAGAGCACGTCGGTGATGCTCGAGCGTTGGAAGAGAAGGCACGATGGACTTGTGTTCTTGGTGTATTTTTTCAATCAGCACTCGTTGGTTTGAAACGGACAGAAACTGACCAATCAGCAGGGTTAGGGTTAGTTTATTAAAGGCATATTTAGAATGAAGAACTCATATTTATTGTCCTAATTGTTCGTCAGCACATGCTTCCAGCTAAATAAGAGACATTAAGTCATCGTGCAATTCCTGAGCCGAGTAGTCAGTTAATGGTTTCAGTAATCGATGACTCGTCGTTGCAGCCCGACTCTGACAGAAGGCGTGAGCCGAACTGGAGACAAACTGTCGTGCTCGCGTAGCGTTGTGTTTATGCTGTTTGACTCTTGTTTAGATTAGGTATAAAGTTTGATCTGGATTAAATCAGTCCGGAATCTTTACGCATGTTTTAGAAGTTGACACTGATTAGGAAACATGGAAGGCAAAGTCAGAGTTAATCGTCTGCAGAGAACAGACGGCGCTCTGTTTCAAGCTCCTCTGATGGATTTCTGTTCAATGTTCCACATCAGCCTCGTCCTGCACAAAAACCCAAAACATGTGAGAGTAAAAAAAGAAGTCCAAAGGTCGCAGGTGAGATGGGAAGCAAACGCTGGAGGGTTATAAACCTGGAGAGAGCGTGTTGTGGTGGTGCTCTCCTCCTCTGAGCGGCTGGCTGAGCGGCGTGCTGGATCTGAGGAGTGTGAGGTTTCCATGGAGGCTGAACAAAGCCATCTGGACTGAGGAATGTGGTTTGGGAACGCTCCCCGTTCCACACTGCAGGACCAATAGCATGGAGGTTCTGATAAGAGCTGTGTGTGTGTGTGTGTGTGTGTGTGTGTGCCTTTGTATTCCTACTCTTCTGAGAACCTCTCTCGTTTCCAGGGACAGACCGAGGAGGGAAAATCCTCCTGTCAGGACATTTCTCTGCACTCGTTCAGAGGATTAGTTTAGTTTAATTCGATGTTAGACGTTGTGAGACGTGATTAGTGTTTTATTTGTGTTTAAAATCACCTTTTTGTGGAGGAAAACACAAAAACACAGATCTTTGATTCATTTCATTTGCAAGGATTATTATTGGAGCTTTAGGAAGGCTGAGTCCTCCTGGAGGTCTTAAACTCCTCAGGGACCAAAATAAAGTTTTTACCAGGGCCTGAAGTCACGATAAGAAGAATGAGGGATTAATTACATCAGGGATAAAAGTCACCTCATGTAGGATGAGCTCCTGTGGGTCGTATTAGAGGGGACGAACATCTGAACCTGTCTGCCGGGCCGACATCAGTGTTTTAGCTAACTGTGATGTTGTTTCAGATGTGTCTCATCCCTGGAGTCTGTACAACCTCAGCTAGAAGGGGATGCAGCGGAGGATGTGTTGTGGTCAGACCGACGCATTCAGAGATTGCTCATCTCTTTATTCTGTGAGAGATAAAGCTCTTGTTTATGATTTTTATTTAATATGCAGACTAAGATCTCCTGCAGCCACAGTGAGCGTAACAATCCTGAAGCGTTCACACACATCAAACCAGAATTTAAAGTCAAACTACCACAGACAGTAACCAGTGCTCAGTACAGATTGTACCTTTCAAAGCTGTAACTGTTTCTTCACGGAGGAGGCAGGTGCTTAAACTGGAAGAAATACATTTATTGGTTCATTTAAAACTTAAACTAAACCTTCACCACCAACACTGTGTTCGTCCTCATGAACAGGCTCTCACTGACCGATGCTTCGTTTCACGTAGAAAACATAAACATGCAGGATTCATTGATCGCTGTCAGAGCTGCTGTCAGAGCTGCTGTCAGAGCTGCTGTCAGAGCTGCTGTCAGAGCTGCTGTCAGAGCTGCTGTCAGAGCTGCTGTCAGAGCGATTAAACACGAGCAGAGAAGAAGTGAAGGAGCAGAAATCACGCTTTGGACTGACGGTGAGCGAGATGAGGAGGGGGAGGGGAGTGTGAGGAGCAGCTGCTGCTAGTTTGCACTATAGATTGTGTGTGTGTGTGTGTGTGTGTGTGTGTGTGTGTGTGTGTGTTATACATGTGTCATTTGCACCTTCTGTCTGATGCTCATTCTGTATTATCTACACTGAATAAAATAAATCAGAACAGCTGAAATTAAAGTTTTAGATTTTAAATTAATTTCACACTTTCATCAAATGATTGATGAACAAACTGAATATTGATTAATTTAATAACCCAGTGATTGTTCCAGTCGATTGATAAGTCGATCCCTTTGTTCCAGAGCGTCACAGCTCATTCACAGATTGACGTTTCTGTTCATGTTCCCCAGAGGATGCATCTTTATGATTGTGCCTCTTGTTCTGAAGCTCACGTCTACAGACGAACTGCACAGTAACTCTCCCTGCTGCTCCAACATTTCTCTGCACAAATGTTTTCAGACTTTTCAGGGACAGTTACTGACGCTGTCGTCATTCTGAGCAGAGCCATCTTGTATAGAACTTTTGGAACTACGGTGGCCCTGAGAGCTCAACTCAGTACAACAGAAGAAAAAACACGCAGATGGTTCAACATCTTTTTAATGCTGCAGTGTGAGAACACAAATACAGAAACACACCCAGCTGCACAGACGACAGCAGACACTGTTTCCAAGTTATTTGAGTCAGGTACAAAGTGTTGGTGGAACAACGGTCATATCACAGCCATATTTGGGCGTGTGCATCTCTTTTTTGGTTCCTCTGGAAACAGTTCCTGTTGTCGTTAATGCTACTTCCTGTATGAGGTTGCTTTCTGTGTTTTAAAGTATATTTTGTTGTGCTCAGTTTTGAAGCTATAAACTTTAAAGACATATTAATTTTGTTTCTGATCACACAGCTGTTATTATGTTGGACGGTCCCAGTTTGTGCGCCTCACAGTCCCAGTGGATACCATCGAAAGATTTCACGTATGTGTTCATAATTAATTGTGATTAAATAGTTTGAACAATAAAATAACCTAGTTATTATGTAATCTTATTTTCAGCTTGTTGAGTGTTGAGTCTCAGCTTGCACTGACTGACTCATGAAGATGTACATCTCAGAAAACGTCTAGAGATGACTCTAAGTTTAAAGGCCGTCCTCGTACGTTGTTGTCAGAACAAAACGCCTCTCCAGTTCCAACACTTCTCTTTTACTTTGAATTAGCTGTGCGCTCACACCCACCATGCAGCCCCGTGTCTGTGATTTATACGAGGTTAGATTAAAGAGGCGTCATGCAGTTTAAGTGACTCCAGAAACATTCGGCCGCTCGCTCAGATCTTCTTCCTCTCAGCACGTTTCTGGACAGAATCCAGTGAAAGTTCCTAAACGAGCCGTTTGCCATTTAAGAGCAGAAAAACACGACTTTTTCTCTGATGATTGACGGCACATTTACACAAATGACGGTGCTCTCTAACAGGATGGTATTTAACTGAAGTGTGTGGTTGACAAAGTGAGGGTTGTTCACTGAGCAGCGTAGATTCTGTAACGATAATGAAGAGCTGCATGTTGGGCCTCTGAAGGGCCTTTTTTACCTCCATAATGTGTACGTATTATTTTTAAACACGACTCCAAACATACAAATGTAGTTGTTTTTTTAACGTCTGTTTTAGCAGCACTCAGAATCAACTGAAAACAACGCCGTAGGATTTCTGTTACGTTAGCCGCGTTAGCAGCCTGACTGCGACAGGTTGGGTTCTGACTGAAACATCTCAGGAATCATTTCATCAGTTGCATTTCGTTTATGAACTTTTGTTTTTTTAAGGCCTCGAGTTTGGCATTTTGGTCGTCGCCATCTTGTCTTTTTTTCCACAGAGTAAAAGTCTTTCTGCGCTGGTACCTTTCCAGAGCTGTAAAGACTAAAGAAGCGAGGAGACTTTGTGGAAGGGAGGGAACTTGCTGCTTGCATGCTCACATCTCAAACTCTGCAAAAGTAAAACATATGCAATAAACTATGTGATGAAGCAATCACGCTGCTGGGAAGTGGGATTAGATCATGTTTGGCATTTGTCTTGGAAAAAACCTCCAATAACTTTGTTCTAACTGATCTGGTATCAAAACATTTCAAAGTTATTTTTCTTCCAGTCTCCAAACTGATGCATCAACCACACGTTTCATGTCGAAAGAAGAGCCAAACTTTACGGACGACATGTCCGGCTGCAGAACGTCAGATCTGGTTTCAGTTTATGTCCAACGTGGTGGATTTGACAAACTAGGATCTCTTTCTCTGAACAAGTGGACGTTTTCCTCTTGCTGCATTTGTTTCTATGACATTTCTCTGGAATTTGTTGACCTGCCCGTCACAGCAGCTTTTTTTGTCAGAGACAAACAGAGCAGCGACCCGCTCTGTTCCCACCCCTCGCTCAGGATGTATGGATGCTTAAAGGTTTTCCACGGGCACGTCTGACCAGGCAAACAGCCATTGTGCCCTGTTTCCTTGACTCTGTTTTCTTGTCAGTAAAGCAGGAGGGAAAATCCTGAGAGACAAACCAGTTTAATCTACTGTGAGTCTGTCCTCCCACCCACCTCAGACCTTCTATGACCAAAGTCTGACCCCCTCTGATCGCTAAAAACATTTGTTACAGACTGTAAGAGTTTACGAAGAGTAACAGACTACAGATTATTTCCCATCATGCTCCTGGTGGAAATTTACAAGAAGAAAAACAAACACTGGAGCAGAAACAAAAGCAGCTTCTGCCCACAGCAGTCTGAGCAGTAGGTTTGTCTTTTCTGCAGTGATTTAGGCCTTAGTGTTAGCTGGGTTAGCATTAAGAGCTAGCAGGCTGCTAGTGAGGCATTTCATTCCTAGCTTTTTTTTCACCGGACCACAGGAGCTAACTGCAGCCGTGCTAACACCGTATGCTAACAGCCAGCGAGTGTCCAACTATGACGTCAATGTTTACTATCTACTCAGTGTGCTGCTTCCTGTTTGGGGCTACAAATACAGCGCTCCTATTGGTTTGTGACAATGTTGATGTCATTGAAGTTCTGTGTTTGCATGAGCCAAGACTAAAAACCTTCTTAAACCACTTTACACCAGAGCACCACAGCTCCAGCAAAACTCTGTTCTATTGTTACATTTAAAAATCATCTGCAACGAATAGATCGCTCTAAAGGTCGTGTGATTTAAGGCCATCATCTACGGCTTGACAGACTGTCTTGTTTACTAAATGTCACCGGGACACCGTCCTCAAACCAAAATGCTCCTTTTACCTAAAAATCGTACAAATAATCAGCTTCATCTTTCTGAACCGAGCTGCTGCAGTCGCTGTCAGGAGCCCTGGGACTCGGCTCTCTAATCCAGTTAGTTTTGGAAAAAGTTGCTCACAACATGTTTTCTCAGCGGAGCTCTGATAAATCTGCTCCTCAGTGGACATCCTGCTCACGAGGCCGCGGACACGGTGACATAACTGGAAAAAATGTGCTGTTCAGAGTCGGAGAACAGAACGAATCAAAAGTTTATGTTCCGTGAGAGGGTTTGGATTTGAGCTGTTAGAAAAGGTTCTTGTGTAATTAGTTTCAGTGTCATTGTCAGTTTGAGTCCCTCATGAACGAATCATTAACCAAAGTCTGCAACTCCAAAGCAGAGGAGGAAGCAGAAAGAGAACGGCATTTTGAATGAATGAATAATTAATTGAAGGCACAAAAATGAGGAAACTGTTCATCCCAGAGATTTATGTGTTCCTGTGTTTCCTCCTCACAGAGAGGAGGTCCAGGAGAACTGCGTCCGCTGGAGGAAGAGGTTTACCTTTGTGTCCAAGATGAGCGCCAACCCGCACACCGGAGTCCTGGATCCTTCCGTCTGCAGGGTGTCAGTCAGGAAGGTACGGCTCTTATAGTGTTAGATATAAACCAAGAGGATGTGTGTGAAGTGTGTGTGAAGACAAAAGCATAGAAAACGATACGAATGAGTCAGAACAGATCGGCTGGTAGAGCCGCAGTATCGACGTCCCGCCCCTTCCCCAACCGACACACACCTGTACCTTGCGTCCTTGGCGTGTTGGAGCCCTCAGGTATGAATGACTGTAGTGTTAGTGTTAGTTACGTCTCCTCTCACCGTTCCTCCTCTACTCTGCTACTCGGGAACAGAACGCTGCAGGAGCCCCATTTGTCCACAGAGCTGTCAATCATGAGGCCATGCCCCCTTTTTATAGCATCAAATAACTAATTAAAAGTAAACTTGTGAGAAAAATGAACACTTGGAGATTATTCAGCATGATAAGAACTAACTATAATGACAGAAACCATGTTTGAGAAAAATGTATTTGAGGTGTATTTTGATTTTATAGTTTGACTCCCATCTGTTAACATGGAGGAGGCGGGGCTTATGAGCTATACTGCAGCCAGTCAGCAGGGGGCGACAGAGGGTTTTTCTTCTTTTAATTCAGTACATGATTTAGTTTTCAAAATAAGTTTAGTATCAGTGTTAACACTTGTATTATATTGACAATGTTTTTTAAAACCTTAAAAACATCTTCTAACAAACGTGAAGAACCAGAAACATCTGGGAGGTTATTTAAAGAGGTTTGAGACGTTCTCACGGACGTGTTCTCAGGATATTTCAGACTTGATGCCGTGCCTCCCATGTGAACGCCGCCTCGCCGCCTCGCCGCCTCGGTGCCATGCTCTGAGGAGCCGTCCGTGTGGTCTGAACCTGTAATTTGGACTCCCGCGTTGGAGCCCTGTAATTGGAGGCCTGTGTAATGTAGAGTTGGATCAGTTGTATTCATTACTGTCCTCCTGTTTTCTCTGCAGGAACTCAAAGGAGGAAAAGCATATTCGAAGGTAAGCCGTGTCTCCGTGTCCTCCCTGTCACGTTCATAAACACATAGACCTGTTACAGATGAGCTGCTGTCAGTCTCTGTAAACCTTAATGCCAGTTTGTGTAAATATTAGCATTTCTCGCGGCTCTCTGACGAGCTCGCTGTTAGCAGTGCGTGACAGTAAATCTAACCTCGTCTTTCTTCGCTCACATTCACTTGGAAGCTGCAAAACATCCTGCCAACACCTCTCGGACCGAAACTGCAGGAGCTCCTGACAAATGAGTCACGTCTCATGAATGAAGCTGCGAGGTCAAATCTCTCATAAAGATAACCTACCTTTGTTGTTCCGTGCACGTTGTTGCCCAGCAGGAACCGTTTCCTCTGTTTTCCCCGTTTCTTCATTTAGATTTCCTCCGGCTAAATTTACCCGCTTCCCTCCTTAGAAGTCGGCTTCCTTAAATACACACCTATGAAAACAGGAGCTGCTTATAGAAAGGGAAACCTGCAGGATGAAGAATGGAACCTTTAGCTCGAGAGTGCTGCAGAGTTAATTTAAAATAACAACATGAATGTGGCTCGGACAAAGAAAGGATCCATGAGAAGCTGTGAGGTTTGTTTTAGTGATTAAGGTCATGTAGGCGGGCTGCTTGTGATAGTAATCTGGGCTGTGTGGACCCACTGAGTGCAGGTCAGGGACCATGACAGCTTCTCCAGGTGCACAGAATAATGGAGCTTTCAAATTAAACTCAAGAGATCATTGAGTTCATGATGTGCTCGACCATTAAGGTAAGAAGGGATAAAAAGGCCTCTGATTGGTTTAACCTGTCACAGTTGGTATGAATGTTTTTTAGCTCACTTCAGGTGAGTGGATGTAACGCTTGCTGCTCAGAGGATGAACCCTTTCTCCTGAAGAATGACCCAGAAATCAAAGATACTTGACCTTCTGTCTATAGCTTCAGTCTGTTAGCAAATAATGTAGACGGTCGCGTTAGAAGCACTTCTATCCATCCCGTTCTTTCATTACCAGTTCTGTTGAGGACTTAAAGGGCTTAAAGCTGGAGGTAGAAATACTGCAGTCTGTTGATTGGCCAAAGCAATCATAAACACAGTCTTACTGATTGCAGTGTAGAGTCTAATCACCGCATGAGAAGCATTTTTTTAATCTCCATTCGAGCTGTGAACGTTCCTCACTGCTGCGTCCGTCTGCCAACACCTCTTCTTCATTGAACAGCACAAACCAGTGAAGGTTGTATTCTTATAGATTTTGTTTCTCTTGTAACTCGCCACAAAGAACTACAGACACTTTTAATGTGCTTGTTTCTTTTAGCTTTAGTTTAAGGTTTTCACTTTGACTCCCTCACTCCCCCAATCAATCAATCAATCAATCAATCAATCAATCAATCAATCAATCAATCAGGAGACAGGAGCTTGGTGTGTCAGGTCGTCCGGCAGTCTAAGCCTATAGCAGTAGAGGACAGTTTGAACTCTTAAAGTAGAGAGGGTGTCTGCCTCCCGGACCCTGACTGGTAGCTTGTTCCAGAGGAGGGGGCCTGATGACCTAAGGCTCGACCTCCCACACCACTCTGACAGACTTTAGGGACCACGAGCAGGCCTGCATCCTGGGAGCGCAGATTCAGTGGGCCACATATGGACAAGACCAAACAATATGTACATAATCTGCCACAACTGCTGCACTCTCCGTTCAGCAGGAATACTTTTAACCCCTAATTCCGACTCCTTATTGGGCCTACTGAAGAAACCAATCACTTTTTTCCATCTGAAATCTCCGTTTGTGGAAGTGGACCGAGTTTCCCGTTGTTTCCTCTGACAGTACTCTGCGAGCTTGTTTTTCCACGTGCAGCTCCGGTGTATTTTCAGTAAGCTGAAGCCCTGCTACAGTTTGCCCATCGTGCTTTCAGAGATTTCTGAATTGTAAGCATCAGTAATATCTGGATTATTCTTGAGGGTTCGGCTGAATCAAGTGACCTTATTTCCTTAAGGAAAAAGAGCCGATGAAAATGAATGAGATGTTTGTTATGATCACGTTGTGAGGCTTTGCATTGTATTTTTTTTGCTGATGTTTGCACAGATATGTAAACGCACAGACAGACGGTCTCCCATTGCAGGATGCAGTCTGTCTCAGCCACAGACTCTGTAGAGACGACTTTCTCTCGCCTTCTTCTCATGCTTTAATAGAGAGCACAGAGACTACATGCTCACTGAACACTTGCTTACTACAGAATATCTTCATTATTTTTATTTCCTTTCTGCCTTCATCAAAGCCTCTTTAATAGTATTTTAAGAGTTTGCACCCTGTCATGCATTAAACTTCAGAGGCTTGCGATCTTTAACGCTGTGAACGTGCTTGATGTGCTAACCGATGGGTGTTGCTGAGATCTCTCCTCTCTAAACTCGTGCACCCTTCCATTAGTGCTTCTCAAATTAACTCACCCTCTCTGCTTCGCCCTCAGCTGGGCTTCACAGACCTCAACATGGCAGAGTTTGCGGGTTCGGGCTCCACCGTGCGCTGCTGTCTGCTGGAGGGATACGACACCAAGAACACACGGCAGGATAACTCCATACTGAAGGCAAGGAGTGAGGCGTTCACTGACAGATATATGAGGAACAAAGATTTACATTCATCTGAGGGAAACGCTCTCAGGCGTATCTCTGCAGCCTCCAACAGTCTGTGCCCTCATTTACACAAGTCATAAATCGTATAAGCTCCACCGCCTGCAGCAAGCTCGATCATTATCTCTGACACTTTGACTTTTGACCTTTGCATTGATTGCTTCCACTCCACAAATTTAGTCAGACATCAGCGTGGAAAGGTAAAAGGTCACTTGGTCCTTTGTCATGTAAAGCTGCTGCAGGACTTAAATGGTTTCTGTTGAAATGAGACTTTATTTTCTGACTGCACGTGGAGCTGAAACGAGTCGTTAACCAATCGATTTGTCGATTTACATAATTTATGCTTTAAATAGTGAACAGTTGCTGATTGTTTGGATTTGCTTCTTTTTGATATAAAGGAGGAAATAATGTGCACATCAATTAATAAGCCCAACAAATGTACTGCTGTACTGATCAGTGCTGAATACAAAGCTGCTGATTTCACCTGAAGCAGTTAGACGTCTCTGTGGGTGAACAAGCTTCTGCTTTCTTCACTGAGGAGTTAAAGGAGCTCTGCAGCGCCACCCTGAGGCCACCAGCACAAACTGCTCTGTTAAACAAAGAGCCAAAACAGTCATGAGGAGTTTAGTCATCTCATTCCTCCGGGAGAGCTCAGGCTCAGACGTCAGAGAGCTTACTGGGAATTCACCCTCAGCCTGCTCCAGTAAATGTTTTATTGTTGCTTAAAGGGCCAGCAGAGCGTTCATCACAAACACGTTCATCACAAACACGTTCATCACAAACACGTTCATCACAAACACGTTCATCACACGTTCATCACAAACACGTTCATCACAAACACGTTCATCACATGTTCATCACAAACACGTTCATCACACGTTCATCACAAACACGTTCATCACAAACACGTTCATCACATGTTCATCACAAACACGTTCATCACACGTTCATCACAAACACGTTCATCACAAACACGTTCATCACAAACACGTTCATCACATGTTCATCACAAACACGTTCATCACACGTTCATCACAAACACGTTCATCACAAACACGTTCATCACAAACACGTTCATCACACGTTCATCACAAACACGTTCATCACAAACACGTTCATCACATGTTCATCACAAACACGTTCATCACAAACACGTTCATCACATGTTCATCACAAACACGTTCATCACAAACACGTTCATCACACGTTCATCACAAACACGTTCATCACAAACACGTTCATCACATGTTCATCACAAACACGTTCATCACATGTTCATCACAAACACGTTCATCACAAACACGTTCATCACATGTTCATCACAAACACGTTCATCACATGTTCATCACAAACACGTTCATCACAAACACGTTCATCACATGTTCATCACAAACACGTTCATCACATGTTCATCACAAACACGTTCATCACAAACACGTTCATCACAAACACGTTCATCACAAACACGTTCATCACATGTTCATCACAAACACGTTCATCACACGTTCATCACAAACACGTTCATCACAAACACGTTCATCACAAACACGTTCATCACACGTTCATCACAAACACGTTCATCACAAACACGTTCATCACATGTTCATCACAAACACGTTCATCACAAACACGTTCATCACATGTTCATCACAAACACGTTCATCACATGTTCATCACAAACACGTTCATCACAAACACGTTCATCACATGTTCATCACAAACACGTTCATCACAAACACGTTCATCACATGTTCATCACAAACACGTTCATCACAAACACGTTCATCACATGTTCATCACAAACACGTTCATCACACGTTCATCACAAACACGTTCATCACAAACACGTTCATCACAAACACGTTCATCATTCCTGCTCTTTAGAGCAGTCTGGGTCAGCTATGGGTCAGCTATGGGTCAGTTATGGGTCAGCTATGGGTCAGTTATGGGTCAGCTATGGGTCAGCTATGGGTCAGCTATGGGTCAGCTATGGGTCAGCTATGGGTCAGTTATGGGTCAGCTATGGGTCAGCTATGGGTCAGCTATGGGTCAGTTATGGGTCAGCTATGGGTCAGTTATGGGTCAGCTATGGGTCAGCTATGGGTCAGCTATGGGTCAGCTATGGGTCAGTCAGGACGTTTCAGGACGTCTGGACATTTTAAGTCTTTATTTTCAGCCCTGATTGAAGTTAACGTTCAGGTTTTCATTATGTGATTGTCACACAGGTTGTGTGCGGATGTACAGTTTGCTTATTAACTGCTGTGCACGGATGCAATCAGGCGCTCATGAAATGAACCAGGGAGGGGAAAGAACATGAGCTACAAAGGAAAAAGGCAGCGAGTTCTCAACTGTGGAGAAACTTTTCATTATTTTGGTACAATCAGAGTAAAGTGTGAATTAACCATGTTTCTAGAGCATTGGTATTAAAACAAACATGAGTGTGTAAGATATCTCCTCTCTTGGCGTTTTCTCCAGGTGATCATCGGGATGACCCTCCTGTCTGGAGATCCGTGTTTTAAAACGTGAGTATTTCAGTTTCAGGATGCTCTTCGTTCTTGTCACGCTGAGTCCGAAATCTGAAGGTTACGTTGGATTAACTCCACGTGAACGATTACCAACAGAGCCCATCAGCACGCTGCTGTTACTCTTTTTAATTAGTCATTTCTAAAATTATAGATACTTTTTATCCCCTTAAAGCTCTTTTACTGTCAGACCTTGTTACCTTTGACATGACAGTTAGTGTGTGTGTGTGTGTGTGTGTGTGTGTGTTTTTAGTGTATATACATGTTTTCAGGGACAATGCACGCTGATCAACATCACTGTTTTTGTACCAGTGTTTGTCAAAAGTTTGAACTGGATATTAAATTTGCCATTTTTCTAAATGTTTTACAGGATTTTTCTTCAGACTGAATAATAAGAAGCAAACTGAACATGCCTGCAGACATCTTCGACCTTAGCTCTCTAAAACTCATTTTATCAAACACAAAACCTTTGACCTCTGTCAGAGCGTTTTCAAAATGTTATTGAAACTTTCTGTCTGGAAACATGAAGACGAACATTGTTTGTTGAACATCAGAAAGATGCATCTCACCAGCTTTCTATAAGAGTTCTGAATGATGTTGTACGTCCTGTATGTCCTGCTGTCCTGGTAGTTAAACACTGTTAACATTAGTGCTCCTCTGCCCTTTGTTGCAGCAGTGACTCACTTTCCCAGCAGCCATGAATCTTATCTGAACGAGCCAAGCTAAGCAGAGCAGCAGCTTTGTGCTCATGTAATCCATTGTTCCAGACTGATGCGTGGTGTTGTTTCTGTCCTGCAGGCCTCCCAGCACAGCAAAGTCCATCTCCATCCCCGGACGGGAACACACCCTGCAGCTGGACTGTAAGGGGGAGGGAACCGCTGAGCCCGGGCCAGCCGGAGGGGTTTCTCTGGGCCGAGCTGCAAAGCCACGACCCTCCATCATCAGCTCAGGTATTACTCTGGACTTTAGTAAAGACCAGTTAAATACTCCGAGAGGAGGTCACATCTCGGGTCCAGTACAGAGCTGGAAAAATACCCAGTTTCCTAAAGATAGTGGTTACTGGCTCCCAAACTGAGGGAGTGCAAGAGAGCATACATGACCAGGGGGGGGTAATCATAAGCAGCCAAGTGTGCTTGCAACAAGGCAAGATCCACAATGTCGTCAGACTACGACTCGAGAGTGCCGTCACAGAGAAATCTCTTGATGAAGAATGAAATGTTATTCTTTGTGTTTTCTAAGAAGCAGGATGACAGGAAGTGAGGCGCAAAGTCCATTTAAAAATATGTTGTAAACTGTGTAGTTAAACAAATGATTACTTAAATGTTCCTTACATTTACACACGATGAGGAGTTAAAAAGGATTTGGACTTTGGAGGCAGATTGGTGACATTTCTTCTGGATTCAGAATCAAGAACTGTTCTGGACCAGCTTTCCAGTTTCAGGTCAACTTTGATGTCAACGTTTAGAGAACAGATCAAAGCGTATTCATGGTCACTGTCGCAGACTTACAGAGAGCTCATCACACAGCCGAACATAAAGAACGTTAAACATGTTCTCCACAAAGGTTTTTATTTGACTTTGCCTCCTTTAGAACTAAATCTGAAACAACAGATGAAGTGCTCTCTGGTCTTTGCGATCTCGGCCGAGCCAGCCTCCAGATGTGTTTCACTCGGAGCCAAAACTTCCTGGAAGAAATAAATCTGTTTGAGGAGATTTTCCTCACATGGTTAACTAGCTGGCAATGTTTAGGATGCCTTCAGTTTGAATTTAGATGAAAAATAAAATGTGTTTTTGTTCCAAGGCTGAGGTTGTTTCTCTTCTAGAGAAGACCAGTGCAAAACACCTTTTACACACAAGATCAAGTGAAAGTTCTCGTCCAAGAGACATGAGAGTACTCAAGCTTTCATTACAAACAGAAGAGGAGTTCATAAAAGCAGCTATGTTTTCTCTTGTTTACAGGAAGATGAATTCTGTAAGTTTCAGGGAGGAAAGTTTCTGCTGTCATAACGAACAAAGACTGCACGATCCTGCAGCAGATGAAATACTCGGCTGTTACAGTGATGTTTGTATTTTTCAGGTCTCCTTGAAGAGTCCGAAGTGAATCAGTCCAGCTCTGCAGAAATCTTCCAGTCCGGTCACTCTCGTAACTCCAGCTACGCCAGCCAGCACAGCAAGATCTCAGGTACGAGTCACCTGCGCTCGCTTCTCCCAGCCTTCCCTGAAGTGTCTCTTTATGTTCCACGGCCTTTTCCAGGTGCTGCATTCAAATCTTTATTAACTGTGCAGGTTTCCTAAGTTAGTCATTTTGCTGACTGACTTGCCAGTATTGGAGGTCGGTGCACGACTTCATTAAATTCAGAGTTAAAGTGAAAAAACGGATTCAAGAGATTAAAACAGCTGATTCCACCAAGTTAAATGAAGGGAAGCACTTTCTTTGCGCTGCCGTCTTCTTCTCTCTGCTGATCTCTCCTGACGTCCTGCAGGCTACAGCACCGAACACTCCTGCTCCTCCAGCCTGTCCGACCTCACGCACCGCAGGAACACCTCCACAGGAAGCAGCGCCTCGGGGGGGCTGGGCTTCACCACCGACACACCTACAGAGGGGGACAAGGACGCCGGACGTCCTGAGAGACCCCCTAGACCCCCGCGGCCTGTCCTACCCCCAAACAGGCCCCCCAGGTACACACACAGAGTACAGTCTTCTTTAAATGGACATGCTGTGCTCACAGGGGTTTATATTTAAACTTCTTGTCCTGACTGTGTTTCAGGAGGAAGCAGGACTCTGTGGAGAGTCACCCCTCCTGGGTGAACGACACTCGCATGGACGCCGACGACATCGTGGAGAAAATCGTCCAAAGCCAAAACTTTGCAGACATCAACAACACTGAAGGTAAAAAAACTGCAAAATATCGTGCAAGAATTGATTGCGTCACATCTTTACAAGATAAAACCAGGCAGAGAAATGTGGCCGATCAATAACACCAAACACTGAAACACCAAAAGGACAAACTGTGAAACTGAAATCGTCTTTTAGGCTCTTTGGACAGAAAGGATTTAACAGCTAAATCTTAGATGTGGTTATTATTACCAACTCAGCTTCACCAGTAAACACCTGTGTTCATGCTCCCTTCCAGTCCGACGTTTTCACCTGATATTTACAATAACCAGGGGAACAGTTGAGACCAGGATCAGAAACTGCAGCGGCTGCTTGTTTCTGTTCAGGTGGTTTGATGATTCGTTGTTTTGCTTGGTTGTCAAAGCAACTTTGTCAACTTCTGTTTTTAAAGGTGCTTTATAAATCAAGTTATTATTATTATAAATTGATTTTAAACTTATTGGACTTGTTTAAAAAGCTTTAAATGACCTTGCTCCTCGATACATCAGAGATCTTCTTTCTTCAGGTCGCTGAGGTCGCTGAGGTCGCTGAGGTCGCTGAAGTGCTGCTCTTTTAAATGTTCCTCATGTGTCCCACAAAGACACCGGCGACAGAGTGTTCTGCTTTTATGCTAATAAACTGTGGAACACACGCCTCTCCGTGTGAAGATGGCGAGCTCTGGCACTATTTTTAAAAGGAAATGAAAGACCTGTTTTTTTAATCAGGCTTTTAATTTGCAGTCAAAGTTTGTATCAGTGTTTTTACAAAGCTTTATCTCTGGTGTTTATTCTGCTTGACTGATTTTAATGAATTGTTTTATTGTTTTTACTGCTGTGATTCATTTATTTATTTTGCACGCTTGTACGTATGAGAAGGTGCTACATGAGTAAAGCTGAGTGGAAAGAGAATCAGGAGCAGGGTTTGCTCTGTGGACAGAGAATCAGAGAGGTCACCTTTGTTGTTTCCTGTCAGGTGTCTGTGACCAAAGGTTTGAATCAGCCCAACCTTTAGTTTGTTCTTTACACTAGTTAACGTCAGAAATCAAAAGTTTCTCTACGCGACAGCGGTGTGAAAATCCAGGTGTCATAATGAGGTGGTGACAATATGTTTTAACTGTGCACACACAGTTTTCTAATGAACATAAAGTCATGTTGGTGGTTTGGTACAAAGAAAACCACCGATAGAAATGTTGTTTGATTCTTGTTGGTTTCATAAAGTCAACTAAACAAATGTCAAATGCTCTCCTTGGTGAAAGACGGACAGAAACTGAGCATGTGTCTAGAATTACCCCCAGTGGGGTAAAAAAGTCACATCAGGGATGATCTCATGGATGTGAGGAGGAGGCGATCCTCTCTGTCCGTTTACAGTGAACCTGTTCATGGAAAGGTTTCACAGTTATTAACACAGTCTGTAACTCCTGCTCCATCTTTGGACCGATCTCTCCTTCAGCTCTGTGTTTCGTCTTCTTTTATTGTCTCGCGTGTCGGTCGGTGTCTCCTGGTGTCTCCTGGTGTCTCCTGGTTTCCCTCAGCAGCTGTTAACTGTGTTTCTGTGTTTGTGTCTTTCAGACAGCAACCTGCGTCTGTTCGTCAGCAGAGATGGAACCACCGCGCTCAGCGGCATCCGACTCGGGAACAGGTGAGAGGACATCGTCTGTTTCTCTCTGACGTCATTCTCTCGTCTTCTTTACCTCTTTTCAGTCTTTAATACCTCGCTCTTTATCAGTTCTACTTTTATTATTCATTATTTTATATTTTCATGTTTTAAGTCTTTATGAAGCACTTTGTAAGTTTGTACGTTTTTGTAAAGTTCTGAATAAATAAAGATATTAAAGCTATTAAAGGTTTATATGTCCTGTCTGACACTACTACTTATAATATGAAGTTTTAAGCATTAACTTTGGTTCTCCTTGAATTCATCTCCAGCCATAACTGAAAAAAACATTTTCCAAACTCAGAACTTTATTTAATCTCCTTTTAATTGAGTATAAACTGTAAATTACAAGGAGCAGTAAAACAAGTCAAACACGTGAATAAAGTTGTTCTCACACACGCCCGTGTGTTTTTGCGTCCCTGCAGGGTGTCTGCAGGCGGGTACGAGCCTGTGGTGATAGAGAGCCACTAAACAGAAGAGAGGCGACATGATGACCGGAGGATCGTCCCGTCTCCTGTCTCACTGGTTTTCCTGGAGCTTCAGCCGGTCTGACGCCGTGAGGGGAAAACCTCGTCAGTTTGCACTTTATGTTTGTGTCAGTCTGCTCGTCTGCTCGTGCGCACTCGTTCAGCTGTTTGTGTGATGCTGAGAGCGACTCAGAGTGAAAGCACCAAATGTTTCTGTTCAGACTGTCCTGTGCTGCTTCTACAGGTTAAAGGAGATCACATGTTTTAACCTGTGAAGTGATGAAGACACCAAATCCATCCACATGTCCCCAGTTTATCGTTATAACTGACGCTCTATGCTAACTCTGCTGGCAGCAGGCCTAAAGTAACCTAAAGTAAGTGGAAGGAAACTTGTTCCTACATGTGAGAAGAGGCTGATGAGCTGCTGCAGTATAAAGTGTTTCCATGTTTGTGCTTAGAAATAATCAAAGTACGACCGACAGAAAACTGCAGTTGGTCCACAAAGAGACGTTAGTGAGAGTGCTACACCTGAAGAGTGCTACACCTGAAGAGTGCTACACCTGAAGCTACTGCCATTTAACATTCAGCTGAGCATTTCTTTAGTTTGCAGAGACCCTTCTGTAGCTCTGACTTTATTTCTGTCACTTCAGCAGCGTTCAGTTTCTACAAACCTAGAGCCTGCTTAGATGAAGTACCTGATATGGAATTGGGAAACACTCGTGTGTGTGCTAGCGGTTGTTAGCATGGAGCCTACTTTAAGTTTAAAACTAGCATGCAGCACAGCGGCTGAAGTCCATTTTACTGCAGGCTTCTCCTCGCAGCACCAGTCGTGCATCAATCAGCAGCGTTCAGTTGATCATCTGTTGCATGATTCATTTTCTGCTTTAACACTTTAAATTAATATTTTTGCTGCTGCAGAATAAATCAGCAAATCAAGTTTTTGTTTTAGCAAAGATCAGTTTTTGAGTTTAGTACTTGTGACTGGAGGCTCGACAGGAACATTTCCTGTGCAGCTGAAAGCTGTTTTAATCCCACTGACAGACAGCGCGTCACTGAATGAGCTGAAGAGTTGAGAAGTCCACCGAGCAGCTGTGAAGACGCAGAAACTCTTTTTCTCTTTTGGTTTTGAAGTTGTTCCCTGTTGATCGGAGAACAAAGTAGAACCACTTTGTGCCTGTAAAGTTTCTCTTGATGAGCCTAAAGCAGCGACAGCGTGCTGCTGACGGCGAGGAGGGAAAGCTGTTTGTTTCTTTGTTCTGTTCTCTCTGAGTGCAGCTGCAGACGTTTGGGAAGCCCCTCTGTTACTCTGCAGGCTGTGCTGTTGCTCCATCCCTATGAAGGATTCATGTCTGACACTTATCAGGAGTTAAACTTCATGTGAGGTCAGCTGAACAACACTCTGTGGTACAAACGGTTCTGGTTTCACTTTGAGTCCTGATGAAGAGAGTGGAGGGATCTGACTGATGAAGCCTGTGTCGCCCCCTGGTGGAGCGGCGCCCTGCTTTCTGGTGTTCACTTTGTTTACAGCAGTTTACTGATGAACAAACAGCAGAGGGACAGAAAGAAGAACAAGTTTCTGTAGCTCTGACGAACACAGGAGAGCAGCTGTCGTGTGTGAAACCAGCGGGCTGGTTCAGACGTTTGTTGTTTGTTTTAGAAGCAAGTTTGAACGTTGGACAGAAGGAAGGACGCTCGTCCTGGACGGAGTCTGAACATCGTATGTTTTGTTCCTAACAAAGCTGCCAGTTCCTTTTTTCAAAGGCAGGTCTTTTTAATCTCATAAATCTTTTGAGGGATATTTAGTTCAAAGGTTGTCCAGGACAAAATGACACTTGGGCCGCAAGCAGTTTTATCTTTCCTGATCATTTAATGCAGCCATAATAAGTTAAATCTATCAATATATTGGTTAATTTTTAAAGAATAAATATCAGGAAACGGTGAAAGGACCAAAATGAGTCCAGACTGACGTCTTTAAATTGTTTTGTTTGTGTTTGAGAAAAGCAGCAAATCCAGCAAATGATGGACAAATAACCGATTATTAATCACTTCATGTAACTTTCTGTCGAGCAATTAATCAACTCCTTCTTTCAGCCCAAGTTTAGCTGCATCACAAACTAACAAATGAACCCTTTCAGCACAAGTTTCCTCTCGTTTACAAAAAGGAAAATCAGCTTTTAAGACTCTCTGTTCTTCCTCAGTGACGTTGTTTCACATCTCTCTCACACTACGCTGGTTGAATCCAGCTCATTATATTCGTGTAATCTCTTCTGTACACTGCCCTGTATGCCTTCCTTTGTAAGTCACCTGCTTTCTCACACCTGGGGATGAACCACTGATGTTACATCACAGCCGTTAGCCTTCTTTTAAAGCTTTTATTTATATATTTTGTCTGGAGGTTTGTTATAAGCTACGCACACAACTCACCTCCGCAGCTCCTCTTTGTATCAGTCACTCTAACAACATGATTCTGTTGTGACAAAGCTAGTGTAACCTCCATTTATAGAGACGTTCTTCCAATCAGTACTTAGATACGCACATTTGATCTTTGTGTGGTTTTCTGCAGAAATGAGAATAAAAAGCTAATCTGAGTTTGTTTCATGAATCTGCTGTCTCACAGTGTGGACAATGAGTCCTATGGAGGGAGGGATGGAGGGATGGATGGATGAATGGATGGGTGAATGGATGGGTGAATGGGTGGATGGATGGATGAATGGATGGGTGAATGGGTGGATGAATGGGTGGATGGGTGGATGGGTGGATGGATGGATGGATGGATGGATGGGTGGAT
>NW_027211737.1:32750000-32757500 GCF_022749685.1 Semicossyphus pulcher
GGGTGGATGGGTGGGTGGATGGATGGCTGGGTGGATGGATGGATGGGTGGGTGGATGGATGGATGGATGGATGGGTGGATGGATGGGTGGGTGGATGGATGGATGGATGGGTGGGTGGATGGATGGATGGATGGATGGATGGGTGGATGGATGGGTGGGTGGATGGATGGGTGGGTGGATGGATGGGTGGATGGATGGGTGGGTGGATGGATGGATGGGTGGGTGGATGGATGGGTGGGTGGATGGATGGATGGATGGATGGGTGGGTGGATGGATGGATGGGTGGGTGGATGGATGGGTGGGTGGATGGGTGGGTGGATGGATGGATGGGTGGATGGATGGATGGATGGATGGATGGGTGGGTGGATGGATGGATGGATGGATGGGTGGATGGATGGGTGGGTGGATGGATGGATGGATGGATGGGTGGATGGATGGGTGGATGGATGGGTGGGTGGATGGATGGATGGGTAATGCACAATGTTGTGTGTATCTTGTTTGTCACTGATGAACCTTCTGTCCGCTCTCTGACTGTTTGAGATGTTGAAACAGCTGATTTTCCCCCAAATGCAGCATCGAGTTTATCTTCTCTTGTCGTCTCCTCTCCTTGTGTCCTAAGATAAAGTGCACTTTACACACACTTATTACCTTTAAATAAGAATGTTCTGAGCTTAAAGTTTTTGCACCAACGGCATCAAGAATGACTTTGATTCATTTTCAGTTTTACATTTTGTTGTGCACAAAAATGTTCTCCCACTTTTTCCAAGGCATCCTCCGGAGTTTAAAAATAAATGTTACAAATCTGCAACAAGAAAATATAAATCAGTCGTGAAGCTGGAAATCTGAGGTTTTGAGGCCAGATGCTCTGAGAGCTGCAGGAGGTGTTGCAGGAGGATCTGCAAGAGGAGCGGCAGGAGGAGCTGCAGGAGGTGTTGCAGGAGGATCTGCAAGAGGAGCTGCAGATGGATCTTCTGGAGCTGCTGCAGGAGGAGCTGCAGGAGGATCTGCAAGAGGAGCTGCAGGAGGAGCTGCAGGGGGAGCTGCAGGAGGTGTTGCAGGAGGAGCTGCAGGAGGTGTTGCAGGAGGATCTGCAAGAGGAGCTGCAGATGGATCTTCTGGAGCTGCTGCAGGAGGAGCTGCAGGAGGATCTGCAAGAGGAGCTGCAGGAGGAGCTGCAGGGGGAGCTGCAGATGGATCTGCTGGAGGTGCTGCAGGAGGAGTTGCAGGAGGTGCTGCTGGAGTAGCAGGTTCTCCTCCATGTGTCATCACGTCTGCAGCTGCTGGACCTTTTTTCTTTGAACAAATTTTTCCTTTTTTATTTTTAGTAAAAATAACTAAAAAAAAAAAAGTAACCACGCAGAGAAAATGAGCGACGATAAGACACAGAAGTCAAAGAAGTGTTTCCCTGAATGCATCACGGGACTATATTAAATTATGATTATTATACAATAAGTGAGGGCACTGATGGTTCATGTCTACTGCAGCGTTAAGCAGAGCTAGTCAACCGAGAGAGAGAGGGAGGGAGAGAGAGAGGCCGTCTCCACCGCCGCAGCAGCCCTGTGTGAAGTCAGAAGGACAAACACAGACTGAGGCCGGAAAAGGTTTGACTGGTACTTCAAAATAAAAGTTGTATTTCTTTAAAACTTTCAAAGGCTGCATACCAGAGATGTGAACCACAAGCAACTGCTTTTATTCATGTGTTGTCGATGCTACTGGTTTGGTGTTATTAGTGTTACATCTGTCAAAACTTTCAACTTTTACTCCTGCATTTGGAGGAAGATTGTTTTTACTCTATTAATTAATCAGGCTGCAGTTCAAAATGTAAAAAATGTAATCAATTAATTAAGTTTGAAATACAAATACAAGAATGTATTAATACAAGTACAAAACTAATGACACAGTAAATAATTCAGGATACAGAATCAACGACAACATTAGATTCAAGTTAACACTTTGGAACATTCAGAATTAAAATAGTAAAGTGATATTAGGAAAACGAAATTCTTTAATTGAAAGAATTTGTCGCAGTGCATGTGAGGATGGCCGTGTGGCAGCTGGTTTAAACAGCAGGAGGCTTGAGGCAGAGGTTCAGGTGCATACCAATCAGGTATATATTTCACCAACACAACAGTTACTTGGCCCAACTACATGATTTAGTTTGTGTTCATGTGTCAGAGCTTTACACATCTGTGAATTGGCTTTGTACGCACGCCTGAAACACTTCCGTTCCTAATCGAGTCATATCATTCACGAGTGAGTGAGTGGGAGAGACACATTCAGTCAAGTGATTCGCTCTGTAGTTTTCCAACCACCAATGACATGGTCATTTCATACATACAGCCCTCTTCCCAAAGGCTGTTTGCACGTGCTAACATCAATCAGTCTGGTTTTCTAAAAGGAAGAAGGAAGGCGTTGGGAAGCCGCGAGCAGCGCAGAGTGAACGGTAGGAACAAATTGAATGCATGGAAGTGAACGGATCATTCTGTTCACTAATAGATTCGTTCTTTTGAACGAGTCGTTCATGACTGAACAATCTGTACTCTACGACTCTCCTAAACACAAAGAGGTAGGTGACATGAACAAACATTTCAGGATCTATTGCCCAATCCTGCATAATCATTAACTTCAGACAGACATTATGCACAACTTGAATGAATAACTGTAGCATACTAAATGTTTGTTTGTCATTACAGGCTGGCATCTCACGCCGAATCTGCAAGAAGACGAAGATTAATATACAAAACATTTTTGACCTCTGGTCTGTGTCTTGTTATTTCACCACACTGCCTTGATCATGTTATACAAACGTACAGTAGGAAGGCTTCTTCACAGTGCATTTGTGAGTTTACGTCACAATGAGTACTCTTATTAAATGATACTGATGCATGACATGAAAACCAACATTTAGCAGAGTCAGAAGCAGTTGAACTTGTCGCAGGTTTGGATGTCCATGATGGCTCATAAATTACTCACTGATTGTTTTCCTGGAGACAGTCTTTATTTTTCTATTTGCAAAAAGAAAAACACACAATCATAATTTTTCCTTCCAAACAAAGTTAAATACAAACATCACATATGCACTCATATTAGTCTTCTAACAATTAGTAAACAAAAAGTTCCTTAAACACTTAATTTTAGGTCAATTAGGAGGAAAGTTTTGATCCTCTACTTTAAATGTTCCTATACTGCCCCCCTGTGGAGACAGCCCTCCTCACTTATCTTCATTCATAATGGTCAGCATGAATGAAGACGCTGGCCGACTTCATATTCAATCACCTGAACCCAGAGAAGAAACAAAGGGTGTCCTTTATGGGTTTCATTCGCACTGAAGTGGACATCTTAATGAAGCAGATGTGGAACTGGTTTAACCAGCAGGCTCAGGAGCAAGAGAGGAGGAGAGACTGGGCAACTGCTGCTCTGAGGCAGACTGAGGGAGTTGTGGGAAGTCTTCCAAAGTAAAGCTTCTTGGATACAGGAAGAAAGACCTGCGACACCCCTGTTAGCTGAAGCACTTCTGCCACTGATGAGCCAGCTGTCAGTGACACAGCACAGCCAGCGACATGCGAGGAGACAGAAGGACTAAAGTGGGACAAACTGACCTGTGAGGTTATGGTGTCAGGGCTGGTGTTTATACAAATGGGGTTTAACCAGCTCAATGACCCCTTAAAAACAAGCCTGACAGCCATGACAGAGCTGCTCTGGGCGGAAATGGAAGGCTCCAAGATTGACATCAGTCTTAGATATATAATTTATCATAAAACATCTTTGTTTCCTTTTAATTTGCTGCATTAAAAACTGTCAGTTGTCAGTGATATACAATGTGTATTTAAAATAAACTAATAATGTTAGATACTGCTGTCCAAGGTCCTGAATTTTTTCAAGTCAACAATGTTGGTTTTCTGTGTTTTTACATTGAATGTATTTTTCACACTCAGGAAACTCTCCTGATATTTTACAGCGGACACATTCAATCTCGTCAGAGGCCCTTTGACAACCTCAATCTGCCCTGAATGAAAAAAGAGAAACGAATGAAAAATATTATATAAAAAAGACCTTTCAATACTAGACATTAGCACTTACACTTTGGATGCCATAATCTCAGTTTATCCTGGATCTTAACCAAAAAAAGAAGCAATGAGTTTAACTCAATACACAAATGATTTAAAGCAATATTGTCGTGATTTGATCTAAAAAACCCAGTAAAATTCTCAAGTTTATGGTGTTAACATTGGTTTATTACAGGTATACCATTAGTGTAATACTAAGTCATATATTCTGTCGATTTGTTCAGTCTGTTGTTAAGCATGGAGTCTGAAAGCAAAGATACTCAAGGAAAGTAAAAGTACCTCAAGCTTGCATTTAAAGCTCCTATGAGGAACTTTCGGTTTGTGTTGATTTTGGCGCCCCCTGTGGACGAAGCCGTACCTGATATCTCTTTGCTGAATTTATCCTTTTCACTTGTAAGGTCCAGATCAGACACAGTGCGTTTTAGCAGCTGGGCGGCTTTTTTGTAGTTGTTTTCAATGAGAGGGAAGCTTTTTGCGGAGCGTCTTGCTAGCATCTGTTTCATTACCTGATGAAAACTCCTCACAGGAGCTTTAAGTACAATGCTTCTGTAAACGTACTCAGTAAAGATTTTACTTTGAAAGTCTCTACCGGATGCTGTGTGTGCTTGTTTTATGTGCCCTGACGGCGGTAGGAGGGAGCAGGAGAGACTGCGGTGATAAACAAACACACGCAGCAGACTCGTTAGTGTCTACTCGCGCGCTGTTGCAGCACCGGCTGACTTTCAGGAGAGCTGACCTTCACGGAGCGAGCTTTAAAATCTAAACCGGGTTAAAAATCCAGGAATTTATCAAGGAAAACACAGGATTTTACCCCCGCTCTCCCGCCCTCCTCCTCCACCGGGAGTCGGCTTATGTGACACATTAACGTCCCGGCGGCGAAACGAGCGAAACATGACGGAGCTGAGGAAGCGAGGCGGAGGCGGAGGAGATCCTGACAGCACCGACAACATCAGCGACAAGGTAAACCGAGCCGTGACGGGGGACAGAAACCGGTTCACCGCCGAGACCTCGCCCTCAGAACCAGTTACACAGGTTATTTCAGACGCTGCCAGGGTTAGCAGGGGAAGCTAAGTGAGCTAGTTAGTTAGCTGCGTGCTCCTGTAATCCTGCAGCAACATCAACACAGTCACGGAAACTGTCTGTTAGCAAATAACGACCTGTGTTTGGTGAGACGTTCATGGACCTATTATGTCTGGGAATATCACAACATTATAGACTCATGAATGTCACGTTCTGGCTGATTAAGATCCTCAATGTGTCAGATGTATAATTAGCAGGAGTGTTGGGTTCGTACAGGTGAATCGCAGCATTAGAACAGGTGGTGGAGGCCTCTTGCTTTATAGTGTTGGTCACAGAGTGCAGTGCTCTCCTAACTGGATTTAAAAGCCTTAGATAACTCTCTTTTCAGTGTTTCGAGCCTCTGTCTTTTCTTTGTAACACAAAAATATACCATGAAGCAACAGACATAGCTTTTACATTTAGTGTCTGAGTCAGTATTCAATCAGGTAAATAAGTAAAATAAACATTAAAATTAGGGATGCATGATATTATCGACAAGTTATCGGTATCTGCCGATTATGGCTTGAAAATGATTGGTATTGGCAGATATGTCGTTTTTCTGCTGATATTTTCTGCAGATAAAACGCTTTAATAATGCCTAAATGCTGATGATTCCCTAAAAATATTACTGTTTTATTTGAATTTTTTTTTTTTTTATTTACATATAAATATGGCATTTTGTACATTGCCCAGTGAATGTGTACATTTTAAAAAGCACTGTATTATGTTATTTCTGCATCTGCCAGTGGGCCGCGACAACAGGAGTGGGCATGATATCAATTCCACTACAGGAGAGACTTGATGTTCGCTGCAATTAGGTGGAAAAAACGTGCCTAATATATCGGTATCGAAATCGGCAATTGGCAAAAAGGTTTGGATAATATCGACATATCAGTTATCAGCAAAAATATGCAATATCGTGCGTCCATAATTAATGTATATGAAAATACTTTGACTAGGGATGCACGATATTATCGGCACGTTATCGGTATCGGCCGATATTGGCTTAAAAATGAACTATTGGACATCGACCAACACGCTGATATCCGCCGATATAATTAACCGATAAAATAATGGGCTGCTGCAGACTTCATTAAATGCCCGACCTCGGCACAATGTCCCCGGTGCGAACAAGACCTGCGCGGCGCAGCGTGATGAGGTCACGTGTGTCTACCTGCAGCATGAGAGAGTTAGAATCCAAAATGTCCATGGTGTGGAAGTTTTTCAAAGTGTCCGAAATAGATAGAAAAACTGCTCTTTGCAATGACTGCTCAGCTGCGGTGATGCGAGGAGGAGCCAAGGCAAAGTCTTTCAGCACTACAAACTTGATTAACCATCTCGAGCCCCGTCACCCGACCGTTACGACGAGTTTGTGGCAGCAAATAAGGAAAAGGAGAAACAGGTAACCAGCGGCGAAAAAAAACCTCACCAGCAGTCTCTTCTCCAGTCTTTGGACAACGCCAGAAAATACATTGTCATATGTCAATATAATTTATTTTATTTTAATTTAATGTTAATACATGTCTATGTCAATTGTGAAATTGGCCACATTAGCCCTGGTTGTGGGTGTTGTTATGATTGTCTCAGGGAGAGCATCATCCAAGTTTTAAGTAGGATGAATCTTTTTGTATGAATTTAGTTTGAAAGCAATTAACATAAAAAAATATGCGGTTTTAAGTATTAAGTATTTCTCTTATTTTGCACAAGAATGAATGAATATTACAGAACAAATGTGATAAGAGTATCACCATTATACTGTGCACTAATTCCAATACAGAAGAGAGTTGATGATCTCTGCAATTAGGTGTGCGGGAAAAAATATCGGTATCGGTAATCGGCTAAATAAGTTGTAAAATATCGGCATATCGGATATCGGCAAAAATTCCAATATCGTGCATCCCTAACTTTGACAAATGCTCACAGTTTTAGCAGGACTTCAAAGGCGTTTTATCTTTTTATATCCTGTCTCCATCAAGTCAAGTCAGGTATATTTTAAATCACAAACCTGCCTTTAAAGGGTTAACAGTCCCTAAAACAGCCTCCTGACAGCTGGAGACGTTTCAACTTTACTTTGTTTTGTGCATTTTTATGACTTGTTGTTCATGTTGGCTCATCAGTCGGGGAGTTTATGGCTTTTTAATTGTTCATGTCAACTATTACTAAAATGAGCTTTCCTTAGTTTCTTGCTATGAGCATTTTCACAAGGCGTATATTATTTGTAAAGTCACTGACAGATCAATCAAAGGTGAAATATCTCCTCAGGGTCCGCTCGCTTTGGTTCTGTGTGTGTGCAAGGGGCTGGGTAATAAATGAAGGCCTGACGGGATCGTCACGATAGGATGGCTCTAACCGCCAATCACACAGCGAGAATAGC
>NW_027211737.1:32762500-32802500 GCF_022749685.1 Semicossyphus pulcher
AGCAGATAATGAGCAGAGCAGACCTCTTTAAAGGGAAGGAAAGTCCTGCAGCGACACCAACACGTATCAGTCCGGTTTGGACCCCAGCTGTTTGATGCAAACATTCTAACGTTATCATGCAAACAGCAGCACTTTGGATTACATGCATGTGAACTGTGAGAAGTTAACATGCTAGCAGACAGTAGCATGCCAACGTGCCAGATGTCAGTAATGCTAAACATCAGCGTTTAACCAAACATGCTGATTATTGGCATACTACGTGTACGTGTCCGCAGTGAAGCAACAAGGAGGAGAAGTCTGAGTGAACCAACATCTCTGCTTGAAGTCACAATCAGACTGAGCTCTCCTGGAGCTGCAATCCAGGAAACATTCACAGGTGATCGTGTTACAGTCGTGGTAGTTAATCAACACAGCTTCACGTCAGGCACAGCGCACTCTTAGACGAGGACCTTAATGCTCCCTCTGCAGGTGAAATCATGTGTTATCAGGGCGTCCCTTTGTGTCACAGACTGTTGGTCTCCTGCACGGTGTCCTTTTTGTTTGTCCTGCAGTTCGTATAGAAGGCTGAGCTGTACGAAGCTGAAAGCTGCTGCTGTCGGCGGTGCTTCTTTAGGTCAATGTTCTCTGCTGATTAGCTGCATTTCCTGCAGCCTGAGTGTCTGTGAGTCTTCCCCCTGAGACCGAGCCGAACTGCTGCCTGCCGGTCTGCACCTCACAGGTGTGCTCGTGTCCTGTGCTGAGAATATCACCATGTTTTCCTCTTCAGCAGCAGCTTCTCACTGCTTTTGACCCTTAATCTTAATGAAACTGTGATTACGGATGTGGTTTGCTGCACCTTGTTCACACGTTCAGTGGATGGAGGCTGTTTGCAGCAGCTGTGAGTTTAAAGCAGCGTCGGGTAATCGTTTGCTTTCGATTGACTAATTGATGAATGAACTTCTTGTTTCATCTCTTTAAACCCTGAAAGTCGTGGAGCTGCTCGTCACCCGTCCTCTCCTGTGAGCCCCTCCCCTCTCTCCTCCCGCTCCTCTGCAGAGGAGTCATGAACAGCCGGGAGCAGAGCAGACAGTCACTCCTCCTCTGCTGCCTCTTTGGCTCACAGACATCGTAAACATGGATGTTCTGCAGAAAGTGATTTTGAGGTGCAGCACCTTCAGTAGCTGCGTCCATGTCAGACTTCCTGCTCTGTGTTTCCTGATGATGATTACATGAGTTCACGCCCAGGACTTGTTTGACCTTTGCTTTCACTCCCTCACAGATTTGCAGCTTTGAGCTGTTTGACTCTGAGCGCTTACACAGCGGTTAGCATACTTAACTAAATTAACAAAAGATTAACACAGTTTGACTGTTTGATTAACAAGCTTGCACATGTTTAAACAGATTATGTCATAGTACTCTGCATGTAACACATCTGTGTGTATGCAGTAATGGAAGTTACACATTCTGATATTAGTAGATGCATCAACTTGATTCTGTATTTAAACACTTCTAAGCACTGAAGGTGCTGAACATCATTCCCTGCTATGATTGTGAGTTTGACGGCTGTGATTCATCTGCAGTGTTTCGTTAGACTTGTGAAATGTCCCAATGAAGCCGCTTCTCCTCCGCGTCAAAAGCAGCCAGTTGAGGTGGTTCAGGTATCTGATCAGGAACCTCCTGGGCGCCTCCCTGTGGAGGTTTTCCGGGTACGTCCAACTGGGAGGAGACCACGGGGCAGACCCAGAGCCCGCTGGAGGGTCTATATACCTGGTCCTGGGAGCGCCTCAGGATCCCCTAGGAAGAGCTGGAAAATATTGCTAGGGAGAGGAACGGCGGACTTGCTCAGCCTGCTGCCAGCGCGACCCGACCCGGAGAGAAGAAGAAAATGGATGGACGCATGTTCGTGGATTTTTATGCACCAAAACTAGGTCACGGGCAAACTTATAGTACTTATGTACGCTGGTAACGTTACACACGTTACTAACCCACCATAACATCGTAACAGTGTTTCAACCAATCAAGTTTGTTTCATGCAGACACACGTGTACATGATTGATAGGAATGTTGAAATGCTGAAAGGATGAAGCTGAAATGTGCGTTTACCTGCAGCTCTGTTTGTGAGGATCAGGACACAAATATGTTCCTCCATCTTCTTCAGAGACAGCCGGTCACCTGTGCTGCTTCATGACGATCAGAGTGAACACAGGTGTTAGCATGCTGTTTATGTGTCAGTGTAACAGTATGTAGCTGGTGTTCATTTAATGCCACGATAACTGAACACAAAGTGTTCGTCCTCCAGGCTCGCCGCGTCGCGTTGTAGTTTGTTCTTCCTTTTTCAGTCATGATGTGTCGGTGAAGCTGGCAGACAGGACCCTGTAGCTTTCCACTGTTTCAGCGCTTGGTCATTAAAACCTGAGTAGAAATCTTCAGTTACACCTCTGCTCTCCTGAACTCACACCTCAACTCGAGTGCCCCCCCCCCCCCCCCCCCCCCCCCCCCCGTCTCAGCCTGCTCCCACTTTCAGCTCCTTCCTGCTAATTCCAGCGTCTGACGGAGATCACAGACCTTCTGACTGAATGAAAGGCTCGCTGACCGTATTTAGCAACGAAAGACTAAAACTCACCATGAAAGGAGAGAAATGTCCAGGAGGCATCAGCGAGCCGCTCGAGTGCAGACGGAAACTTAATCTGAGGAGGAATTTCACCCGCTTTTCAGAAGAGCCTCTTTTGGGCAGGAAAAGCTCCTCAGCGGCGGCGTTGTTAGACGAGAGGCCACGACTGGTGTTAACTCAGGAACAGACGTGTTGGGCTTAACTTCTAGCATGTCACTTTGCTTACTTATTAATGATGTCGGCGTGTCTGAGGGCCGTGACCTCGCATACATCGTGCTCCCTCAGTTCTCACTTAGTCATAAATCAGCACCTTGATTGTGCTGAATGCTGCGTTTATAAATGTGGGACATGTTGGCATCACAAAGAACTGTTGTCTGCAGACCTGTGTGCCTCATAGAGCTCATTATAGTCATTTTAGATATTACAGAAGGAGTAAAGTGCTGTAGTTTATTGTTTTCGTGCAGTTTTCGGTCTGCTTGTGCTGGAAACAGGAGCTCAACAAACAAAGTCAGTGTGGAAAACTTTTTGGTAAAAGTTAAAATGCCTCCCGTTACGTAAAGTAAGTAAAGTAAGTAAAGTAAGTAAAAGCATGAAAGTGTCTGTAGAAGAAGTGAAACTATCACAAACCTACAGATGCAATGACAACAGTTCCTATCAGGTGATCTCCTGCTCTGTGTCGTGTTGTGAGCACAGAACAGTGAACATGTGATCATAGCGGCTCCCTGTTTGTTTCCTTCAATCCAGATTAAAGATTCATTAAAGGAGGCAGGCTGGTATCTGGAGGGGAGCCAGGTCGCCTCCAAGGCCCTGCCGAGGTGCCCTTGAGCGAAGCATCTAAAAGCTCAGTTGAGCCATCGCAGTGACGTCTCTCCTTCAGACCTTCTGCTTCTCCTCTTACTCCTGCTCCCGCTCTTTTCCTCATTCTCCTTCTTCTTCTTGCACGTGTCCTTCTCTCTCTTCTTCTCCTTCCTGTCCACCTCCTTCTCCTCTACTTTCTCTTCTTCTTCTCCTTCACCCCCTCCGTCTCCTCCTTGCAGTACCAATAACTGACTGCAGCCTGCTGACACGTTTGGAAGACGTTCGTTGTTTGGGAATACGTCTTTAATTACAAAGAGGAAATTGCCCCCACACAAACACGCACACACCTGAACGTTCACCTGCAGACCTACTTGAATCCCAGCCAAGCTTAGAGGACCCATGCATCAGCTCTGTAGTCTCCTCCTCTCCCAGGTGAGAGGCTGAACTCTGGCCTAATTAAACCTCCGTCTGTTCCTCAGGTTAAACTGGACTCTATTTGACTACCTCAACATTTACTTATATTTGCATCCCAGAAGCGCTCACAGTGATAAGATGCTGCTGCTCATATTCCCCGTGTCTCTGTTATCACCTTGTGTACACAGCTTAGTGGTCTACCTGTGTTTACAGACTGACCGTCACTATCTCACATCAGTACCTGAATGTCTCTGTGTGTCCCTGCAGGAGGCTGATGGTGATGACAGGCTGGGCCTGCAAGGCGACGCAGAGGGAGAATGTGACGCTGACTCCAAAGCAGACACTCCAGATGTTCCTCTTTCCTCCGCAGACACAGACAACACTCCACAATGCCTGAACAAAGCTCTGGAGGGCCTGCCGCCCAGGTACGCACTGCACAGATACACACGAGATGGATGCAGTCTGATGTTTGTTCCTGGAGAGGCCAACACCTCGATATTCTCTGTGGAGCGGCAGAAACAAGCTCCAAGGATCTGTCACATCTTGCATTAAATTAACTTCTCACGAGGCGCACGATGGAAACGAGCCAGTAAAAACAGACTTTCTGTGCTCCACTGTTGGCCAAAGGGTAAAATGTTAGATGCAAACTTTAAGTCCTTAAAGTTTCCTTAAAGTCCTCCTATTAAAAACACACGGTCCACACTGTGCAGGTCAGGTCAGGTCAGGTCAGGTCAGGTCAGGTCAGGTCAGTCTGTTTAAGGTACTGCAGCCATGACGTTGCTGTAACAAGCAGCTTCCCCTCCATCCATCATGAAAGGACCCTGACGGAGTGATTGATCATATTACTTCTATGCATGTAGGTTAACTGGACCAGAAACAGATTGCTACCTGCACACAGTCTCTTATTAATGTGGTGAAGAAAATGCACTTTGTAGTAAATTCTCAGCTAACCAGAGGACTTATATCGTGGGTGAAAGA
Source organism: Semicossyphus pulcher (assembly GCF_022749685.1). Taxonomy (NCBI): domain Eukaryota; kingdom Metazoa; phylum Chordata; class Actinopteri; order Labriformes; family Labridae; genus Semicossyphus; species Semicossyphus pulcher. Next base: position 32,767,281 of record NW_027211737.1, read on the forward strand.
GCAAGTAATTTTTAATCCAACATAACAGGATGAGTTAGGAATGTTGTGAGGCCTACTTTTACACCTGTCAGCCTGCATTGATCACGTATAAACGAACTCAACGGGGACCTGGTACCAAGTTGTGTTGAGTAAATCGATTTGTAGATTTGAAGATAAACCAGCAGAAGAGGCGTGGGAACAGAAACACAAAATCACACCTACGATAAGTCACTGAACCGTCACTCTTTAAAATCATTATTAAAGTCATTTCTCATGCACCTGAAGTTCTAAAGAAAAGGTGTGCTGACAACCTGTTGTGTCAAGTGTTGTGGTTTTAAGGTGAACAGCATGTGGGCTGGTAGGATCTTATGTAAGGACCTTGATAGATGCTCAGAAACATGTACTGATCTGTCCTTTGTGAGGCGGCGTACTGAACTGTTTTCACAGGGAAGAGAAGCTTTATCTTCCGGAAAACTTGGGGAAACAGGTGTTCAATTTTCTCCAGTTTTCCTACTTGTGTGTAAAAAAGAGAGAAATAAATGTTAAGTCACTTGAAAGGCTTTTTGCACATAAGACTTCTGGAAAAGTAGAGTGAACATTGTTGGTCTGTGTGACAAACGAGTTCATTCCTTCAAACTCTTTTTGTATTTTCATATCTGGAAATATCTTCATTCATTGAGCTGAAGGAGAATTCTGATATTGTTAAAGCCAAGACCTATTTTAATACATTTTTGGGTTTAAATCACTGTCACGAACAAGTTTTACAATGTCTCCAGTCGATGTGTTCAACAGGCTGTAACGGCTGCAACATAATCCTTGATGGGTCAAAGGTCGTCCACTAAAAGTTTCCACTGACAGGCTCAGATTGTTCTTCTAAGTGTGTGACAACATGACAGAAAGGATCCCTACAGAGATAGACCTTTTTGTTACAGAGGAAGATGATTGTTTTAACCACACACAGACGTTACATCGCTCTCTGCACACACACCAGACTCCATTCAAAAAAACACTGATTTAACCTCACAGAGCACAGGAGGTGCTGCTGCCTAAAAACATTTGTTTGTGTTTTTGTTTGTTACAGTTATATGGTGTTGGTTATGAAATACATCTTTAAAACATGAGAGTCACATAATCACACAAATATACTAACTGATCGAGGCAGCAGCAGAGCAGCAGCTCCTGTGTTCTGTGAGCTTAAATCACTGTTTTTCTGAATGGAGTCTGGTGTGTGTGCAGAGAGCGATGTAACGTCTGTCTGTGGTTAAAACAATCATCTTCCTCTGTAACAAAAAGGGCTATCTCTGTAGGGATCCTTTCTGTCATGTTGTCACACACTTAAGCCGTGTTCCCACTGGTCAAAAAACACGCTTGCACTCTGCTTTTTTGCTTAGTGGGGAAGATTACAATACGCCCCCTTTCCGACATGATGCCATGCCCCGTCGGTAACTTCTGCGACTCCTCGTCATCTCAGCTACAAATTCCGCCCGTCTCCGTCCGAGCAGCGCTCGAACATTGTTCCACATTTGTCGGTGCTGAGTTTGATACACAGACTGAATGAGTAACATCAACACTGGTTACTAACCCTGTTTCAAGCGCGTTTGTGACGTCAGACGGTGACACAGCAGAAAAGAGACCGACAGGAGGATACTTCACTGGCAATGGGAAAAGAGACACTCGGCATCTATCAGCGGGTCTTCACGGGTCTGACAAACCTGCGTCAATATGCTGCATTTAGGTGGGAAGGGGGTCTTAGAATAACAATCTGAGCCTGTCAGTGGAAACGTGTTGCAGCCATTACAGCCTGTTTGACTGCTGCAGGATGAACACATCTACTGGAGACACTCACACACTTTTAGCTGTTATTGGTCATTTAGACCCCAAATATGTAGACATATGTAAAAATACTGTAATTTCCCTTTAAATGGCTCAGTCAGAGGGGGAAGGATGGCTGTTCAAGTGCCAGAACCTTAAAATAAACGCAGCAAACTGAAGTCTGGGGAATGCATGACCGTCTGGAGTTTAAACCTTAAAACAAACAGTAATTGAAAGAAGATTTTTGCACAGTAAACAGTCTTTTAGTTTGAAGAGGCTTCGCTCCAGCAGGTCATAGCTGTTAACACCTGTCGGTCTGTGGCACTTTGAGTCAGCAGCGCGTCAAACACAAGTGAACGAGGGGCCGTGTGTGATAGAAGTGGAGGGTGTGACCAATGAGAGACGGCCAGGTCACAGAGCTTAAAGGCTCACGAGGAGGAGGAGGGAAGCTCTAATCCCTGCAGGCTCGAGCATCACCGGGGGCACAGTGCTGCAGAGACCTGAGGATGAACAGACTGCAGAGAGAAAGAGAGAGGGAGGGGGAGGGAAGAGAAAGGAGAAAGGAAAGAAAGAGGAAGAGAAACAGATGGAGCAGTTGTAGCAGAGATGAGGAGGAGGGATGACAGCAGATGGACGGAGTGAGTTAAATGACACAGCAGGGAGGGATGAGTGGATGAAGGTGAAGAGAGGAGGAAGAGTAGTTTTAGAAACGGAGTGATGGAGTGATGGTGGGACAGACTCGGAGAGAGAGAGGCCACAGTGCTGAGTGGAAGCAGCAGCAGCGTTTTTCATGATGCAGCTGTTTCTCTCCTCCATTCACAGCAGCAGCTCCCCGTGCAGCGTTTAGCTCTTTCCTCTCTTTTGTTTGGCTCCGGGCTCGGGCTGCAGGCGGTGCAGCAGTTTGCCTCACAGACACACAGACGTGTTAGAAAAACACCCCAGAGGACGAGGCCCCGTACAACGTTTCCAGCCATGCTAGTGTCCCAGCTCAGGTATCACCGGTAAAAAGATTTGTTGTTGGGATTTGAGGATCAATTAGCACTAAGCCTTTTGGCTGCACCAGCTACACACGGATTACAACATGCTGAACAAAAACAAAGGAAGCAGGCTTCATCTTCCCCATCATCTGCCCTACTCTCGTGTCCTTGTCTCTACTCTAACATCTGCTTCAGTCTCGTGTTAAGTTAAGACCTAGCTTTGCTTCCAATCAAAATGACAACCTCTGACCGACTCTGGCAGCGTGGAAAGTAAGATGGGAATTTCTCTATGTATGTTGATCATCTTTGGTCTGGACTGACAAAGAGCTTGTGGACTGTAGTGAACTCACATGTTTGATGGGCACTGTACAGCAATGACGACGCTTAGCTAGCTAACAAGCCAGGTATTGTGAGCACAGACACAGGTAGCTGCTAATTAGTGCTAACATATCAATGAAATAACAGCATGATGTGTTGAAACAGTGTATCAGACGTGTTGGACGGTCTGTTCGTCCAATAAAGCGCACACACAGATTATCTGTCTGATATTTACATGAACAAATCTCCAAAAGGCTCCAACAGCACAAACACGGCCCAGAGGTTACGTTCAGTGACTGAGTTAGCTGAGGGGGCATCTAGCAGACAGCTAGCAGCTCCCACCTGTCACTCAAAGAGGCCACGCCCCTAATGATGCATCACTGTAAGCCTTAATATAATGTAAACAGGTGAGCTGTATAAAGATTCTCCCCGTACAGTTGTCATGAAGAGAGAAATGAGCTATAGAGACCCAAAGTGTTTTTTGTACCAGGCTGTAAACATGTTTATTTCTGCTGTAAAGTTTAACATGGGGCTCTATGGGGACTGACTCACTGCTGGAGGCAGCCTCAAGTGGACACCAGAGGAACTGCAGCTTTTGACTTCCTGTTTATGTTCATTTCTCGGTCTCAGTTTGTTGTCCCATTTAGCTGAATTTAGCTGAGCTTTGGCCTCGGTGTTTTGTTCACTGAGTAGCTGTGTAGAATTACTCATACTGGCCTTTTACCTGTCAGTTATAAAACCAGAAACTATGACATCACAGCCAATGAAAAAACCTCAGACACAGCCCGGGGGCTTCCTGTCTTCGCTCTTCATGGAGGCAGCTGGTATATAATCACGTCATCCCTATAAATTCAGACGGTCTTCCAAACATCATCTCATTTTTAATTTCACAGCTCTGATGTTGAATTTCACGCCGCTCATGTTTTTAACTGAAAACACAGACATGGAGGCAGTCTCTGGTGTCTCCCTTTCTTTGTGCACAAACTCAAATGAAGCATGAATGAATGAAATATTCTTGTGATATTTGAGGAAATAATTGAGTTTTCTTCCTCCACAGATGGAAGAACTACTGGATACGAGGGGTTCTGTCTTTAGCCATGCTTTCAGGCTTCTTCCTCATCATCTACATGGGACCTGTCACTCTTATATTAGTGGTAGGTGACCAGAATCGATACTGCAGATGATGTACGAGAGCTCGATGCATCTATCCTAATGTCAGCTGATTTTGCTTTTGTTATTTTACTCTCTGATTCTGATTTTAACTTCTGATATTTCTGTTCTGCTCCCGTCACCTCACGCAGGTCATGACTGTCCAAATCAAGTGTTTCCAGGAAATCATCACCATCGGTTACAGAGTTTACCATTCCTATGAACTGCCGTGGTTCAGGACACTCAGCTGGTAAGGAAAAGCGCCTCACAGTAAACAGCAGATATCAAAATCTGTACGTTTAGCGAGAGAGTCAAAGGTCATCGTCTGAATTGGTGCACAAACCCCTCGGGCCATAGATCATTTAGACATTTGGGTACAAGAAGCATATGAATGCAGGTTTCCAGGAGCGGTATTAATAGTTCTCTGTACTAATCCGATGTTATATTAGCAGTTAGGTACCCTGAAGGTGTTAGTTACCGATACCCAGAACTAAGAGTCACCTGTACAGAGTCAGAACTCCTGTTACTTTTGGCAGCGACCAAACTGTGCGTGCATCAGGAAGTATTCGTCAGTCTTCTTGTCCATGTGAACTTTCGCTCTGATTCGGGCGGTTTGTCGGTTTGAAATGATTTAATGTGGAAGAAGTTCAGCTCAGACAACATGTGACAAGATGTTTTGCTTCTTCAGGGGAATTAAGAAAAACACGTTTATAGTTCTCAAATTAAAGATGTTGGTGCATCTGGGTGCAGTAATGGGTCTGTGTTCATGCTGAGCTGTTTAAACAGTGTCATACTGCAGCCTTGAAGTCTTTAGAGGTAGCACTGAGTGATTTCTCCTGGCAGCCACGAGCCTTTAAACTGCAGGTAGGAAGCTCTGAACATGCAACACACACCTTCCACCTCTGTGCCCGAGTGTGCTCCTGTTTCTGCTCCACTGTTCTTATTAAAAGGTCACCTTTACCTGCACACACACACACACACACACACACACACACACACACACACACACATCGGCGCTCAGAGCAGACAGGAGCAAAGATCACTGCCATGTTGGAAGCAAATGAAGCTAATTGAAACTTGCCCCTTTCACCAAGGCCACCGGTCGTAACAACTCCACACACACGCACGCACGCACGCACGCACGCACACACACACACACACAGCAGATCAGAGGTCTGAGAGCCAGTAAAGGTTTAGGTGCACAGAAACAGACACTGAAACACACTGGGGGGAGAAGAACAGTAAAATGAATTCCCTCTTATTGTCTCAGGTACTTCCTGATTTGCGTCAACTACTTCTTCTACGGTGAAACTGTGGCGGATTACTTCGGGGCTCTGGTGCAGAGGGAGGAGCCTCTGCAGTTCCTGGCTCGTTATCACCGCTTCATCTCCTTTGCTCTGTACCTGGCAGGTGAGTCTCACCTTTAAGACAATTATAACGCCGTATCTCAAAACAAACACGACCTTTGAACCCATTGCTTCCACTCACGCTTTATTTACAGGAGGATAACGTGTTAGACGCAGCATGTGAACAGTAGAGTAACATTTATGCGGAGGAAATGATATAAAACGTTTCTGCTTTGTCTTTCAAGCCTTCATGAACTTACCGGACGGTTTATTGCTCAGGTTCACTGCAGCCGGATGTTCACTAAAACACTGAGCTGATGAGAGACTCAGGATGATTCAGTAAAGGATTGCACAGCTTTTGTGCCCACTAAACCTGTGCAAAGAGACAGAAAGACTCAAAGGGTTAAATGCACCCCAAACTGTGCTGCAGTGCAAACAGCGCCTCTGTGCTCCGGTGCTGTTTGATTTATTAAATGAGCTCATTTAAATCATGCAGAGCGCTGCTGCGTGCAGCAGGGAGTGGAGGTGCAGACGGCTCCTCTCCACAATCAGACGGATCTGCGACACTTCATGGGCGTGTTGGTGCTCGAATATCATCAGTGCGATCTGCTTTGTGAATCGGACCCTGAGCAGATTTATGGAGCCATCAGCGACTGCAATTCTTTCTTAGTGAATTTGCGTGTCAGTGTACTGATAATTGACATATATTATGTGTAATGTAAATTATGTGTTGCCCAACAATTAGCTTTACTTGCTCATACAGGTTTTTTTTTCTGTTTACAGAGGATTAAAAGCTGCTACGGCAGTGTTTTAAATGTAATGAAATCTTTTTCTCTCAGCACCCGCTCGGTTCTGTTCATGCCTGTTCAGAATAAAAGTCACCTTGCAAAGTTATAAAAAGTTATTTCAGATGGTCTCACATATTCCCGGAGGAATCACACCAACGTTCTGCACACAAAATTAAATTGAGTGCTTCAAATATTCGTGCAAGTTTGAAATGCAGCTCGCTGGTTTGAGCATTTGAGTATTTTTCTGCTGTCAGACGTCAGACGTCCTGCTCTGCACATGTTTAGGTCACAAGTCTGCTCTTTGTGTCTTTCAGTCGTGCGTCTTATCTGATTCAGGATTTTATCTCCCTAGTCGCTAAGAGATGTTAAAGATATCTGACAGATTAAAAAAAAAAAAAGATTTTCAAAACTTTTTCAAACTGAGAAAGAAACGACAAAACAAGCACAAATTCAGATCTGTCATGTGAAATAAATGAGCCCTTTGCTTATCATCAAAAAAAATATATTTAAGTTTTTCGGGCCTTTAAGCGAGAATAAAAATACAACAACAAAAACGTTTCATCTTTTAGATATGTATCTATCGAAACAGGAGTTTGAATAGAAAGCTTGTGTTTGCTGAGGATGTGACATAGACCTCTGAGTGAACATCATGTTGATTTAAAGCCACTGATGGTTTGATCATCTCATCAGCAGCTTCGTGATTCGTGACATGAAGTCATTCTGAGAAGGATGAATGGTGTGTCTGTCTCCTGATCTCTCAGTGGTTAGTCTCTAGCAGAAATGTCCTTCTGAGTGTTGCTGACTTAGTCGTCTCTCAGTCGACCCAGCCGGCCGTCAGCTGCGGTTTGAGGCCCGGAGGATGTCCTGAACCAGACAGCATCTTCATCACTCTGTGGCAGTAACGGCTCCCCGAGGGCCTCGCAGGTTTCTGTGGACAAACCTGACACAGAAGCATCCTCTCGTCAGCCTCCTCGCTCAGATCTGCGTGTCTGATTTAAAGCCTGAATCTGCCTCTACATGTTATTTTGACTGTTCACACACAGTTTACAGTTATTAATTTGTTATATGTGATGCATATTTTTTTAATGTACTGTGTTTTCTTTATCAGAGAGTGAAAACTGACAGCATGTTGTCTACTCTTTCACAGGTTTCTGCATGTTTGTGCTGAGTTTAGTGAAGAAACATTACCGCCTGCAGTTTTATATGGTGTGTATCAGCAGAATAACCTCCTCCTCCTCCTCCTCCTCCTCCTCCTCCTCCTCCTCCTGCTGCTGCTCATTAACCTCTCATCATCCCCTCCACTGCTCCTCACCTCCTGCTATGTCCCTCTGAAACCTCTCTTGCGCTCTGATGTTGCCACTGTAGAAGTCTTTATCTTTTGTCTTTCAGTGTTTATCACAGGTTAGCTGTAGAGTTTGATTGACAGATTAATCCTTCTGCAGCGGCTTCAGTTTCATTTCACTCTTCAAGCATCTGTTCTGCTTTTTCTTCCATCTTGTGGCAACACATTTTATTTGCCCAAACTAACTTTAGTAAGAACTTCATTAGTGTTTGTTACAGCTGCTCATTTCTGATTACTCTGCATGCTTTCACTGGCTGCATAAATCTGTCAGCAAAATAACTTAAAATTCAAATTCAAACAGCTTTAAAGTGTCACGACAGCAGCCATTTTTATTTTCTTCACCTTTTTAGTAACTTTATTATAAACCCAAAAGTTCAAACGGGGACCAACAGCGCGTCTTGACCCGGACTCTGCACACGTGCAGGTTCCATCTTTAAGGTCGGATTCTTGATGTGGATTTTATCGGAGCATCGAGCAGCGAAAGAGGAGACAAACTTTCTGTCCTTTTCTCTGATATGTGTGAGGAGCATTATCAGTCGAGTCTTCAGATGCACAAACTTTATTCCTATAAAATCAGAAGATCATAAAAATAATATTATGGTAAGAATAAACTAAAGTGGAGTATACATTAGCATAAACACGAACACAGAATAAAGTATAAGCTCATCTAAATAAAGATTCAGAAGAGTGAAAAAGATGTCATGTTCATTCTTTATATTCTGAAATTAACGTTTTTATAATTTAATCTACATCAGAAAAAAAAGATGATACACATGTAATCCTTCGAATGATAAAACCCTTAAATATACAGTAACCTGGAGTCAACCCATGACGTTTGAAATAACCGAGAGCCTAAAATGCAAAATGTAAATGACCATATTTGTTGAGTGCCCTTTTAAAAACACGAGAGGTAGATGCAGCAGAGACTGAAACCTGCACAGCAGGCGGCTGCAGGTTAAAACGAGTCCGTGAACCTGGTGAGTAAAAACGTGTCTGACATGTTTGTGATCTAGACGAGCTGTTAGTCTGGTTAGTAGTCGTATGTACTAGCTTAAATACTTTATTATGCTGCAGCGTTTTTCAAGTTATTTTCTTGCATGCATCCTCATAAAATTCCTTTTGAATATTTCCACTAAATTCCCCAAATGTTTGACAAAGCTTTTCCTCCTGCTGCCTCTCTCTCTCTCTCTTCCTCTTAATGTGCGACATGTTGATCATCTCACTCTGCAGTGTGGCTTCGTCAGTGTTTTCACCTCATCTGTCTGTTTGATTCACTATTTCTGACGCCAGCCAACTTTCTGAGCAGCCGGGCCACATTCCAGTGCAGTGACGCTGTGGTGTTTGTGTTTGTGTTTGCCATTCCAGTTTGCTTGGACCCATGTGACCCTGTTGATTGTGGTAACTCAGTCCCACCTTGTCATTCAGAACCTGTTTGAAGGGATGATCTGGTAAGCAGGACACAGACAGACAGAGCAAACCTGCCATGTTGTCTCTGAGTATCTCTGCACACGTGTCGTCTTCTCACTGTTTGGTGCTCCTCATGCAGGCTCTTAAAGTTTGTGTGATGATCATTTTAAAATGAATAAATGAAGCATGTCTATTTTAATAAACTGCCCTGACAGAAAACACTTTTAGAGAACAAGTGGTTAAATGGATTCATAAAAATTCCTCCTCATTTTTGCAACATTAGAATAACCACACAGGTTACACCTCCCCGCTACAGCGTCACATAACACTTCATCGTAGAGCAGACACACTCTGTCCGTTCCCCCACCGCCTCTTAATCTTTTTGAAACGTGTTTTTCCAGGTTCATTGTCCCGATCTCCATCGTGATCTGCAACGACATCATGGCCTATCTGTTTGGCTTCTTCTTCGGGAGGACTCCACTGATCAAGGTGAGTTAAGCTTTGTGTGTGGATGTCTCTGACACGGCGGAGAGGTTGATATATTTATCGTAGCTTGACCAAGTAGAACTGACACGTCCAGCAGCATGACGTCACCTCCTCAGACTCCCCTCTCACTTATTCACTGAGTTACCCTGACACAGTGTGAGAGGCATTCAGCAGTTTCCTGCTCCTCTCTGACCTTCGCTTCTTTGGAACGACAGCTTCACTGATACTCAGAAGGCTCAGGTCAGTGTAGTTCAGACTAACACCAGATGATGGTCCATCGTGACAGACGTTCTTTCTGAAACTCCTCCAAACAGCCGAAACAGGATCCAGCTAGTTCTGAACAAAGATCATCGCAGATGTAACAATCCAGGATTGATGTCTTTTATGTCTGTAAAATTTACTGCATACATTTGAATATAGATTTTTTTCACTTACATTAGGGACGTAGTGACATATAATGTGAATAGCATTGGTCCAAGAATAGAGCCATGTGGGACTCCTACAGGACTGTCGAGTATGATCAGATGGAGATCTGAGTAGACCTGATGCTTCCTGGACGACCTCCCTGTGGACTTGATCTGGATATTTCAAAGTGAGACTAGATCTCGGGGTAAACCCAGAACACACGATTAGGATTATACATTGTGAGCTGTGCCTCAGTTCAGGGAATGCATCGTCGGAAGGACGCGGCCTACGGAGGATGCATCATTCGTAGCCTGTGTAGACGCTGTGGAGGATCCTGTTTGTGTCACCAGCTGTTCCTGCCTTTACCCTTGTGTCAGCAAATGTGGCTCCAGTCATTTAAGCAACAGGTAGCTAGCGGGCTAACTAGCTATCATAACAAACGTCACGTAACTGAACCTATTATATTAAAGATGATTTGTTTCAAGGCTCCTTTTGTTTTTTAACGTGTGTGTCTCAGCTGAGTTACAATCAAAAACATTTAAAGTGTATTCCTCGTCCGCTTGAGAGTCCACCATGTCATTTGAATTGGCACGCAATGAATCTCGGGATACGTTGGGCCGCGAAGGATGCCCCCGATGGATCCTTCGTGGCCCGGGAAAAGGAGGACGCATTTGTCGGCCCGATCTGAAGGAACCTCTCAATTGGGACACAGCTTACATCCTACATGTCCTTCACCTCTTGATCTCCCCAAAGGAGGAGCTAACAGACACGAGATGTCACTCCACTAAGTCACACAGGTGTCAGAAAAGTAATCGCTGGATTAAACCCTCATACCCGATCATCCTGTGTTATCGCTGCCATTCTGAAACAAGTTGTCTGGTCTCTGTTCAGATGAGACCAACCTGCTCAAAAGCAGCTCTGCAGGTTGTAACGCGTGTAGGCGTGTAAAAGTTCAACTTTGAGCATGAAAGAGAATGTTTGTGTGTTTCTGCTGCTGTACGTATTTCCACACAAGAGCTCTTCAGTAACTCTGAGCTGAGGACATTTGGAAGAAGAGAGGTTATTTAAATCACATGTAGTCTGTGGTGAGGCTGATGTCATGTTGATGTGAAAGAGGGTCTTTGTTTCTGTCTCTCACCCCCCCTGCAGCTCTCCCCCAAGAAGACTTGGGAGGGCTTCATCGGAGGCTTCTTCGCCACTGTGGTCGTTGGCTTCTTCGTGAGTACACTTCATCTGTTTTAAGCCTCTCACATGGTCCGTCTTCCTCTGCCCTCTGCTTCAGAACACCAGAGCCAGTTGTTTTTGTGATGCAGCAGCTTGCAGGAACAGATTCATCTCAGCAGACACATTTGTGCAGCCAAATGAGACTTTTACATGATCTGCTTAAATCTTTAGCTCGACAACAAACAGCTATTGTCAACATTCATGATTTGCTTTTAATGTGATTTAATCACAAGCCAGCGAAGAAGGAGAATCAGTCACGACTCAGTCTTTGAAGTTCAGTCGCCTGCAGCTGCTGGAAATTCCAACATTTGCTCTGATTTCTGAAGGCTGCACAGCAGCATCTTCTTTATCTCAAAGCTCCGGTGATTTCAGGTCAAACTAATTCGATCCACACAGATATGAATTTTTTATTCACTGAAACGATTAAGATTTTGGAGCTTAAAAATTAAACATAGATTAAGATTAGAGATGTTGTGTTGTTGCACGGTGGTGCAGTGGTTAGCGCTGTCGAGTCACAGCTAGAAGGTTCATGGTTCGAGTCCCGGCGCAGACGTAGTGGGCCTTTCTGTGTGGAGTCTGCGTGTTCTCCCCGTGCATGCGTGGGTTCCCTCCGGGTACTCCGGCTTCCTCCCACAGTCCAAAGACATGCTCGTTAGGTTCACTGGTGACTCTGACTGTAGGTGTGAGAGTGAAAGGTTGTCTGTCTCTGTGTCAGCCCTGTGATTGACAGGTGACCTGTCCAGGTGTAACCCCGCCTCTCGCCCAGTGACGGCTAGGATAGGCTGACACACAACACAACTTTATTATCCTTTGGAAACAGACACCCAGCAGGCGTTGGCCCTTTTATTCAGCGATCCTGTTTAAGTCTAAAATAAAAACTGCTACCGACTTCTTTCTGCAGAGGAACGCTGAGACTTTGAGCTTTTGCATCCTCCTGTTGTACCTTTGTTGATGATGTCATAACATCACGTGACATGCTGCTACAGCGTAACAACATGCAGGAGATTTTCACATGATCCTGTTTTAATCTATTTGAAATGAAATCTATAAAAGCCGGATTGTTGTTTTTCCCACAGACAGACTTTAGTGTTTGGTGCCTTTGCATTGTGCGTTTGATGACGGTGTTGTTATGTAATGTTACCTGCGGGTGAAAAAGAGATTGTTCTCGTTTGCTTTAAAGGATCTCAAAGAAGAACAGCTAGAACATAACTTCCAAAACTTCCACAACCTTTAAGTTGTTCAGATTAAAAATGTTTGCGTATTTAGTTCATGTTTCGACAGTCAAAGCTGTTTGGGATCAACATGTTTTGTGTGTTTGGTTGGTGAAAAAATGACTTTAGAAGTTGTCTTGGTTTATTGACTTACATTACACTTTATTTCAGATGTATTCTAGTATCAACAAAGATTTCTGCGAGTAGCAAAAGCTTTCATATTGGCTCATATTGAAAACATACACACCAATATATGAACATGTCAGCCTCTCACACAGAGTTACACCTGTGTATGTCTCCCCCTCAGCTGGCCTACCTGCTGTCTCAGTTCCAGTACTTTGTGTGTCCTGTGGGCTTCAACAGTGAGACCAACGGGTTCACAGTTGAATGTGAGCCTTCGGAAATCTTTGTGATGCAGGAGTACACTCTGCCCGCTGTCCTGCAGAACACTCTGAGATGGGTAGGTCTAATTCAGATTTGTTCTCCTGTATGTAGAGAGGATCAAAATGAGGATGTTTGCTGTTCATTGAATCATGTTTCTTGTTCTCTTTTAGAAAACGGTGAACCTGTACCCGTTCCAGATCCACAGCATCTTCCTCTCGTCCTTCGGGTCTCTCATCGGACCGTTCGGTGGCTTCTTCGCCAGCGGCTTCAAGCGAGCCTTCAAAATAAAAGTACAAAACATCTGTTTCAGCACACGTAGTCTGTGATCAACTTTCCTTCATCTGTGATCCTGGTTTTGTATTTTTAATGCATCATTTCATTGTTTAGCATTTTGCAAGGTAAAGTTATCAACTTCTGTTTTTAGGTGAAATTTAAGTGCCAACGTTTCCTAATTTATTGTCACAGAAGTGAAAAGTGAAAGGGAAACGAAAATGACTGCGCTGTAATCTCTGTAAAAGTTCTTGTTTCCACTGACAGAGGAAGATGATTGTTTTAACCACACACAGACGTTACATCGCTCTCTGCACACACACCAGACTCCATTGTAAAAACACTGATTCTACAGTGTAGAACTCAAGTTGCTGGACTATCGCTGCCTCGCTCAGTTTATTTTTTGTGTTATTGTGTGACTTTAGTGTTTGAAATAGTTAGTTTAGATCGGACAAAATATTTGTGCAATACATAATATCATGGGGAAAAAAACTCTCCAGGTACTGGTAGAAAAACTAGCTCCTGTGTTCTGTGAGCTTAAATCAGTGTTTTTCTGAATGGAGTCTGGTGTGTGTGCAGAGAGCGATGTAACGTCTGTGTGTGGTTAAAACAATCATCTTCCTCTGAAACAAAAAGGTCTATCTCTGTAGGGATCCTTTCTGTCATGTTGTCACACACTTAGAAGAACAATCTGAGCCTGTCAGTGGAAACAACAAGAACTTTTAGTGGACGACCTTTGACCGGACACATTTGCCTCGAAGGAAAATACTGGAATCCCCTCTTTAACATGTTTATACTTCAGGCCTGAAGTTTCTGCCAGGTGAAAGGTTAGATATGCACTGAACTGATTGGTGCTCCACCCAAAGCTACAAGCTCACAGACTCAGATTAGTTTAAGGGAGACATTTGAATATTTCAGAAACTGGTTGGACTGCTTCAACTGCCATGAGGAGCAGAGATTCTCCTTAAAGAGACAGGTAGTTCAGCAGTGCTCTGTGTTATCCTTCACAGCAGCCTGCACTGTTTACTGCAGGCTGTCGAGGTGAACTGTCCCTGCTGTCCCCGGGGGGTCTAAGCAGCTTGTTTAAAGGCTCCCTGCTGTGAAAAGTAATTTCTCAGGCAACTGAACCAGTTAATGTTTGTGTAGTGATCGCCTCTGCATTCAGCAGACTGGCTTTGTAGCATGACTCCACCTAGTGACTCGGTATGTATGACAAGTGATCTGTGCAAACTGCACCAGAGCAGCATCACAAAGTAAATGCTTCACACACCTCCACCTGCGGATCTGCGGCTCAGCAGGTCGCTCGGTCCTGATCTTATGTCACCTGGTTTCTCCTCCCTGCAGGACTTTGCCAACACCATCCCCGGACACGGAGGAATCATGGACCGATTCGACTGTCAGTACCTGATGGCCACCTTCACACATGTCTACATCGCCAGCTTCATCAGGTGAGAAAAAGAGGCTCAGAGGAAAGTGGATTATTTTATATGTTTGTTTATGAGTTCCCATCAATCTGTCTTTAAAATGATAAAGGGGATCCAGATGTGGGATGTTCTTACCCTCTTGTTTCCACTGTGATCACATGTTGAATCACTGTCCTGCAGAGGCCCGAACCCCAGCAAAGTGCTGCAGCAGCTGATGATGCTTCAGCCCGAACAGCAGCTCAGCATCTTCCACACTCTGCACACCCACCTGAGAGAGAGAGGCATGCTGCCCCCCGCTGCCGCCCAGGCGGAATGAAACACCGCCGGCTGCACAGGAGGGTGACTGGAGAGCGTGTGTGAGGGTTTGGAGTTTGTGTAACCATGTACACACACACACAAACACACACAAACACACACACACACACACAAACACACACACACACACACACAAACACACACACACACACACACACACACACACACACACACACACACACTCATAAATATGGCTGTCGGGCGTGTGTGTGATCTAAAGCCACTCGCAGAGCTTCTATCATCATTCTTCCGGCTCTTCATTCGACTTCCAACCAGCTCAAAATCACGACTCGACCCCGAGGTGACTCTTCAGACTACGTGGAAAAACCTCGTAGTAAAAAAACAACACATGAACAGAAAACAGGCGGCTTTGTTGCTCGGACCGGCACACAAACTACAACACACTGAAGTCCTCATCCTAAATCACAGACTGAAGATTAAATGGAACAAACGGACTCTCGGCACATGGCTGTCTCTGCGCAGACGGACGGTGGACGTGTACTTCCATGTGGACGCAGATATTGCACTGACTCTAGCTGAACAAAGAATTTAAGAAGCTTTTACCAGCAGAACCTGGGCCCAAAGCGTCGGGCACGTGGACCTGAGCTGCAGCTAACAGACTGATGAGACTCGTCTTTGTGGGTGCAGAGATGATGCAGCAGAAACATACTGTAGACACTGTTTTATAGACTCTTCTCTATTTAAAGCTCTTAACCTCACAGCATAACAAAACATGTAGCATGAACATAAGTCCTGCTAGTCTAAGCCATGTCCGTCTTCCTCTCCCACAGTGTGAACTTTAGCTTTTAGTTTCCAGTCTGAATCTAAAAAAGTCGCACAATACGTCAGCACAGTCTGACTGTAGGCATGCTAACAGAAACTAGAGCATCGACACTTCAGCTTCATCTAATGTACATAAATATACTGGAAATATTTATCTGACAGATACTACTACATACTATAACTACTATGTGACCTGCTGCCGAAAAAACACTTTGAAGCTTTGAGAAATGATATGCAAAAAAAAGAGTTGAACTCATTCGTAGCCTTTAGCATGAACAAAGTAGATTTTTAACAGGTGAGACGAAGGTTTGATATGAGGTTGCTGCTTGTTTAGAGGGCGTGCTGGGTGGCCCTTTACGAGAGGTCGTAGAGAGTTTAAAGGTCGAGTTTGATGTTTGGAAAATCGACTTATTCTTGAGTAAGAGTAGAAGAAAACGCTGTGTGTGTGTGTGTGTGTGCGTGTGTCTGTGTGTGTGTGTGTGTGTGTGTGTGTGTGTGTGTCTGTGTGTGTGTGTGTGTGTGTGTCTGTGTGTGTGTGTGTGTGTGTGTGTGTCTGTGTGTGTGTGTGTGTGTAAGTTTGGAGCCAGGAGGTGAACAAAGACCACGAGCAGTCAGCATCAACCATATTCCCCTGTAGAGATCAATAATTAATCAATAATTAATTGTTGGTACAAAACAAACACTACTTTTATACAGTGACTTTCTGTGGCTGCCAACAACAGTTTGTGTGAGGTCATGCTGTCAATGAAGAGCAATACGTTATCCTATGAAGCAGCTGATGTGGACGCTGCAGTGAGTCACGTTGTGTGTTTTGTATCCCCGTCCTCTTTCACTGTCGGTCCATGCTTGAACTCAAACACTGCTGGTCGGATCAGAGAGTAGAGATGTAAAAATCACGTCTCCTGCTCCCCCCTTTCTGTCTCCAGAATCCCGTTAGCCGCTCAGTGTGGAGGTTAGCTCCTCGAGTGGATGTCAAAGTTTGAATAAGCTGCACTTTAGCTGCAGAGCATGCTGAATCATCAGAGAGAGAGCTGCTTGTGCTCGAGTAGCACAGATGAATGAATGAGTGTTAACGTTTGAGCTCATCTAGAGACATAACTTTGAAGGAAAGCAGTCGAGACGAACGGCTAATTACCACCAATATTACCCTTACAGGTTGGTGGCGACCTCTAGTGGCTAAAGTTATTGTTACAGGGGAAAACATGTAAGGCAGGTGGCGCAGCTTAAAGAGCAGTGAAGTGTGTTCGGGTTGGTGGTTGGGACGAGTGATGGGTCAAAAAAACGAACTGGACGTATTTTATCTTGACGTAGAGATTTTTACCAAAGCCACAAACTCTTTCCTGAGCATAAGCAGGCAGACCGGGCTGCGAGCTTTGCACAACGTGAACCACGTTTGTCTAGTGAGAACATGTAGGTATGAGGACGTGTTGCTCACCAGCATTCGTTCAGGAAACACCCCTTAAAGTTAATTAGACGTCACAAACCAGCGACCTGTATGTTTGTTTGGGTTGAACTGTTCCCTCTGCTGCCAGGGCTTATGCTAAGCTAGGCTAATTGTCTCCTGGTTCTAGTATCCGTACTAAACGCACATTCACACCACGGTGATATGAACCTTCTTCTGTAACTCTCTGACAGAGTTAATTTCCTAAACGTTGAACTGTTCCTTTAAAGACTTCCACATCCTCAGAAACATGTTTAACTGTTAGAGATCCTCTCGTGCATCAATCAGTTAAATTATTAAGTTGTGAATGTAGTTTGTGATATAGGATGTTATTAGAGATTAATATTAATATACGAGTACACTAGGAGCCTATATACTGTACACTGTGTGTGTATTTACAGTATTAACAGTACTGTATGTCCATATATAAGTATATAAAACTCTGATACTCTGGGCCGAGGTTTTATCAGCAATATTTTAATCTTATGCAAGAATATGGGTCGGATAATTTATTGGCATTTATAATTGACACGTTCACTCGTGTGATCAATAACAAAATGCATTATCAGCATGTAACGAGGCTGCGTCTGTGCCCGATGAGATTCTCTGACTGAGAGAGAGAACTGTTTACCAAAGCACTGACTCTGATCGACGTCCTCCTGACCTTTAAACCATCTTTGTCGTCTCACTTCCTCTCTTTGTTCTGAAAGTGAGAAAACAAGGAGCGCTAACGTTAGCATCGTAGCCTGTGTCACTTTTACTCCGCTCACTTCCTTCAGTTGTCAGACGAAGACGTTGTAATGTATTCTTCCCGTGTGCTCTTTAGCGTGTCTCCCTGTTTGAACAGAATGGGGGGGTGCTGGGACCAGCTGTATCGTACTGTATAAACCTGCTCTACAGGCTTTTCTCTCTTCAGCCGTCGCTGTTCGACAAAGCGTGTCGACACCTGGACTCAGTTCAGACTAAAGACAGAATCACCAAAACGATTTTTATTTTCTTCATGTTTTATACGTGTGCCAGCGGAATGATTCAGCACTGTTATTGGAGAATTAATCCATTTATCGCAGCATTAAAAACTGAGATCATTTAAAAGTATAAATTTAATAATGCTTTTAAAAAAACTTTAAAACATGGAAACTTTAAAAAAAAGTTTCTCGTCTCCAAAAAATGATTCAACTTCTTTCTGAACTGTTGGAAATAAAAAAAATCTTAATTTAAAGATAAAAAAATCCTCATGTCAAATTCCAGTTTTGAAATTATGAAACTGTTGATTTAAATAGAAATTGAATGAATGAATGAATTAAAATAATTTATTGATTGGACTGTTCAGATCGTTGTCGTCGATACTGTCACTACTTTATTCACTTAAGAGTGATGTGAAACAAAAAAGCAGCAACACTGTG
Source organism: Semicossyphus pulcher (assembly GCF_022749685.1). NCBI lineage: Eukaryota > Metazoa > Chordata > Actinopteri > Labriformes > Labridae > Semicossyphus > Semicossyphus pulcher. The sequence continues at coordinate 32,785,745 of NW_027211737.1, forward strand.
AAAAGAGCAGGTGCATTTTAATTTAAATATTTTACACAAAACGAGCAGAATGATCTGAAAACAGAACATTAACAAGCTGCCTGAGAAACTTTATGAAGGTCAGACACGACGTGCAGAAGAAACTTCAGACTAAAAAACAAGTTTATTTTTACGATGCAAAGAAAGATTTAATATTTTTTCCAACAATATGAAGGAAAATGTTCAGCGTCATGGAGATAATAAATACAACTGAATTTCCTTTTGTCCTTTTCTGTTCTTACCTTCTTACCTTACCTATCTCCTACCTGAGATAAGACGTTCAGACTTCGATGCTTTGTCTGTCAGTCGATCAGACAGCTCAGTTATTCTCATTCCAGTTTCAGCTGTGAAACGTCCAGAATCAAACCTTTGATCTAAATGATGTCAGTTTAAGATTTTAAAGGACAAGAAGCGCCTGAAACTAGTGAAACACTTCAACATAAAAACTGCTGAGATAAAATATCCTGTCAGACATTAACCTTTGCACTGAAGCTCTGACAGCCGGGAAGCTGACTCAAACAATGAATCAGTTATTTAAATATAATTGCTGATGGTGCTGATATTTAAGTTTTCTGATTGATTTTAGAAACAAACTGATGGATAAAAATGTACCTAATAAATATAAGAAGTGTATTATTCCACTGGCACACTCGAGCCTCCATAGCCTCACAGTCGTAGTTAATTTATATTTGTATTAAAGCTATGAAGGTGAAACACTTGAGGTACACAGACGTACAGGTAGGACAGAAGAAGGTGGTTTAGGAGCCAAAGTGTGGGATGACGATGCACTGCTTTTTAATTTATCATGTTGTGGATATTTTGTGTGATTTTCTTTGAGCAGAAATGTTTTCTAATGGAGGTGTGAAGCTTCTGGAGTGCATTAAAGGTAATACACAGAGAGTCTGGTGTTAATATATCGGGGGGGATACAGAGGAAGGTGAACCACACTGATATCTTGTTAGGGATATTGTAAACATGTTTACTGTACGGAGGTGAATAAAGTTGTTTTCTTTAAAATGTCTGTTCCTTATGTTTCGTCTCCTTTTATTAATGACAACACAGATAATTCACATTTAACTTTTATTCACAAAGCTCCACAGCGTGTTCTCTGGCTTTAAAACCAAAGATTATTGCAGTGTGAGACAAAAAGCAGCGATCGCAGTCATTTTACAAACACACAACAACGAAGCATCGGGAACAGAAACCTGTCAAACGTCTGAATGACAACAAAAGACTCCTCGAACCTTCTGAGAAATAAACGAGAGTAAAGGTCAGTCTGCTGAAAATACACAAATACAATTATAATAGTTACAAATGTCAGCAAACAAAAACATCGATTCCTTCATAAAATCAAAGATAACCGTTCTCTCATCCTAATCAAACCACGCCGATCGCAGGTCAATAAAGGCTGATTAAATTAATTAAACATAAATCCAAAAGACAAACGCACAAAAACTATGAACAGACAAACGAGCTTTCTGCTCACGTTCAGCTCCGGCCGCACGATTCTGTTTTTGAACTGCTAACTGGACGGTTTGTTGATGAATCCACCTGGGCTCCATCAGCCGACAGGCGTCTTTAAAGTGCGTCTCAGACTTGAGTTTTCTTGGAGTCGGTATAAAAACAATAATAACAATAATAATGATCTTCAGACACAAACTTGGAACACGATTCTACAAACTAATAAAGCATTTCACAGATGTGTGTGTGGAAACTTTAGAATGATCTACCAGTAGTGTATTAAAATATCTATAAGGTGTGTTTTTATTTGCACATTAGTCTGCATGTTTCTACAGTAGCCCAGAAGGGACAAACCAAGCTAAACAGGTTTTTCCAATTATTTGCGAAAGTCGATTCTTCTCCAGGCGAGCGGGTGTCGGTCCCAAGACGTCTTTTAAAATAAATAAAAGGCTTTTATTTTTTAATCAGTTCGATTAAATATTTGTAGCTTCACAGATTGCTCCGTATATTCGGATGGATTAATTATTTGCACTGATTTGTTTTCATAAATATCTCCTCTTTTCCTTTTGGAAATCTAAAGTTTTAGGAGTCATTAAGCTGCACAGACTTACAATAAAGATAATATTTGATATATTATTGTAAATATTAAAATCCAGTGGGATTTACACACAAATGTCTGACTTCTAAAATAGTGCATGTTGAATCTTGACACACTGCAGGCCTAAAGCGAGGCTTGCTGCTGCACACGAGGATTATCTTGTGGGAACAAGTGATTTTTTTATCTTTGGAGCAAAACCAAACAAATCTTCTTCTTTGATCACGTTTAACTCTTAAAGCCTTCTGCCTTCATGGACGTGTTCCTGCGACTGAATGGAGCATGCTCAGATGTCAGGGCCGAGCAGAGAGGCTGCACTGAACAAAAGCAGTTGGACGGAGTTTCATCATCATAACGTCTAATTAGAAAAACCTGTTCTCCTGTTCTGCTGAACCTTGTCAGCCTGCAGCCTGTGATAAGCTGTCACTCATTGTTTCGAGACGTTCCCATTAATGACCTTTTCAATCAAAGTGGGAAATATGATTTTCAACATAACGAAGATGATTATGTTATTATATTATCATTCTTCTAGTTTTCCTTTAAAGACATTAAATATATGAAGAAGCTTTGGCTGTCTCTGGTCCACTTCCTCACTTCACCTTCAACATAAGCGTCACTTTAATCCCACAGATTGTTTCTCCGGTTTGAACCAGCTGAAAAGGTGAAAAGAGAACAGTCTTCTCCTCCATGTCTTCAGACCCTCTCAGTAACTCTTTCAGAGACCAGGCGTTTCAGCATGAAGCCTTCCTGCGCCGTCACTTAGCTTGACTCTCTGTGCCCACCTCTCTTGCTTCTAGCTAAGTTACTAAAGCGTTAAATGGCACTCTCGTCTCGTCTTCCTCTTCCACAACGGACCTCTGCTCGGTTCTATCAGGACAGAAAATTAGCCGTATCAAAGCTAGCCCGACGCGCACCAACAGCCTCAGCACAAGAAAAGCAAACGGCACCGTGATCTCCATCAGGTGGAAAATCGGGGCGCTAAATTTACTGAGAATACATGTTAGGAAAAACGTGCCGAGGGCCACGCAGGGGTACAGAGCTAGCTTAGCAAGCATAAACACATGCTCACGTCCACCATATCGCACATACGGGTGCAGCGTTTCCTGTTCGTTGTACAGAGCAACCACCCAAATACAGAGCTGAAATATTCCTGCAAAGAAAATGATCACACAGCTGATCTGGATGGCTTCCAGTTCGTTATGGGAGTTGTTTGGGAATTCGTGTGTTAGCTGGTATGCTAACGGCAAACCTCCGACAAACGCCAGTGAGAAGGTGTTGAGCAGGCCCATGAAGCGCGTGGCCTTTGTGACATGGAGGAAGAGCGAGTGGTGCACAAACCAGAGAAGGCCGACGGTGAGGAAGGAGCCGAAGTAGGCGAGGTACTCTGGACCGTAGGCCTGCAGAGCCGCGATCAGGCTGCCGCCAAACTGCTTCTGCACCACGGTCGGGTCCGGAACGTTATCCTCGCTAACAAGAAGAGAGGAGGGCGGCTTTTAACACACTTATGATCAGAAGTAATCCATAATGTTGACATGAGATGGTGAACCAAGCTAACCCCTCAATAAACATCTTCATCTGCTCACATCCTGTACTCACATTAATCAGGCATATTTATGGAGTACTTTGATCTGACTGTTCAAAGACCATTTGAAAAGGACATTCAAAAATGTGGCTGTGGCACACTGTGACACACTGTGACACACTGTGGCACACTGTGGCACACTGTGGCACACTGTGACACACTGTGGCACACTGTGGCACACTGTGACACACTGTGACACACTGTGGCACACTGTGACACACTGTGGCACACTGTGGCACACTGTGGCACACTGTGATACACTGTGATACACTGTGACACACTGTGACACACTGTGGCACACTGTGGCACACTGTGACACACTGTGGCACACTGTGGCACACTGTGATACACTGTGATACACTGTGACACACTGTGACACACTGTGGCACACTGTGGCACACTGTGGCACACTGTGACACACTGTGACACACTGTGGCACACTGTGACACACTGTGGCACACAGCTGGCAGCTTTACTTCATGCTGGTATAACTGGAGCATAAATAAATCCACCATGTGCATGAAGGAAATGCGACTCAGAAGAGTACTGCCTGCTGCAGCTGAGTTTCACTGCCTGACGTCTTTTCTCACACAATATCTGCTGTGTGAACAAAAATATAAATGTCATTAAACTTTAATGTCATTAAAGTGACACAAACCAGATGTCCAGGATGAGGAGCGTTGCTACGATGGCGTAGACTCCGTCACTGAACGCCTCCACGCGCTCCTTGCTGAGCGGCTCGTTGGGCAGGTAGGTGTAGAACAACATGGAGTCCGGACTCTCCTGCACCTGACCTGGATGTGAGCAGATTTGGTTTATGTTTTATGAAGGCGATACTCATGACAGATGTTATGTAAACACATGCACATCCTGTCAGACTTTTGATCTGCACTTAACACATGTTTTTACCGATGGCTTTGTTGCGACACCACTTCAGAGCCTGAGAGATGTACGGCAGGAAGATGACGATCGCCAGCAGCACGTAGGACTGAAGGACAAACAAAGCGTCACCACGCGCCTCAAAGTTTCATCTGTCAATGTTCATGAATCAACTTGTGCTTTCCAAGATTCGTCTTCTGTTTAACTTTTATAGTTACAGTTATGTTAGGCATGTTTAAAGATGCCATGTTGCTTTGGATTAAGGTCAGTGTATTCATCTATACCGGAATAATCTTCAAATAAAGCTTTCAAACATGCAGGTAATCAGATCGCTCTCCACAGAGGAAGATGTATTTAAAATACTTCATAGGAATCATTGCACCCCGATGAGACAGATTACTATGGACTACGTAAAGACCATTTATGTTGGAAATGTGAAGCAGAACAAAATGTCAGATGTAGCATCTTTAAAGAGCGATGTGACGTACCAGCTGGAAGAAGATGAAGGAGAAGATGCTGGCGATGAAGCACATGAGGGGGACCCGCATGATGACTTTGAGGATGTGTTCTTTGTAGAAGGTTTGGTTCTCTGAGATCTGGATCTGCTCGTTCAGCAGGAAGGGACGGCTGAAGGCGTACAGCACGATCACACACTGACGATACAGCACGATTGGGATTATGAGCAACAGGTTGGGATCATACAGAATGAACATAACAGGTAAGATAAAAAGTGACTATGATGCAGAATATATATATATATATGTAGACATATTGGCAAGTTAGTTGTTGTTGTGTCAGATCCCAATTCATTCACAAGACGCTCTGATGCACTCCAAACCTGCAGAGGGCGACCACACACAAAAGGTTGGTGGAACCAAAACTCTCTGCGAGTGCTCAGAGGGACCATGTTCACCTGCGCACTCACTGGAAAGGCATGGCATGAAATGTTTGGATGTAGCTCAGTTAGCCCTTTCACCTGCTCCTGGAAACAAGGCAGGACCACAGCTCCTGATCAGTCAGAAGAACTGGTAGGAAAGAACAACTCTGAATGTGGGTGATGTGTTGAGGTTGTGCTTCTCCACGACTGTTTGAATTAGTGCATCAGAAAAATGCAGTTTAAGTTGGATTATTTTGGTTATGCTAATTTAAGTTTATGTACTTTGTTGAAACTTTATGTGAACTTAATAGTTAAGCATGATGTTACTTTAAGTATGTATATTGTTACCTTAAGCATTAACTGGTTTGAGATTCTAAGTTAATTTGAATGACTTTGTTTGCTTTGATAATCAACTAACGGTAACATTTATTCTTTAGGAAAACTTTGAGGGAAAATGTTTATGCATGTCTTCTCTGTTTAGGTTATCAACCTATTCTATTCTATTCTATTCCATCATTCTGTTTGTCCATTGAAAGCATCAAACATCGAACCACCTTCAAGAAAGTGAAATCAAAGAATAAGAAGAACTGAGTCGTCCTTTGCATCCTTCAACAGCTGATCAAGCAGTTTTCAAGTTTGTTGAGTTTTGGTCACAAAAACACACAAAAGTTGACACAAAAATCAGTTTTAAAATTGTTGGATTTTAGTGTAAATTGATAAAAACACTTTTTTTCTCCAGGTTCAGTTTTTGATGTTTCGAGGAAATCCTGATCAGATTAATAAGATTCTATTTATAGATCCCCAACTGAGGAAGACGACGTGTTACAGAGGCTCAAGAGTCAGAGTGAGGTAAAGAGCAACCATCCGGTAAACACAAATACAAACAATGATATTATTATTATTATTAATATTAATATATATGCTATGGAGTCATTTTACTCACACAGCGAGATCAGCATTAAGATCAAATCAAGTATTTTAGTAAAAGCAAAGTACGTTTAAAACAATTGCACAGAATGATTGAACAGTAAAGATTAAGAGATGAGAATACAATGTTTATGAATATGTACACTCTCATAAATATATAAAAAATATCAGAATAGGACTGTAATAAAAACAGTGTCTGACCTGAATGACGCCCATCACCATCACACAGCCACAGAAGAGTAAAATCCCGAGGACGTGTTCAGGGAAAGTCGCCATCAGAGAAAACTGCACCGACGAGAGAGCAGAAGTTAAACGATGTCGATGAACTGAACGGATGTTTGTGCAAAGTTCAGACGGGTTTATTCAATAAACTGTCATCGAGCCGCCGCAGAGACTCGGACTCACCGTGTACGGCAGGAAGGTGATCAGCATCATGCAGGCCTGAAATCAAACAGTCATTGCACATCAAAGATACAACTACATGAAGAAGGAGAAGAAGAAGAAGAAGAAGAAGAAGAAGAAGAAGAAGAGCGTGTACTCACGAGGTTCAGCAGGGCAAGGCAGTCATCGATACGAACAATGATCTGAAATAACCTGTTAAACACAAAGAGCAAGAGATTAACAACTTTAACACTGCTGCTACACTACAGCATCTACTGCTAATACTGCTGCCAATACTGCTGCTAATACTACTGCTAATACTAATACTACTGCTAATACTACTGCTAATACTACTGCTAATACTAATACTACTCATACTGCTGCTAATACTGCTGCTAATACTAATACTACTCATACTACTGCTAATAATAATAATAATAATAATAATAATATCTGACCTGATATGAGCCGCCCACGCTACAGTCACAATCAGGAATGTCATTAAGTAAACGGCGATCTTTGTGGTGAGCAGAAGCTGAACGCTCTGCCTCAACTCCTGCACACGTGCACACACACGCACACACACACACAATGTACATGTCACCTATTTTAACGTACTTTACATGTGTACAGTATTACTGCAGAGATTTTTTAGCTTATCTGGTACACTTGAGTTACAGTAACCTTTACCTTAACTAATAACACTGTCAATACACTGATCAATATTCTACATTTCTAAAGCAAAATAACGGCATTTTACACATGCATCATTGTTATTAAACATTACCTCATTATCTTCCACCTTTGTGTGTGCGACAGGTAATATCTGTGAACACAGGACGGAGCATTAGGAGGAACGTCAGATGTGCAGAGGGAGGTACGTGAAGGTGAAGATCTGCAGAGATGATCGACATTTCTAACTAACAGTGAAGCAGTGAGCCGAGCACCAGAACCAGAACTTTATGGACTTAAGAATTATTCATCACTGGTAAAGACAGTATATTATTTACAGGTGGATACTGAAGGATACGTGACTTTCATGCTGTCCATGTTGCTGAGATATCTAACATCCTAATTTAGCTCAAGGTGAAGCACAAGACGTGAGCTTTCAAAGTTCCTGAAGTACCTGCAGATTTTAGTCCAATGACTCTGATGTTTACTAAAAGGTTCTTTCAATCCGCAGACATTTAAAAAGCAGCAGGACGTTAGGACCCCACCCAGCAGGTTAACCCTCTGCGGCTCACCATGACGGTGGCGATGATGGAGATGAGCGCGTCGCTGTAGGCCAGCAGTCGGTGGGAGGACTGCGTGCCGCTGTGGCCCTCCCGGTCGGACGGAGTGACGCTCTCCAGGAACGATGAAGTGGAGGCTGCGTGGCTCCTCGCGCCCCTCTTCTCCATCTCCTCCTCCACATGGTGCTCTATGATGTCTCTGTCGTCGTTTTCCCCCATCGTGGAGCAGCTAGAGGAGCAGAGAGGAGGCGGCGGAGACCATGGGAGCCGGCGGACGGAGCAGTGTTTGCAAACAGAAACAGAGACAGCTGAGAGGGCGGAAACAGGAAGTAGATACTCGATTGCTTCCTGTTGTCAGCAAAGATCGTTTATTAGGAAGATGAATCACTCGGTGGTTATTTTCATTTATACAGTCTACGGTTATTTTAAATATTATAATTCAAAACTAAATCATCGTAAATATTAGCAAGTATAAAGCAAGTGAGACAGAGGGGAGAGGGAAAGAAAGAGAGAGATGGATAGAGACAAACAAACACACCAACAATAGATTTTATTCTATCAAAAAAAAACCCATTAAAAACCACCGCGCGACCTCAGTATTATCAGAAAGTAATTAATTAAGACAATGTGCAGACAATGGACCGGCTGTCTGTTCTGACTTCCTGGTTTTGCCTGATTGGTCTTTGTGTATTTTGTCATGTTTGTACAGTTAAAGAAAAGGGACGCTGAAACATGACAGTGTTATGGTTTACTGGTGCAGATTAGACACCTCTGCCACTAGAGGGCGACATTACACTGTCACTGGCAATGCAGAAACTAGGAGATCTCCTCTCGTGACAGTTTGAGCACGTCAGCTCTCCGTTAGAAGGGTGACACCTGTAAAAGTAAGAAAGTATATTATTCCATACAGCTATATATTATAGTAAATGTTTTCAAGCTAAGAAAACAGCAATAATATATCAATGAGGTGAGATAACACTGAAGGCGACAGTAACTTTTGAACAATGGACTCTGACATAAAGGGATTATATAACTCTCCTGAGAGACAGTGACATGAATATAACAGACGTGAGCAGGTTCTTTCTCCTGCCGGCCTCGGGGGATCCAGAGTAGGATCAGGAACAGGGTTAGAAGCAAAGCCTGGGGCCAGTCTCGAGTCCTGAGTCTGACGTCTTTAGTCTGGATCTGGTCTATCTTTACCGATCTTATTCAAGCCGAGACCGAGCAGTGCAGCCGGAGCCTGAGGCAACACCTCGGGCTATCTCTGCTAATGATGTCCCTGCAACCTGGGGTCCTCCTCCCTGAACCCTGCTCATGCAAATCAGTGCAAAATCTCTCCCTTGATCCCTTGATGGATCCACTGCCGACTTTAGAAGAATAATGGCGAAAGAACAGCTGCAGCAGTGTCTCTAAACTTCCTGTTTCTGGACAGTGACCACTGTGGACTCCACACGCTTTACCCAAGTAGAGGTGCAGACACAGGGATTCTTCCTTTTTAGTCCATGTCCAGAAAAGATCATGACCTTTCAGCTGATCCTCTGATATGGAAATATGTTTTCTCTGTACCACAACATAATAAGAGGGGTTTCTTTGACAGAAGCTGCCATTTATCCTGCAATAATAATGAGAGCTGAGTGACACATAAACAGAAGGCAGACCCAGCAAAAAGAGACCTCTTTATCCATCTATATATTGAACTCAAGGTTAGTGGGAGTGAGTTTCCCTACTCGATTGCAAGACGAGACTCAGAATCAACAGCTTCTTGCTGGTCAGGACATGCAAAGAAGAGCAGAAGAAGCAGAGGTGAAGAGCTCTCTGTCATGAAGGAAACCATCGAGCACTGAGTTTGGGAGAGAAACACAAAAGACTGCATGCATTCTGCACTGACCTGACTGCAGAGCAACAGGATGTCGTAGAACATACAGTTACATTATCACTCAGTCAGACGATTGCATAACACGATGCAGACTGTGGATTTCAGGGCTTAACTCCTCCAGACTGCAGATTAATTCTTTTTTTCAACCTGAGCTGGATCATTGGTGATGCTGCACATCTGGACGAGCAGCAAAACAAACAACACATTTATGATTTCACACTTTCTCTGTGTCCCGTCGCCTATTAGAAAAAAACAACACAAATTGGTAACAAGCACTTAGAAAGTGCTCCGGTCGCCTGGATATTTATGCTGAATGAATCGGGGATTATTTCTCTGCGAGCCAGCTGCCATGTCACACAGGAGGCAGACATGCAGCACCGCCTCTGAACACGGCTAAGCTTCTTTCAGCATGAGAGGGAGTTTTCAGGACTCACTGACGATCAGAAAGGAGGTGTGCTTTAGTGAAAGCTTGAATCAGTGATGAGCAGAGAGAATCCATGCATCGTGCAAACAGCCTTTAACCCTTTGACCTCTGCAGAAGAAATTGGCTCGCTAGTGTCATTGGGCCTCATTCACTAATATCTGCGCAGAAATGTTCTTACTCTCCGCAAAAAATAAGTACTTGCACAAAATCACCGTCGGATTTATGACACGTGCGTACCGGCCAATTTTGTTCTCACCACCATGTGTATGTTAGTAAATCAGAACCGTTCTAAACTGACAGGCGTGTGTCTGCGATCTGCAATCAGCATCCTGCCACGCCTCTATTTCTCCATATAAGGACATCTGTTTGGTGCCGCATGAAGAGAGCGGTGTTACGGAGAAGCTGACAGAACGTGAAAGATGGCCTCAAAAGGAAAAAAGAAAAATTTCACATCAGCAGAAATAGAAACGATTGTAACAAAAGTGTTACACTTCAATATGAACATTTTCATGTGGTCTACTCTGTTGTAAACTTAATAAACTAACTCAACTGCTATAATTGAAGTTTTTAATTATATGACAATAAATTATGAGGACGACACGGCATTTATGTTTGATCCATACATTAGTAAATTCAATTGTTGTCTATTAAAGCCTTTTTTTTCAATAAATGAAGTTTTAATATAGTATGCATTTAGTTAAAGGGTGTGTGTTAACATTTCCGAGGACATTTCTTTCATCATTTGTGCGTACGCATGGTCTGAGGGAGTTCTACATTTGTTCGCAGAGTACGAAGAAATTTAGGTAAGAACAAATTGATGAATTCCAGATTTGTGCGTCAAACGTGCGTACGCACAGTTCAAGCACAGATTCGTGCGTACGCACTGTTCGTAAGTGAGGCCCATTGTTCTTAAGTTCCTATGCTTCCCACAAACATCACAGATCAACAAACCACACTGCCAAAGCAAAAAAAAAGCCTCCAGAAATAACACAAAAGAGCTCTGACTCACTGGAGGAAATGCACCCAGAAACATCAGAAGCCTCCAGCACCTGAGGAAAGCAGCAGAAGGGATCTCCTGCCCTCCCCTCTCTCTCTGACATCACATCAGGAGCGACTTCCCCGCAGAGAGACCCTCGGTCGGAGGCCCATCTGCTGAGGAGTCTCCTCTGTGATCCTTCATCACTCTTCGTCTCTCATTTCCCCCTCCTCATCACATCCTCCTGACCCCTTTCCCTTCTCTCCCTTCCTCCTGCCATCCCCGTCTGAGGGTTCAAACCATTATTGAGACATTACTGAGTCCGTCTCCCCTCTATGCTGCCCGTCCCCACACATGAGCCCTGGTGCCTTAATCAGTTGTGACAGGAGATGTGTCGGCCATCGCAGTCCTGCTGTCTGGACCTGGAGCTCATCACCTCCTCTTAATGAACTCTGTCAGATGTAGCAGACCTGCTGATGAAAACTTACATGGCCTGATAAACTGTCAGGAGGATTTCTCTCTCTGTGGATTTATGTTTATATTCCAGAATAATATTTGATCATGCTGCCGGCATCCTAAGGACAAAAACCTGAAGCCCAATCTCTAGTTTCAAGTCTTCTTCAACACAGCATGATGTTCATTTAGACACTGATGCTCCCATTGAGAGTCACAGAGAGCAGGAAGCAGGGGAGGGTTTAGGGCGGGGCTACCTGTGATTGAAAGGAAGATATCATTCAGCACCACCTGTCAACCAGGATAAAGATGTAGATGTTATTTTGGTCTTAAAAAACAAGATGGCGACGGCCCAAATGCCAGTCACAAACTAATGCTCTACACGATTGTTTATGAACATGCACACAAGTTATCTAACGTGCATATTCAAGTTTTTGTTCTTTCTTTTAAAGTTAAGACGAATAAATCTGCTCCGTTTGACAGCACGTCTGGGGGAGCTGCTGCTAGCTGAGCTGCTGCTAGCATTAGCTCAGCTTGTTTTAAAGTTACGATTCCTTCGCTGTTCATGACTCAAGGTTTTTTAAAATGGAGCCGAAACATCCAAAGAGGTCTCCTCCTCGTCCAACGAACAGACATGACAGTTAAAACTGGTTATAGCACTAAATAAGGCCGTTACGTGTTAAACATGTGTTTTTACTCCTCAACACACACAGACATAAGGAGAAGCTGCAAGCTGTTGCTACTCTTAGCTTAGCATGTTACTGTAAGACAAGTTTGTTTGCATTCAGATTCACAAGAACTTTAACTTGAGTTCTCGATGAAGCCACGCTGTATTCAACTTTCACAGATCCATAAGTTGTAGTTAAATGCAAAGTTAGTTTTAAAATGACCACATGAAAACCTGTCGAACTAATGCATCAAACCCACCAGGCTGAACTGTTGTGCACATTTTCTCAGTTTCACTCTTTAGGTAGTTTTTGCAGTCAGCAGCAAACACCTGAACAAACACGCCGGCAGCAGAGAAACACAGACACCAACGTTCACGTAGAAAACAGAAATCCTTGAAGTGTTTGGACAGCAGAGACGCTGCACGAGTTCACTGTGTTATTCTGTGTAACTTAACTACGAGGGATGAACACTTGTACTGTTCATAATAAAACAGAGCTCACCTTACAAAGGTCACTCGAGGTGTGAAACTCTTCAGTCGGAATGCTTCAGGTTTCTCGGAGGTGATGAGATGAGAGGTGACACTCACTAACACAGATATATTACTCAGGCTGCGGCCATCATTAGCTGCATTAGTGACTGAAGGGATGATGAGCTGAGCTGCTGAGAGGGACAATAAGCAACCTTTCACTTTGGAGTATATAAAAGATATATAGATCTTATATATCTATATATATATATCTATATATACAGTCTTTGCTTTGGAGTCACAGTTTTACTTTCCTGCAGGTTCTATCTTGTGCACGTAGGACTTTTTGTCTACATCGCCTTCAGGTCATCAAAAACAGCTTTGGGTCCATTTAAGCGAATCATTTTGTCCTTTATTGTGAAGGAGCTTTGATGCTAAGTGATGCTAAGTGATGCTAAGTGATGCTGATGGGACTGTGTCGTCCTCTCCTGAACGACACCTCTGACTCATCTCTGTCTGAATTGCTGCTCTTTCATTCCTCCTCGTGTCTCCTTCTAAAATGAAACGTCAAAGCTGTCAAGGTGTGATCATGAATCCTTGGTGTTCATTAACAGAACCACAGACTTTATCACAGAGGGATTAATGAGCAGTTATTACACCACCACCACTTATATTCCATTGAAGGAGAAATGCAGAGTCATCAAAGTCATGCGGTTAAACAAAAAGAACCAGGTACGTTAACCGGTCTTCTCATCACTCTGGCCTGTCGTCCTCTCTGCAGGGAGAGCCGACAGCTGTCCTGACTCCCTGCACGGGTCGCCACAAATAAATCAGTGTACAAACAGTGAACGAGCTAACAGGCCGGCACGGTGAGCACAGACACAAATAGCTGCTAATCAGCGCTAACGTATAAATAAAATAATGAGTGTAAAAAGTGTCAGACGGTCTGTTAGTCCAATAAAGCGTCTTTATCTACAGGACAGCTGAAGAGAGACAGGAAACATGGGGACGAGAGACTCAGACCACTCAGGCCGGGAATCGAACCTGCGATCAGTGCATCGAGGACTGTAGCCTCTGTACATGGCGCGCCTGCTCTACTGACTGAGCTAAAGCAGCGCCACAGTGAGACAGATTATCTGTCTGATGTTTACATGAGGCTCTAACAGCACAAACACGGTGCACGGTGTTTATACGAGCAGCTTCCAGGTGTGACTTATGAATGTAAAGAGGGAGCGTGATGACAAAGTGCTTCAGAGGCTCAGGTGTCACTGAAGACCTCATATCTGAGCCCGTTCTTCCATGACGCCCGGGCAGGTCAAAGCGGTGAGCTCGATCTCTCGGCAGCTCCGAACACTCTGATCAAAGAGCGAGACTTTCTCATCTCAGCTTCAGACAATCTGTCAGCGCGTCCGCCTCGGGCTCAGCCATGTTGACACTACACACCAGGTGTAATGGAGTTGACCTCCACAGCCAATCTGCTGCCGAATAGACACATCAATAATATCCACAGCTCTGAGCCGGAGCAGCGCGAACTGTAAACTCAGCAGATTGTAAATAAAGGTTTGGCCGGCTGCGGCAGCAGAGACAGGCTCTCTCTTTCAGAAGTCTCTGTAGCTGCTGGATACTGTGGACTTCTGCTCGCTGCTTTTCTCTAGCCAGCTAAATGAATAAGGCATGAGCACAGACTGTATAGCTTTGGTAGCTTAAAGTTTGCTAACCGCTTGCTCCTCTACAGCTTCACTCTCGTCCACGTGTGGTCACAGCCTCCATGACGTTTCTGACAGTAGAAAAATCAGCTGTGTGAAGTTTTGATTTAAACAGTCAAACATGAGAATTTGTGTTTTCTGTACAATAAATCATGAAGCCCAGACACATGTGGACCCAGTGTGTGCTACAGAATTACCCAGAAGGCCCTGCAGTGTGTTTTAGCCAGTCAGGAGGTAATGAGCCTTTACTTCAAACCCCATTACCCAGGAGTCTTTGCTGCAACCGAGCCCAGCTGCTGTACAGTTGGGACAACGGAGGCAGAGGGATGAGACGTTCCCTCCGTCGGGTTAAAGTGACGATGGAAGCGATTCGTTTAGCAGGAAATGAACGTAATGAGTTTCTTGGTCTGTGATGTGAGCGTTAAGAAGTTTACAGATTATGATGCAAAATGATGTTATGATGTTAGTGTTTCTGCTGCTTCCTGTGATACAGCAGTACACGTGGCTTACTGGCTGTGATTGGAGCTAAAGCTTTGTGTGCCCCAGATAGCACTCTGTGTTTGTGCAGAGGCGGTCGCTGCAGAAATCCCTCCTCATGCATTTATTCTGAACCAATGCTGCACAAACTTTAGTAATGTACGTTTATGTTCTGGTTGAAAGAGGTGTGAAACGGTCACTTCCATGTGCAGTGCATGAATCTGTGAGTCCTGTTTTCCCCTGCCTTCCATGGTAACAGTACAGCTGGATGACTGGACTGCTGAGAGCACACCTGTGGAGGATGATTGTTAAGAGTTTATTGAAGTTGAGAACGTTGTAGCTCCCTGTGTAGACAGCAGTCCACAGTAGTGATACGTTTTGTCCTTTCTACCTTTGAGCATTTTGTAAATTGAAATTAGAAAGTTTTTCAGCCTCTCAGTTTTTTAGGTTTCGTGCTGGTTTTGCTTCTTTGTTTTTTGATGATCTTCAGTAAAAGATTGCAGTCTGCCTCTGGGTCCTCCTACCTGCCTCGTGTCATTATGTTTCTGATCATGAATCAGAGGCTTTATTGGCCAGGTGTGTGTGCACATCGAGGAGTTTGACTCAGGTGACGTTTAAAACACGACTGTCAGATCGTCACAGACTGAACTGTTGTTGGCTGAAACTTGAATTTGTTGCAACATTATGGTGGCCCTGTGTGTGTGTGTGTGTGTGTGTGTGTGTGTGTACATTTACCTGATCATCAGCTCACCTCAATCAATCAGGATTTGTTGACTAAATCCAGCTGTGACGTGAGAGATTAAACCTTGTGTGTGACATGAAGTGAAGATCTCGTAATCTCAGTAATGCACAGATTTCATACGGAGTCATCAGCTGATGTTTACGCCCTGACAGTTTGCCCCGCTCCATACGACACGTTTTAAAACAGGTGTTGTCTCAGATTACGTTCAAGCTCCCGTCGTACAACAGGAAGTTGTAGCATCGCACCAACGAAGCTGCAAACATGTTTACAGCCTGGTACAAAACAGTTTGGGTCTCTATAGCTCGTTTCTCTCTTCATGACAACTGTACGGGGAGAATCTTTATACAGCTCACCTGTTTACATTATATTAAGGCTTAAAGTGATGCAGCATTAGGGGCGTGGCCTCTTTGAGTGACAGGTGGGAGCTGCTAGCTGTCTGCTAGATGTCACCTCAGCTAACTGAGAGGTAGGGCACGAGTCCGCTACGTTCCACTGTGCGTCTTTAGTCTGATAGCTACCTCCACAAATATCTCATTACAGTAGGTAACTAGCTCATTAGCAGCTAATGAATTAGCTTTGATAACTTTGCATTTGGCAACAGCTCACTCCCCTCGTCCAATCACGGTCTATTCTGGCTACAGGAAACCAACATGGCTGCAACCGGCTGCATCCTGATGTCCTCTCCCAGAAGTGGGTCAGCATCAGACTTCTGTTCCAGTCCATCTCTCGTGGAGGAGCTCATGACTGCTCTTTAATGTTGAAGCTAGTTTAGAGGTGTGTGTGTGTGTGTGTGTGTGTGTGTGTGTGTGTGTGTGTGTGTGTGTGTGTGTGCGCGGTGTAAAGGCCAAGCCGTTTGAGACAGCCACATTAATGGAAGGTAAATCCCCCCCGACGTCCGGCCCGTTGACTCTCCTCTGAAGGATAAGATGCGATCATCCGGAGGGCGAGGGCCAGCCGGTGAACAGGCTGTGGAAGGGGCAGCGACAGTAGGGTAAGACAGGATCAGCAGAGAGGA